>NW_026251488.1:0-532027 GCF_025024165.1 Kickxella alabastrina
ATGCTGCCAGGGCACGGGCCAAAGTATCCGGTCATAACCGGCACACTGTCGCCGCAGGCCCTGGCGACGGTGGCCAGACGCTGGGCCAGGTAGTCGTAGAAGGTCTGGTCCAGGTGTTTGGCATCAAAGTGGCGATCGATAACCTTCTCCAGGTTGACGTACTTTGCATCAATGCCCTTGTCCTGCAAGATTGCAGCGACGTACTCACACGCTAGTTTCTCGCCCGTGCCCACGATGATGTCCTTGGACTTTGGCGACACCTCATTGATGACCTCGGCGGCATCCAGGAACACTTTAAGCCGTCGACATACTTCCGTTAGACTTTTGGACACGCCATCCTTGATCTGTTCGGAGGCCATGTTCTCCTGGATGGCCTCCAGATGGTCTTCAAGGATCTCCTGCACCTCCTTCTCGTGGTTTCCGGCGACCTCGCTCAGGACGGCGTCAGCGGCCTTGACCAGGCGGGTGGTAGTGCCCTTGGACTTAACATCAGTGCTCCGCGCCGAACAAACCACGATGACCCGGTGTGTCTTTAACAGGTCACTACAGGTTGGCAATGCGTACAAAAGCAGATGTATATTGATTAGTTACAAATGGTGGCTCAAATGCAAAAAAAATATAAATAAAGAAACACGGGCATTTATTGACAAATGGGCTTTGGGCCTCTTGCAGTACCATTGTGCATAAAAAGGCAGGGACAAAATCAAAGGCCAAGTTGTGAACCACATGCGCGCCTGCATAGCTGACGCAATTCAATAACATTGTGATTTTTTATTCCATTCACATTGTCTTATTACATTGGAAGAAAAATACAATTATTCCCCGAGCCATCTCAATACAAAACAAAAAATCCCAAAGCAAGTCACAAACACATTTTTTTTAAGATTTTGTATCAGATACTTACGGAATGATTTGGCCGCAGATATTTTGGATAAACTTTCCAACGCTGGTTCCGCCAAACTTGAGCACTAAGATGGGTTTGTCGATGGGGTTCTGAATCATTGCGGTAGGCGAAGGATTGGAGGCAGTGTCTGACATTGCTTGGTAGAGGTTGTTGTTGTTGTTATTGTTATTGGAATGTATTGAGCTAGGTGAAAAGTTGAATTTGAAAAAAAGGGTGGGAAAAAATTAAAACAGCTATGTAGTAAGTTGTGGTTGTGTAGCTGAAACAAAAAATGGAAAACTTGGAACGATTAAAAGATAAGGAGGAAGATAAAGTGAAAAGATGCGTTTGCTCGGCTTTTTTCCTCTATTTGCAAACTTTTATAGTGTTTCAAGATAAATAAAATAGTGAGAAATAAAGTACAGAAAAAAAATGTGAGTCAGAGCAGAAAAAAACAGGAATTTAGATCGATTACTCACACAAAATCACAGACCTATTTCTGTATAACTGGATGACGGTGAAGGTTGGAGAGGGGGAGAAGGCCAATGGGAGCACCTATCTTGATAAACCCAAAGTCAATTTTTTTTACCAACTATTATAATAAAATACAGCGATCGGCCATGATAACAAGATAATGATTAAATTGACAAAATTTTAAAGCGTGGTTTCCCGGAAGCGTTATTTCGGAATTAAAAACTGGGGCAAGGTCAAAAAAAGAAAAAAAAGAAAGCTCCATATGGTCATTTGCTTCTCGATTTGGGATAAGGTGCTGTGGAAAATGCAATGTAAAGAACCTGTGCGTTTATATGCATTTGTGTGTGCGAAGTGTGAACGTGTGGGAGTTGATGACACCGCTCAACTTGGCCATATGACTAAAATGGAAGAAGTGCGCATATAAACATTCATTGTTGGTAGAGTACGCTTGATGCTTACTTTGTATCCACAACAGCGAATAACTAATAGAGACCACCATAAAAGCAATACCAACCATGGAATCGACAAATGTAAGCTTGCAAATAAATGATTTGTATGCCAGAAGGGACAAGGAGCAAGCAGAAACAAGCATATACATTAACAAAGTAGTCTATTCAAGCAAAAAAAAACACGTAGAGAGGAGTGACGCAGGCCGACATCGACTACTTCACCTCAGCAGGAATCAACGTGGTCCATTCCAATGAGCAACTGGGCGGCACATACAACACCGACTACTTCAACAAATACCACGGCGCCTCACAAACCATCGTGTTCCCCAAGTGCACCAGCCAGGTGTCCACAATTCTCTCCCATTGTAACAACAGCCACATCAGCGTAGTGACACAGGGCGGCAATAGCGGCACAGCAGGTGGCGCTATGGCGCAACAGCACGAGCTCCTGCTTTCCCTGCGCGACATGGACCGAATTCGCGACCTCGACGTTATTTCTGGGGTCCTTGTGGCCGAAGCCGGCTGCATTTTGGAAACCCTCGATGAGCACGTTCGAAAATTCGAATACATAGTTCCGGTGGATCTGGGTGCCAAGAAGCGCTGCATGATCGGCGGCAATGTGAGCACTAATGCTGGGGGCCTGCGGTATTTGCGCTACGGCAGTTTGCACGGCAATGTGCTCGGATTGGAGGTGGTCCTACCGGATGGCCAGGTGCTGGACTCGCTGTTTACGCTAAAAAAGGATGCATCCGGGTACGATGTCAAGCAGCTGTTTATTGGTGCCGAGGGCACCCTGGGCGTAGTCACCGCCGTGTCGCTGGCGCTGGCGCCAAAGCCGCAGTCCGAGCAGCTGGTGGTCTTGGGGATGGATGATTTCGTTACGATCCAGCGAACCTTCGTGCTTGCCCGCCAGCTGCTGGGCGAAATCGTCTCGGCGTTCGAGTTCTGGGAGCGGCGGTGCAACGAGCTGGTGGTGCAGTACGAGGGGTACAGCAGCCCGCTAAGTGCCACGCACGAATTCCACGTGCTTATTGAAACCAGAGGGTCGCTCGCGCGGCACGACTGGGAGAAAATGGACTTATTTCTGGCCCGGCTGCGCGCAGGGAAGTTGATCGGCGAGAGCCGGGTGGTGAGGGACCCGGCGGAGATGGAGCAGGTGTGGTTGTTCCGGTCGCAGATGGCCAATGCGCATATGAAGAGCGGCTGCATGCACGTGTATGATTTCAGCCTGGCGTCAAAGCACCAGCACGAGCTGCTGCGTGCAGTCAAGGCACACCTCCATAGACACAAGCTGTATGGCTGCGAGCAAGCCGCGGTGCGCGATGTCACGTTCTTTGGGCACGTCGGCGACGACAACATTCATCTGCAGGTAATCGCCGATGAGTTTGGAGGCGCTGTAGAGGAGGCCATGGAGCCTTGGGTTTACCAGTGGGTCGGCGCGCATAAGGGGTCGGTGGCTGCGGAGCATGGGCTGGGCGCGCATAAGGGGCAGTTCCTGAAGTACTCAAAGTCGCCTGTTCTTGTCGACGTGATGAAGGCGCTCAAGCGTCTGCTAGACCCGAACGACATCATGAATCCGGGAAAGCACGTTGCGCGCGCTTAACGCCGTCCAGGGTCAGGGGTGGGCGGTTGATGGCAGCCCAAATAGGGAAAGAAGCAAGTAGGCCAAGTGGTTTATTGCCTGAGGGATGCATGTGATGGCAACTGCTTTTTTAAATTGTTTTTTCAGGACGGAGCTAGGCGAAAAAAATGAAGGCATTGTTCCCCTTTTTCATTCCTGCGTTTATTTCTCCTATTTTTATTATAATAGCGCTCCAATTCACATTCACATTCAAATGCTCGAAAGGTACGCTCGGTTCGTCGTCAACAACGCGGCGCAGGTCAGTTCGATCGAAAACGGGCTACGCACGCTCACATACATCCTGCCCGGGCGGTTCGCCGACGCCGAGGTGGCCTCCGAGGCCGTCTACACTCTGGTCAACTTCATCGGCACCTACCACGATGGGCTCCTAGGCAAAGCGGCCAAAAGGGGGCTCCTCGTCGACAAGCAGGGCCGCCCGGTGGACATAGAGGTGTCGGCATTTAACCGGTACCACGGCAAACAGGCGCAGCGGTCGGACATTTACCGGGTCGCGGCTCTACTTCTAAGCGCCCTGCAGTTTAGCGAGAAGCTGGTCGAGATGGTGGTGGCCAAAAGGCTGGGCGAGCGGGCTCGGTGGAGGTCAGTCACTTGGATTGAGATAGTGAAGGCAGCGCTGCGCATGGTTCTGCTGCAGATTAGCGGCAGGCGCATGGTGACCGGCAGCGTTGTGCAGGAGCGGATGGTGGATCCTGGGCAGCTAGGCTCGCTGCGGAAGGGCCAGAAGCAGCCGGCGGCGCTGCAGGGCCAGTGGAGGGGCGGCCGCAGCGGGGTCAGGTTCTCGGGCGTGCGCGACATACTGTCAAAGTCCGAGGGCTCAGCCAGCCTGGGCGGCATCGTCACCGATGCCGTGCGCCATGCTGAGAACGTCGCCCCCATGGGCGCGCTCGTCAAGCCCTATGGCGCATGCGGAATGGCCGGCGAGCTTCTGTTTATTCTGCGGCCGCTCCTGTACGTGCTGGCCATGCGCAGGCTGGGCGCGCGCTCGTGGCGGCCGTGGGCAGGGTCTCTGGCCGCGGAGCTTGTCAGCCGGTGGCTGGTTGCGCGCGACTTGGGCGCGTCGGCCGGGGAGCGGTCTGTGGAGCACGACGAGGTCAGCCGCCGAAAATGGCTGTTCTTGTATTACCTGCTGCGGTCGCCCTTCTTCGACCGCTTCACCCGGGGGCGGCTGGAGCGCGTGGCCAACTGGTGCAGCAACAAGCCGCTGCTCAGCCTGGTCGGCTCCCTGATCCAGGACTACCAGCCACTCTGGAAGCAGTACTACTTTTACACCGCAGCGTCATAAGCGCATTAGTTTTTCTTCAATCCTACATATTTATTGCTTTTTTGCTCTCGTCGACCAAACCCACAATGGTCTGATGTGTCAGCGGCGACAGCTCATGCAGCGGCAAGAGGTCGCAGTTGAATACGCAGCTGAAGCTCGACAGAATATGCGGGACCAGCTCCTGGGCTTCCACGCGCCGCGAGAGGATCTGCTCCAGAGACACAGCCTCCTTGCCCTCCAGCCCACAGGGCACAATATGCTGGAACCAGCGCATATCCGTTGAGCAATTCAGCGCCAGCCCATGCAGCGTCACGTATCGCTTAACCCCGGAGCCCACCGCAGCAACCTTCCGCCCACCAACCCACACGCCAGGAAACCCCTCCCAGGGCTGCGCCTTGACCCCCAGCCGCATGCAGGCATCCACGACCGTGTTCTCCAGGCCCTCGACGTAGCATTTGACGCCCAGGTGGTGATTGCGCAGGAAGACGCTCGGATATAGGACCAGTTGGCCTGGCCCGTGGAACGTTATTTCACCGCCGCGCCCGGTTTCAACGTACTCGCTGCCGAGGCTCCGCAGCCGTTGGATTTCGGACGGTGGCAGTTTGCCGCGGTTGCGCAGCCCGTTGGTGTACACTGGTGGGTGTTGGAGGAGAAAGAGGGTGTCGGTTAGTTTGGGCTGCTTGTCGGGCTGGCTGCTTGGCTTGGCCAGGTTGGCCAGGTTGGCGATGCGGAGTTGGTTGAAGCGTGTTTGGATGTGGAGCGCCTGGAGATAGGGCACGGTTCCGAGATCGAGGTAGCCCATGGGTGGCAGCGATTGGAGCTGCGCGGGGGTGCGCCCCAACGTGCACCGCCTCAGTTCTTTGGCCGCAAAACCGATCGTGCGGGGAGAAAACATTGCTAGAAATTGTATTTGCGGAATAAAAATAAAATAAAAATAATAGTAATTGTAAATTGTAAATTTGATACAGGTCATTATCACCCGCTTGCTTAGCTCGCCAATCACTTGGACGGCCAATCGAAAATGGGTTCAAACCTGTGAGAATAAGTGGTTAACACTGCTGGAATATGGAAAAATAGGCATAGGCCAAATTCTGCACATATTTGCCCCAATCGTCTTCTGGCCCTCTTTGCGCGCACGACCAGGCATTGAGGAGACAGAGGGAGAGGGGGAAAGGAAGAAATGATGCCACTTCGCTGTTATTAAATGTAGTAGGAAGAAGAGAATGGAAAAAAAGAGAGGCATTTTAGATAATATCCCACATCCCATCTCCAAGGCCAGTTATCCGCACTACCAGTCTCCGCCCTCGGCCTGGGACGAGGCCGAGGCAGACTGGCGGAACTGCGGGCGGAAGTACCTTCCGGTAGCAGTCCTCTTCTCCAGCCCCTGTGTGGCTCTCTCAGGCTTGGCCCTATTGATGACCTTCAAAAAGTCCTGCACCCTGGTCCTCATCCTCGAGTGCATATACGCCTTGGCGCATTTGATATGGTAGTGCAAGTAATCTCTGAACAGTTGGATCTGCGAAATCGTCTTATCCCTAACCTCGCTGTCGGCAAAATGCCTCGGAAACAGCACAAACGAAACATACCCGACGCTCTCATCCTGCTTGAGCCCCGACAAGTGGCGGATCTCCATTGGCGCCTCGCGGCTAGAGTACACCACCTGGGGCGCATTCTGGATGGCCGCCTGACGACGCGCATCCACAAACTCCTGCAGGAAAACCTTGCCCAGCACCCGATCAACCTCTTCCTTAAACAGAGTGCTGAAAATAACCGTCACACGGTCCTGCTGCGCCTGTACATAAATCGCCTCGTCATCGCGGTAATGCGTGGCCATCAAGGGCCCGGCTCCTTCCTGCTGGGACTCCCAGAACTCAAATGCCCGCAGAAACGGACTCGCCAGGACATTCCGCTTCAAAAGCGACACATGCTTGGCCAACGCCCGCTTGTCCTCCGGCAGCGAATCCAGGTTGAACTGCAGAGCGATCTGGCACTGCGAGCCCGCTTCGGGTGTATGCACATACGCCCCGTATTCCTTTCGGAGAATATCGTTGGCCCCGTATTGCTCTACCTCGGCAAAGTACTTCATCTCAACCGAGAGGTTGAGCAGATTGCGCTCGGTTGCGGATGTTTGCACGCGGTAGATTACATTGTCGAAATCTACTAGCGTGATGTCCACTACTTCGGGCTTTTCGCTGGTGAACCGCGCGTAGAGGGTTTCCTCGAGAACGTAGCTGTTGGGCTCCAAGAGAATCATTGTAAAATAAAGAATAACAAGTAGATGGGCTAGATGGAGGTTGAATTTGAATTTTAAAGGAGAGCGAAAAAGAGTGAAATTACAAATAAATCGAATAATTGAATGCGCTTTGGCACACATGTATTTTCTGCAGCAAGCAAAATAAGGAACTTGAAAAAAGTGGGGTTAGGTGTAGGAAAAATTCAAGCACAGCTGCAGTTCAATTGTCTCTGATGCTGCTGCTGCTGCTGCTGATCAAAAATCAACACATTGCTTGATCGAGTTCATAATATTGCACACACATGCAAGCAGTATCCGAAAACTAAAAAAAAAAATTTCCTCAGTATAATCCATTTATTTCTTTTTATTTGAAAAAATATTTATTCTTGGTCGAGCTTAATATCAGCTCTCTGACAAGCATCTAAAAACGTTTGTGTGACCTCATACTGAACAACACCATTAACCTCGATGCGAATAAAGTATCTGCGTCTAGCATTAGCAAACCAAGTCTTAAACCTCTCTCTCGACATCCCCGCCACCAGCATAAGCCTCTCTCTCTCTTCGCCCCTGGGCTTTGGATTAAACCTATTTTTATAAACCCACTTAAACAGCTCCTTTTTCTGCTTTTCGCTGAGCGAAGTGCGCCGAGCCACGCGTTTGGTCTCGACATCCGTGCCTTCGTCGCGAGAGTGAGAGGGCGAAGGGCTGGCGCTTTGAACCTGTTGTTGTTGCTGGCACTGCTGTTGCAATGTAATTGTGTAAAAATCGGAATTTGGTATTGGTGCGGTTAATTGGTGAGAAGCAAAGTGCTGCTGTTGCATGGGTGGATTGCTTGGTGATTCCAAAAACACATGCGCCGGTTGCAGGATAGGCGACACCTCTTGCATAGCAATTGGTTGCAAAATGTACGCAGTCGCTGGCAGTGATACTGTGGCTAACCCAGTTTCTTGGCCATGCCCGATAAACCCTTGCGGGTGATTTGGCACATTAAATCCAAAATTCTGCTCTGTCGGCCTAACAAACATGTCAATATACGGAAATGGGTTTGGTTGCGCAAGCTGAGATATATTGAAATTCAGTACCGGGGAAGTCCGGTAGCTCGGATAAGGCAGGGCCATGGATGGCTGAGATGTCGGCTTGGATAATGTGTTGTGGTGTGGGTATGCCTGGGCTGCCATCATTTCACCCATTGGCTGCATTGCTGAGTTTGGCAAGCTTAATGGCCCTGTGGTGGTATCGGGGAACGCGGGAAAATTGTATAATATGTCGGAATCCATATTGGGTACAAAAATAGTGGGGTTGGCGTTGCTTGGTACGAGAGGTCTGGGGAGATTTGCGAGTAGCTGCAGGTCGTTTATATACTTGATCGCCAAAGACATTCTAATGCTGGCTGTGGAACCTTGGTGGTGGTTAATGGCTGCTGTGCTGTCAGTATCCACGTCTTGCTGGTTTTGACACATTTTGGATATAAACATATGAAATAAATGCGATGAATATGTTGCTATAAATTGGGGATAATAAAAATAAATTTGAAATAAATGCGTTTAAAAAGAGATAGTAAATAAAAGGGTGTGGGCGAGAATTATAATGAATTCTAGATGAAAAAGAAACGCAGCTCATGTTGGTATGTATCTGAATGCAAAAAAAACGATGTAAGACCAGCCTCGGTTCTTTATATATGCGTATCAAGTGACTATTGTCTCATCTTTTTTTTTTGAACGTGTGGCAACAAAAAAACATTATTTCACAAGCTATTTTTATCCAAAACTTCCAAACTTGTTTTATTAGCCATGTCAAAAATTGATATTTTATCCTTCATGTTTATCGGTATAGGTAAATTCTTCCATAGCAGCAAAAAATGTAATACTAACATGCATCTGCCAATATCCATTTTTGTTTTATTTTCAGCGCTCTGTTTATTTTTTATTAAGATTGGAAGGAAAATAAAAAAGATAGTGCAAAAAAAGATAATGAATATCTACAATATTGGATTTACCTTTGTGGATTTGCACACCCTTCTCTGCACAGGTGTTGCGCACTTGCATGAAAATGAGTTTTTGATTAGGTATAGGAACTAAAATTAGAGAAATGCAAACATATTTATGTGCCTGTGGTGTGCTTTTCAGTGCATCGTAATTTTATTTGACAACGAAATAAATGTGAAAAATGTAGATAATGTTCATGCGTATCCTCAAACATAAATATGCTTGCTTCCGATGACATGCGTTTTTTACGGGAAAAAATAAGCAAAAAAAAGGAAAGAGGATATTCGAAGCCAGAATAAGATAATGTATCACTACGCTGAATGTACCAAAAAGCAACAATGCAGGCACACAACAAGACCATCCGTTGTTATGTTTTAATTGTATTGTTGCAGTGTGAGAAGTAGCAGCAAGATATTTTTAAATGTTCTTTTTCATATTTTCATCCAACAGCTGACCGTGAGGGTTTTACATTTACATTATTTTCATTATAAAAATATAAAGAATATAGATATATTCGCTGAATACAATTGTTTTGCCTTGCATATATTCAATGGATCATGCTCTGAATACAACAAAACTTTTGTGCATTGTTCCTCTGAAACATTTTTTGGCAATTTCATTTAACAAGATTATTGTAAATAAGGGGGCATCATTGTTAGCAACGATGACTTATTTCTGACATGTGCCATATGCAGTCACTTAGTTTCTTCTTTGTTTTTTAAAAATATCGGAAATAATGAGTTTCAACACTGAGTATCCATATGTTTCTGAGTCTTTCATTTTGAATTCGTTGATTTATCACTAGAAAATATACAATGTAAGGGAAAAAGGCAACAGAAAATCCGAATCAAATCAGGTTAACAATATTGAACTTGTAAACTGCGTGCAAACCAGCACAAATTAAGATAACTAAAGTCAAGTTTCTAGATGGCCAATCAGCTCAGTGGCTATAAAATAACTCGTAACAGGAGTTATCTTATCTCAATTGCTGCATGCTGATGGGAAATAAAAAGCTCTTTTGCAACCAAAACAGACTCGAGCTTTGTATTTTCGAATATATACTCACTTGCAATTCAGACAGCCCAGTTTTTGGAAGTCCACTTGCTGCCCTGTGTAAGGATAATGTGACAGCACTCGGTATACGTGGTAGTTGTTCTTGTAATGTTGATGCATTGTACTTTGCCTACGAAACAAGAATTATATATTGTTACATTTCCTTTACTTTTATGTTTCCTTTATTTTTATCGCCAAGGAGCACAAACTGCAGGAACAGCTCTGGATCATATTTACAGGGCTAAATGACAAGCTATAAGCCCAAAACACTGAGAATGAGCAGAATTTCAACCTAATGCATGAACACCAGCCAACAGTTGAGACTGGAGGCACTGGATGTGACGCAAGCGGCGAATGCACGCGCCCGACAAAGGATTTGCATCCGTAAATCATGTGCGCAGGATAAGGACAGAAGATATATGAATGTTATGCTTATTGTTTGCCATAACAAAATTATTTTATACTTAAATTCACATGCTATTTCACTCGAGGCTCTACGCCACGAGTTTACAAAAATTGATAATTATCCGTTCATTTTAATTTTTCTCTTAACAAGGGTTTTCATCTAATAAATTTCAAATGTTTATTATCTTTCACCTTTTTAATACGCCAAACAATAAATATAGTGTCTCCTGCAATGGAGGCAGTTGTCCTGTACTTGTTGTAGGGCAGCCACTTCTGTGTAACAAAAAAGTGGTGGTGAATGCATTGGCGCTCATCTACTCACATGCCTAATGCCAGCTCTTATTCATTTTTTCATAACACGAGACCAGCCTGCGCAAAATGACAATCCGATATGTTCACTGCACTGCACATTATCTTCAAAAAACGTATGGGTGCACTGAGGATTCTGCACAAAATGCATGGCATGTATGACTTACCCACATGCAGCTTGTAACCCATGTCCCTGCTGCAGTGGACCCTGTGCTAGCTGCGCTGCATGCTTGGAATGCCATGTAATCGTGTCACAGGGAATTTAACCAGACAGCTCCCGAAGCACTCCGACTTATTGTATGTAAAAGCTGAAGTGCAGCCAAGGTAAATGATTATAATTTCATATGATATTAGCAAACAATGCTGCTCCTGCTGTGAACAATATTGATAATTTGCCATTCATATTTTTAAAGCGAACACCATTTACATTTTTTTTACAAATTATAAATTGATTAATCCTGATATATTGCTAAGCATCTTGAAAGACAATTATTAGGCCATATCAATATCGTCCTTGCGCTGCCTCCGCCTCGGGGGCTCAACGTCCATCAAGTCAAAGTACTCGAGCGCACGCTTGCCCCGCAGCAGGCGCTGCCCATCGTTGACCATCGGGGACGATGCTAAAATATTGTCGCAGTCATCAGAAACCTGGTCTCTAGCACTAACTTCGCCAAGTCTTTGAGGCGTCGCCGCATCTCCAGAATCGCCTTCTGGGATATTAAATACGTGGCCACACTGTGCATCTGTGGGCTTGGCCGCCTCCAATAAAGGCGCGTTCGATATCTACGAAAATAGGGTATAAATGATATGAATAATACTGTTGGAAAGTCCTTTACATATTTCCGTAAAACAATAATAAGGAGCGCAAACATTTAACGTAGCCCATTTAAAAACAAATTCTACCTCATGGTTGTCCAAAACATTTTGCTGCAGCTCCACCTGGGATTGTGGATCATTAAGGGCAATATTCAACGCAATATCTACATTTTCCGGGAAATCTATACAAACACAATACCAAAAAAGCCAGTAATTTAGCAACAATACTTTTTGCATTTGCATGTCATGGTTAACTTGTGTTGTGAGATCCAAGTAGCTCAAAAAAATCTGATAATTGGAGTTTGGTGTGTTGCAACCCAAACTCCAGGGCAAACACAAAATAGGCAGCACAAGATCTATTCTGATTTCAAATGTCCACGCTTGATATATTCCTCATCATCCATATCATCTCTCAACACTCATTGTGACAAATAAAGGCGAGACACAATCATGATGCCGTGTTTTTGCCAGAGGTAAAAAGTAGAAATATTGTTTCGCGTTTCTGAACAAGCTAACTAAAGGGCGGGGCAGTACCTTGCGTTCCAATGTTGTGCCGGCGTTGCTGGTAATCATGCTGCTGGCTAGGTGTCGAGGGAGAGCGTCCAGCCCCCGGTCCAAAATGTGTCGGTCTCTGCGCTAAGCGTTTTAGCCGGGCAAACTCAATTAGCCTCTGCATGCTCAGTTGGTTGCTCTCGGAATGCGCCATCGTGCCTTCTGCATTCGCCGCAGCAGCAAAGTACTCGCATATATCGTCGTAGCACTGCTCGTACCCGGCACTGTGCGCTGTGTTCCAGTTTTCGCTTGCCATTTTGAAAAGCTGCGTAACATTGGCGGCTGACGCTCGAAACACCGACGCTAGCTCTTTGTCGTATGCCTGCTTCTTCTCATTTGGCTGTGAATTGTTGTTGTATGGGGCCGGTGAGGTTGGTGTCGAGTACGAATGACCGCCATTGAGCGAGGACTCGTACATTATGTGTCAATAAGTTAGAGAGGGTGGGCGTTGCGTGAAGTAAAAAATGTACAAGAAAAAATATTGTGGAGTAAGCTGTGGAATGTAAAGGTGGAGAAATTTGAATGTGTCAAAATGCAAAGAAAGGTTGGAATGCGTTGTGAAAAAATTGAAAATAAAACCTTTCACCGACTGTTCGTTTTGGCGTGAGACGCAGCCAAACGCAGTTAGGCTTTCATTGGAGCTCGAATGTCAGCCTGTTGAGCACACTCATGAGAAAATAAAAGGCGGCAAGGTCAGAAAAATATTATTAAAGTTGATCTGATCACTGATTAGCTGCCAGTTTCGTCACATGCACTTGTGCAACCCATATAGCCGCCAAAGCTGGCCAGCACGCATAACCAAGCCAGTAGCACTGCGCGAATATTCCATGATGCTGCATTTACTAATCATCATCATCATCATTCTGCACAATTACTTGATTTACAACAATGTCAGACGGATACAGCGCTCACATCACCAACGACAAAAGCACGGCACCCGCCAGCAGCTATTCCGCAGCAACAACAGCGGCCTTGAGCACCGCCCCCGACACTATTGAAAGCGCCTCGCGGAGGGCATTCAAAAGCACGGCGCTTTATCTGCAGGCAGAGCTAGAGTCAGCGGGGTCAGACATTCACCTTTTGGAAAAGCTCAATGATGCGTCTATTGCAAAGTACGAGGGCATCTCGCGGCAGGCTCAGGATATGCTGGTTCACGCTTACAAGATAAAGCAGACGTACAACGAGATGGAGTCCCAATTGGCCGAGATAGATACACTGGTGGAGTCCATAAGCAACCTTGAGCAAGTGGCGCAGGAGCTCGACAGGTTTTCGCTCCAAATAGAAGCCAAGTTCCAGCGCTTACTCAAGTAGACCGCGCGGCCAAACGACAATGCATACCATGCCATAAGCTTATTGTGTGCTGTCATGGTTACTTTGTCCACTGCCATTGTAGTTTTTTTAGCTGATTTTCTCCATACAATTTTTTAACATATCATCTGTACACCAAAACAAGTTTGTGAAACCATGGACGAAATAAAGCTAAAACCGGTACGTTCTTTTTCAGAATATATTTTTCCTATATTAACATTGCATTTTGTTTTACGCACAAAGCACGCTAAAGACGCATAATTTGTATATATTGGTAGGAGGCTATCAAGGCCATATTCAAGACCGCTTGGAAAAGGCCAAACACCGATAGTAAGTGCACTTATAAACAAACGTTTTGTTGGCTGACATTTGGCTATATGTCTAATAAAATATATTGTCTGCAAATGTTATTATAGTCAAGGGCGACGCGCTGGAGCTGTCAGCTGAGTTCCTACTCATGTTTGCCAAAGAGGCCATTGACCGGACCAAGGCCAGTCGCGTGGAGTCGGGAGCCGGCCAGCCTGTGGACGAATCAGACCTAGAAAAGGTTCTAGCGCAGCTAATGCTCGATTTCTAGCAATAGTATTTCGAAAAAATGAAAATAAAAATTAGTCATTCGTTTTTCCAATGCCCACTTTTGCCACCCGACTTTTCAACAACACGTAGGTCTTCGATGCGCATATCCTTTGATACGGCCTTGCACATGTCAAACACAGTCAGCGCTGCGATTGAGACGGCCGAAAGGGCCTCCATTTCCACACCAGTTTCACCCTTGCATTTGACTTGGGCCTCGATGGCTACCGCACAGTTCAGAGGGCTGCTATGAAGCCTATCTTCAAGCGCGAATTCAACAGAAACCTTTGTAATTCCGATAGGGTGACACAGTGGGATTATTTGCGAGCAGTTTTTGGCGCCCATGATTCCAGCCACCTGGGCGACCGTGAGCACGTTGCCCTTTTTAATCTTATCCTGCTTGACCAAGTCAAATGTATCCTGGTTCATGCGCACACGCCCACGGGCTATTGCCAGTCGTTGTGTCGGCAGTTTGTCGCTGATATCGACCATGTGCGCGTCTCCCGCTTCGTCTACGTGAGTCAGCGAGGATTTAAGCCGGGTGGCAGGGACAGACAGGTCCAAGCGGCTGAGTTTAACAAGCATACTGCATATTGGCAGTTTCAAAATGCGCGCGTTCAGCTTTATCAGAGTATTTGACATGACGATGGTAATGGCAGGAAAAAATAAATGTATATATAGGCAAAAGTCAAGACAATGTATTCTTTATTGAGGCGATGCAATTGCGCGTGCTTTGTCGGACAGAAAAACGCGTTGGCGCCCCTTATTTTGTAAATACTTTAAGGTTATGGATATTAGCAGGTGTGGTATTGGTGTTTCTGCCGGATTACTAAGAAAAATTTTAATGTTATCCATGCCACATCCTACTACAACATATGTGCAAATTTGTTATTTAAATTTCAAGCACAAACTAATTGTATAAAACACGTTAGTTTTAACCTCCAATTTTAATCATCGGGCGGTTTGGAAGCTGCGACAGAATGTCAATGCCCGCGTGTGCACGCTGCTTGCGCTTGATGGCCTGGCTAATTGTGCTCACAATCTCTGCATCCGAAGATCCGCTTCGCAGCAGATCGCGCAGGCTAATCTCAGTGTTCCCAAACAAACACACTTTCAAATTGCCATCAGCCATGACACGCACACGATTGCATGTCGAGCAAAACGAGTGCGTCATTGAAGTGATAAACCCAAACTGACCACGATACCCCTTAATCCTATACCCCTTTGTCGTGTGGTTGTCCTCAAGCGGCAGCTGCTCAATGTTGTCACCATATATTTTCCTCAGATTGTCCAGCATATCTCTGTATCCGACCATCTTTTTCTGACCCCACTGGTTGCCATCAAACGGCATATACTCAATAAATCTTACATCCAGCTCCTCGTCGTGTGTCATCTCGACAAAAGCAGGCACCTCGTCCTCGTTCATCCCGCGCATAACTACGACATTAACCTTAACAAATTGAAACCCAAGTTTTCCCGCTTCGGCAATTGCCTGAAGCACATGTGCACCGCCCTTTCGTCGCGTGAGCAGCTCAAACTTGCGCGGGTCTCGCGTGTCTAACGAAATGTTCAACCCGTCGAGTCCAGCGGAGCGTAGCAATGGAAGCTTGCGTCGTAGGGCAATACCATTGGTGGTGATGGCAATCTTGCGGAGTCCCAGGGGCCGTAGCTCGTTGAGGCCCTGGATCAGCTCTACAATGTCTTTGCGCACCGTGGGCTCGCCGCCAGTCAGCCTGATCTTGTCAACGCCTTGTTGCACAAATATCTTTGCTACACGTATTATCTCCTCGGTGGTCAACAGCTTGTCGTTTTTTGTCAGATCAATGCCTTCTTCGGGCATGCAGTACTGGCACCGCAGGTTGCACCGCTCGGTTACCGAGATGCGCAGGTAGTTGTGGAATCGCCCAAAGAGATCGGTCAGTGCGGGCAACTCTTTCTGCTGTTCGGTACTTGGGCTGGTATGCTTTTGCACTGTTGAAACACCTGCGCTCTTTGTTGGCTCTAGAGAATGATCTGGGGTGTGCTCAGTGCGTGTGCTGCTTATTAGACGAGCCGTGGTGGCGGTGTTTGGAATTGCATTTGAGAACGTAAGCTGCGCCGCTTTTTCGGTTATGAGCCTGATGAGCGACTGTGTCCGAATAACTGGAATTTGTCGAAATAGTTTAAACATTAGTTTTTGTTTGCAAATTTAGAGAATAAAAAAATATATAAACTAAAAAAACAAGAGCAAAACGAAAAAACAAATAGTCGGAGGTGCATCCTGCATCTCCGTGTCCTAAAATGGAAAACTGCATACATGTCATGTGAGCGAGGCTAACAAATTACAAGAGTTGCACAGCTGTTTTTATTCACTGCAGATCTGGCCCCGACACATAGTGGCTATAATATGTGCACATGTTTGCATGCTAAATATGCCTTCAATTTTGAGTAGTATTTTTTTTTAAAAAAAACCATATGCACAAATTACTGCGGTTAACAAATTATTTTGATATTGCTTATATGTGGGTACCACTTTTTGTATTCGCATACAAACCTGTCCATGCCCAGTCAGTCTGCGAATTTAATATACAAATTGGTGATGTCGGGAAGCTGAACGAGCAGATAATGAATATACACGGCAACATCCCTTTCCAAGCAGCCATTGGTATTCAAGTTTGTAATATGGAAATAATTTGATTTTTTTACCTGACGGCAGAACCCGGTGGCTGCTGATTATGCGGTTGGTCAGGTTCATCAATTTGTATGCATGTTCAGGTACATGATTTATTAAAAGCTCGTTGACTATAAACGTCTTTAAATCCAGAAGATATTTAATCAGCTCCCAAATACGACTCAACTCGCTTAGTTATGTCACGATTATACTTGTTAGCTGACCCCATTTGATTTTCGAAAAGTCCAATTCAAATCCACCTCCGCGCAAACATATTGTAGAATCGGTTGCTAATCTTGCCATTCCAAAAAGGTGATTGGTCAACCTGTAATATATTGTTCTGTCCATTTGGCTGGGGATTTCAAAGAATAAAGTCACTTTGTTAATGCGGTTAATATTTGATTTCTCTAACATTTTAACCGTGCTCGTTGAATTGAACACGATAATATTGTCCAGGTACTTGGGAAACACATATATTGTAATGCGATTTGGACTAGCTATAATATATATTAATAGAAATGAGACTACGGGAAGAGCTAAAGAGCTCACTATTCAGAATTCGCCGTACGCGTAAAATATCATAAACATATTTTACGCGTCTGCGCTGTCACGTGACTCGGCCCCCATTTCTGATGTCACATTCGCCCCTACTTAAGATCAGACTCCGTCGGTCTTGGCGATAGCGCGCGCGGTTAAATATCGTTCATATGCTTCTGTCTCATCCACGCTACTCTTGTCCTCCCATGTTCGTCCTTCTATTCCATATCCTTCCCACTGCACCAGGTATTGGCGTTTTCGCCTCCACACACGGTCGTCAACAATCTTTTCGACCTGATACTCGAGGTGTCCTGCAACTTCTACAGGTGGTGGTTCAGAGCGGAGTGCGGCACGGTGATCGTCGGCAGCATGGTATTTTTTTAGGTGTGACCACGAAATGACCGGGTGAATGCGCATGTCGAGTGGGAGTTTGAGGCGGAATGCATTTCGGCCGATCTGTTCTTCGACCTTGTAGGGCCCAGCCCATTTATGTTGCAGTGAGTTGCTGGACCGGTTACGCAGGTAAGGTGGCGTTGTAAAGTTCGTCGAGATCATTACTTCATCGCCTGGCACAATGTCGGGTGAGGTTATCTTCTTGTCGTGGTTTCTGATCATGCGTAGCTGTGCGAATTCGATGTTTTCCTTGACTATTTCGCTAATCTGTTTAATCTTCAGGATTGTATCGTCGGCGTCGGTATTGGGCTCAGCAGTTTCCATGTTGAAGGCGATGGTGGCGGCGTTCAATGGTTGGAAGCTATAATTTGCATAGAATGGGCTGTGCTGTGTCGAGCTGTTGCTGCGACTATTATAGGCGAACTCTGCATGCACTATGTGTTGGTTCCAGTCGTTTTGGTAATTGTTGCACGTCGCACGCAGCATTGACTCCAGTATCTGGTTCACACGCTCAGTCTGTCCATCAGTTTGTGCATGGCCGGCAGTGGACATGTTGAGTTGCGTTCCAGTTTGCTTCCACAGTGCCATCCAGAATGCAGAGCGGAATTTCGGATCACGGTCTGATATTATGGACTCGGGCAGGCCATGTTGGCGGTAGATGGTCTTGAAATACAGGTCGGCGGTTGTCTGGGCGGTTGCGGCATTGTGTGTTGGTACAAAGTGTGCCATCTTGGACAGGCGGTCAACGACGACCATGATTGCATCATATCCGTCCTTTGTCTTAGGTAGGCTGACAATGAAGTCCATGCTCACACTTGACCAGTTGCGTCGCGGGATCTGTAGCGGCTGTAGCGGTCCATCGCTTGGCCTGTTGCTGCCTTTGACTCTTTGGCACAGGTCACACGTTGTGACATAATTCTCGCAATCCACATACATGCCTGGCCAATAGAATAGTTCACTCAGCTTGTCGTATGTTGCTTTTATACCCGGGTGTATTGCAGCATCATGGAACTCGGCCAGCAGTAGTGATCTGTCTTGCTTTGTTCCGACGCAGCGGCGTCCTTTCTTGAACAGGACACCACCCTGTGCATGGAATTTGTTTGTAATGTCGCGCTCGGCTCTGGATGTTGGTTCTTCGCCACTACTAATCCTCTCCATAATTTTCTCCAACTTGCTGTCGCCCTTGTAGGAGTTCTCAGGGTTCGCGCTCGTCTTCAGCGTTAGCGCTTTGACAGCAGCCATGCGGACTGCTATCCTCCCCCCTTTTCCTGAAGAGCCGAACCCGTTGGCTCCACCGGCTGTCTCCTCAAAGGACTTGACCTCAGTGATGTGTGAGTGTGCGATCTTGGTTGGAATCAACTGTGCTATGCGGTCATGTGCAGCGAACGGAATCTCTATATTGCCTGTGTTGAACAGGAGTACTGAAATCTCACCGCGGTAGCCCCCGTCGACTATTCCTCCGAGCACCACAACACCCTTGGCAGCCAGGCTACTGTGTGGGGCAATGCGCAGGTATGTGCCTATTGGCGCCTTGGCGGCGATGCCTAATGGGACAAGGTGTTGGGCCTTGGGCTCGAGCACAAACTTGGTTATACAGTATACATCAAATCCAGCGTCATCTGGATATGCCTTGCAAGGCATCGTCGCATCGTCGTGTAGCAGCTGAACCTCCATGCTGTTGGCAGTTGTGCGTGGCACAAACAGTGCGCACAGTTTCCATTTTTCAAATTGGTCTATCAGGTCGTCGTTGTGCGTATTGTCCTTTGGCTGGTCAGTCTCCATGGTTGCACTCGTCGTTTCTGCAGCCACTGTCTCTTGTGTTCGTTTGGCTTCTGTTTCGGCTTCAGCGCGACATCCGCGTTGGTAGTTCTTGTAGTGCAGCGACTTGCGCACATATTCAGCACGGTTTAGTTCTCTGCGCTCATCGGCAGTCAAATATGTTCTGTCGACCACGGCTGGCGTTGGCGGAAAATTCGTTGTCTGTGCAGCTGGAGTGGTTGTCTTGATATTGGGCATGGGTATGGGCATAGGTATAGGTACGGATGTGTGTGCGGCGTCATCGTTTTTACTCGTGTTGTTCAGCGGGGCATCATTTAGTGGTATAGCTGGTGCAGTCAGTCCTGTCGGTGGCGTCAGTGCCATGTGTGGCACCTTGCCTGAATGTGACGCTGCGTATACTATGTTGTCGGGTTGCGATTCGAGTGAGCGTGACAAGCCGTCAGCAACTGCATTTTGAGCGCCCTTGCGGTAAATGATTTTCATGTCGAATTCCTGCCAGATATCCAGCCAGCGGGCCTGGCGCGGGGATATGTTGTTTTGCGTCTTAAGGAACTCGATTGATTTGTGGTCTGTAATCACTTCAAACTTGATGCCATGTAGGTAATGCCGCCAGAGGACCAGTGCACGAATGATTGCAAGAAGTTCTTGCTCGTGGACTGCATAGTTGCGCTGTGCTGGTCCCAGCTTTGCCGAATAGAATGCCACTGGGCACCACACCTTGTCATGTCGTTGGTGTAGGACACCGCCAATTGCAGAGCCGGATGCATCTGTCTCGACTCTCGTTTCGCAAGTTGGATCATACTGATGGAGTATTGGTGCTGTGGATAGTTGCTGCTTCAGCTCGGTGAAAGCCCTGTCAGCCTGGTCGTTCCACGAAAAGTCGGTATTGCATAGCAAATCGGTCAGCGGTAGTGCTATTCTAGCATAGTTTTTAATAAACCGGCGGTAGTAGCCGCTTAATCCAAGGAATGCGCGGATGTCTGTAATTGTCTCTGGCGTGCGCCACTCTTTAACGGCATCTACTTTGCGTGGGTCAGTCGCAATACCCTTGCCTGAAATGACAAACCCAAGGAAGTCGACTGTGTCTTTGAAGAATGCACATTTTTCGGGTTTTGTGTGCAGGTTGTGCTCCTTGAGGCAGGCGAGTACATCCTCGAGATCTTTTGCATGGTCGGCGTCATTCTTTGAAAAGACTAAGATGTCGTCTAGGTACACGATGCACGTTTTGCCAAGTAGGTTGCGCAGCGCATGGTTCATGACACGTTGGAAGACGGCAGGGGCATTTGTCAGCCCGAAAGGTACAACTGTGAATTCAAATGACCCTTGTTTTGTGCGGAAGGCAGTTTTGGCGATGTCTGCATTGCAAATTCGCACCTGGTGGTACGCCTGTACCAAATCGATTTTCGAGAAAACTTTTGCGCCACGGGTGTCGTCAAGCAAATCGTCTATACGCGGCATTGGGAATGCATCTTTTATCGTCACTGCGTTCAGGCCACGGTAGTCAACACACAGGCGCATTGATCCATCCTTTTTCTTGACAAAGAGGACTGGTGCACCCCATGGGGAAGATGACGGGCGGATATACCCCTTTGCAAGTAAGTCAGTCACTTGTCGGTCTAGTTCATCCATCTCTGCATGTGACAGGCGGTATGGTGCCTTGGTCACAGGTGCTGTGCCCTCATGTACATGGATTTCCATCTCAGGGCCGCCTGGTGGTGGTCGTTTGGAGGGCGGCTGATCAAGGACTTGGGTGTATCTGGCATGTAGCTCCTGTAGCGCCCTGTCTTGTGTCGTCGTGGTTGCTGCCACATGGATTGCTGGATTGGTATCGTTGTCAGGGAATGTAATTCGTAGCCATCCCCATTCCTCAATTTGGTCGTTTGCACGTGCAGTTTTCAGTGCACTGATTGACATAGGCTTCAGCTGGTCCTCGTCGGTCCGAGGCTCTGCATTACCCCGGATGGACCAGCTTTTCCCGCCATAGTCAAATGTCACCTTGTCAAGGTGGCTGTGGATCGTGGCCTTGTGTTTTTTTAGCCAATTATTTCCTAATATTATATCTTCGGAAACTGGGAGAACAAGGCAATGTACTGTAATTGTTAGGTTGCTCAGGAGGCGCAGCGTTACTGTGCACGACTCGGTGCAGTCCTTGTAGTGTGCGCCATTGGCCAGTTGTATTGGTTGGCTGTGTTGTAGTCGTTCGGATTTCAGTTTAAGTCGGTCGCGGGTCTGTTCGTTGATGATGGTAATTTGTGATCCATTGTCGATGAGCACACGGATGGCTTTGGTGTCTATAGTTGCATTTAAAATCAGTTGGGGCTCAGGTGAGGTTTGTCTGTTAATAGCGGTTTTATTTGGGGGGCAAACGGCAATTTCAGAGATGATAAGGGCAGAGGACTCACATCCACTCATGCCCTTCTTGCTTTTGGGTGTGTATTCTTAGGGCAGCGATGCCACTTGTGTTCATCACTGCCACACCCAAGGCACACGTTGTTGGCAGCCCACTTCTCAAACATCTCCTTGGTACAGCCCGACTGCTTGGAGACACTTGCAAATGGCGGCAGGCCACTGCGTCTCCTTTCTGTCTGCACTGCATTCACCATTATTGCATCCACATTCATAGCTGTATTATCATGACGGCCATGAATGCGCAGGAAGGCTCTGGCACGGGAAGTCAGTGCATCAATCTCGTATACTGTCGAGCTTGTCGATTCGCTCAGAATCTGCTGGTTGAGCATTGGTGGTAGCTTCATGAGGAAGGTCGTGGTCACATGCCTGTCTGAGAGTTTGAATTCCAGAATTTCCGCGAGGTACTTGAATTGCACCACAAACTCCTCTAAGGTCTCTAATGTCCCAGGCTGTTGTAGGTGGTAGTATTTGTGCAGTGTGTCATAGTATGACACTGCACGCGAGTATGTAGTTGTCAGGAACTCCTTGAACGTTCCCCAGTCGCGGTGGTCCTTGTTGTGTTCTGTACAGTGTCTGCGGTACTCGTTTTTCTTGTCTGTTGGGATCTTGTGTGAGGCTACAAATACCCACTCACTCTCGTCTAGCTTTGCGTGGATAAAGTGTTCCTCAGTATCTCTCACCCAGGGTCCAACGGCAATTGCCACCTTCTCTGCGTTGTCCTCGTCTGGTGCCAGTGTCGGGCTGAATCTCATTGCCGATTCGTATGGCGACATTCCAGTCATGGTTACTGTTTTTTTTTTTTTTTTTTTTTTTTTTTTTTGTTTTATATATATATATTAACCAGTTTGTCTGTCGGTCAGTCAGTCGTTGATGAGGAAGCGCGGGTTTTCGAACTCGAGGTGCTACCAAATGTAATGCGATTTGGACTAGCTATAATATATATTAATAGAAATGAGACTACGGGAAGAGCTAAAGAGCTCACTATTCAGAATTCGCCGTACGCGTAAAATATCATAAACATATTTTACGCGTCTGCGCTGTCACGTGACTCGGCCCCCATTTCTGATGTCACATATATGGACGAGTTGAAAGCTGCACTTGTTTTGTTTCTAATAAATAGTTTTGAAAGCTTTGGGAAATGAACCTACAAGTTCCAGGTAGCATTGTGCTGAATAGCGTGCGTATTCGAACCATTTGACCTTTGTTGGTCTTCCAAGTTCATAAACCTCAAGTCGAGAAAAGTTGATAACTCAAACACCAGCTTGTTTGCCGATGGGTCTTGCAAAAGTAAATGCCACGAAAAAGCAGGGGGGACATTGTTGATATCCATAGACCGGATAATAGCTGGGGTTATGGATAGGAATACAAACTCAGTGTTGGGCATGTATTTGATTGTCAGTTGCGTGAGGTTAGTAAACTGTTGCTTGGAGTCAAATAACGTGTAGCGGCTGCTTTGTATGCTGTTCAAGTTTTGGAATCCGTTGATAGGCCTGCTGGTGACCAATATGTTTAGGTTAGTAGTTGGGTTGATGTTAAACCAAAGGTTTGCCACATTGGGCATGTTTGCCATCAGTCTGTCGGCAAAGCTAGAAAACTCTGACGTTAACCCGCTGTGGGGCTCATCCATGACCAGCTCATTTGTCTTTTCGGTGAGCTCATTGATCACCATGCCAATATAACATGCACTTGACCAGTCATATATATCAAAATTAAACAAATCCATATATTTGTCGAGAAAGCGTTCGAGGCTTATCTGGTTGTCCAAAATGACATACACATTTCTGACAAAGGGTGTCATGTTGGTGGTCTTGAACAAACCGATATTTGTCAAATCAGCAGCGTCTTCCGGATCATCGGATTCTCCTACAAGGATGTGCACTTTTTTTGTAAATCTTGCGCATGGCTAGTATTCTCCACGAGGGGCAGACTGAGAGCAAACGAAGCGTTTGTCCTCATTTCCGAGTTGTGCATATCTTCCCAGTTTTCGATGCGTAGTCCAATATTAGCTGTATAATCACCAGTGGTAGGTCGTGAATGTGCAGCGTGCTTGAGGATTATGACAATCGTAGAATTTATTTAAAGAAAAGGGTATATATATTAGTTATGAAAGCAAAAAAGGGAAAGAGAGGAAAATGAACAAGATAATTTGTGCTGGCTTGCTTTCCGTCTTTTTTTACCAAGGTCTTTGTTGGATTGAAAATGAAGTACTCAGGTGTATTTTTCTTGTTTTGGCTGCCTTTTATTTCCCTTTGTTGCAATCTCTTATGCAATTAATTTAACAATGCTTCCCATTTTGTCGCAATCCATATGTCGAAAATAGTCGTTAAAAAAACTAAACAAAAAATACTGGTCAACAGTACATGCCAGATTTCACGCATTCATTTGAGATTTAATTTGTATTGTGCATTCTGCCTGTAAAAAATATTGATTGTATCATCGCAGCTTGCAGTCCAAACATCGTACGCTATTCGCAATTAGTATGAGCGACCGAACAGGGCGTAGCGCTTGGCATCCTCACCGCACTGAACGCACTTGGTTTGGCCATGAACAAGGGGAGGGTTCTCGGGCTGCTTGTAGGGCAGGCACAGGGACTTTGCGCCCATCGAGGGCTCCTTCTCGTCCTCGAGCTGATCCTGCAGTTCGTCTCTGGTGCTACGGGCCTTAATCTGGTCCTCGCACTCAGATCTCTCGCACCAAGGGATCAAAACCATGCACTTCTTGTTCAGTGCTGGCACAAAGTCCGCCCATTTGAGCACAATCTTCGTGTGATCTTCCATTTCCTTACGAGCCCTGGCCAGCATCTCATCGTGGATCTTGATAAGCAGCAGCTGGATGGCTGCCTCCATACCCTCAAAGGCCATCTGTCCCTTGGCAGAGGTGTCGCGGCGGACAAAGGTCACGGACTGGTTCACAAGATCCTTGGGGCCAATCTCAAGGCGGATGGGCACACCGCGCATCTCCCAGTGGCTGAACTTGAAGCCAGGGGTGTAGTTCTCGCGTAGATCGGCCTCGGCGCGAACGCCAAGCATCTTGAGGCGGGCCTCGACGTTGAGGCAGGCATTCTCAATCTCGCAGCGCTCCTCGTCGGTCTGCTTGGAGCTCAAGCCACAGGGGACGATGACAACCTGGGTCTCGGCCACGCGCGGAGGCATGACCATACCCTTGTTGTCGCCATGAATCATGGCCATCACACCGATGGTGCGCGTCGACAAACCCCAAGAGGTCTGGTGAACAAAGAGCTTGGGGCGGTCGGCGCCGGTGGACTCGGGGTCCTCGACGGAGATTTTGAACATCTTGGAGAAGTTCTGGCCCAGGTAATGCGACGTGCCGCCCTGGATACCGCGGCCAGTGGCCGGGATAAATCCCTCGACGGTGGTGGTGGCATCGCCACCAGCAAACTTCTCATTCTCGGACTTGACACCCTCAATGACGGGAACGGCCAGCAGCTCCTCATAGACACGGCGGTACAGAGTTAGGATCTCGCGAACCTCAGTCATAGCGCCGTCCTTGGTCAAATGTGCGCAGTGCCCCTCCTGCCACAGGAACTCGCGGGTGCGCAGGAAAGGAGTGGGGTTCTTGAACTCCCAACGCACAACACTGCACCACTGGTTGAGCTTCAAGGGAAGATCGCGGTGGGAGCGGATCCACTTGGCGAAGTAGGGGTACATGACAGTCTCGGATGTCGGACGGATGGCGATGGGCTCAGCGAGCTCGGTCGATCCGGCGCGGGTGACCCAAGCAACCTCGGGCGCAAAGCCTTCAATGTGGTCCTTCTCACGCTCCAGCACATCACCCGGGATAAACATGGGGAAGTAGGAGTTCTTGACACCCATTGACATAATGCCAGCATCGAGGAACTTCTGGATCTCCTGCCAGATAAAGTACGCCAGAGGACGCAGAATAAAGCAGCCGGAAATGGGGTAGTTATCGTACATCTCAGCTTTCATCAGCATCTGTCTGTACCATGTGCTAAAATCACCCTCCTTGGTGACATCAAGACCCAGCTTGGTTCCAGAGACCTCCTCGGCCTTGGGAGCGGCAGCGGCAGCAGCGGGGCGGCTAGCTTTGGCAGCGGCAGGGGCGGCGGCAGGGGCGGCAGCGGCTGCGGCAAAGTCCATCTCAATAACATGGGTAAGTCCCTCGACTGACTTGATGAAAGACTTCAAAGTCTCGTTGCTGATAAATACGGTGCGTGAGCTGTCCAGGGGATGGAATGCAATTTTGCCGGTGGTGTCGTTCAGCAGAGCCTTATCGATGACGACGCGCACGCTGCCAATGTTCTCCTTGGGAACCTGGGACAGGGCAAAGGGCGAGACTATATAGTGGTGCAAACAAAAACAAAATAGATAGATGTCAGCGAATTGCCATTTGGTGATTTTTTCGGTCGTGGTCTGCAGAGTGTGCATGAAACCATGCGCAGGACTATAGTTTGCGTCACCACCAAAAAAGCCCTTGATGAGCACGCGCGCATTAACATGAATATAAAAATGAACGCGATCAACAGAGGAAAGGGGGGAAGGCACATCTACAAAAAAATGTGACTCATGAAACAAAGCACAGAGCAGGCAGGCAGACAGACATGTTCTCGTGAAAAAAGAGCACATTGCGGCATGTCAAATGTTTTTTTACCTGATCCCTTGGCAGTCTGGAAGATGCCACTGAGAATATCGTCGCTAGCAAAGCGCAGATCCTTGAGCTTGAGCTCAGTACCAATGGTCTTCGAGTTGGTCGCGCTCACATCCTTGGCAATGACCACAACGGGCGCGATGGCCTCGGACTTGGGCTGCTTGGGCTTGAAAATAAGCGTCTTGGTCAGCGTGTACTTGCTGGGCAGACCGCTGACAGTCGAGAGAGCCTCGGCCCACTGGTCGACGCTATCCACGGCGGCGTGCTCCACGGGAGGATCGCTGAAACCCATTGTGCTGAGTTTAGAAACAAGAGCTCCGATATCCGACATTTGTATGTTAGAGACGATTCGGGAAGAGCAAATATTGAATGTATAACACGGCGGTGTGTTCTTATCTATCTGCGGATAGGTCGATTCGACAGAGGGGGGTGGATGGGTGTATAAATAATGAAATGCGAGCTAAATAGAAATGAAAAGCGAAAACAGATTGTTTAGAATTCAATTTTTTTGTATTTCAATTTTTTTGCATCGGTTCAAATTTTTCGAGCTGCGATTTTCGTGTTATTTCTGCTTTGAGATCCTGAGCGCAGCGGGCACGCCCAAGCCGCTGGTGGGAAAGTTGAGAATGCAAAGAAAATTTTTTTTGCAATCATCTGCAGAATGTATGGGGGAGAGAAGTGACCATCATTATGAAAAAAAGTTACCCTGTTGAGATTTGGGCATATGTCCAAATGTATCAAAACTGATTCACAGAAGTGACAAGTGTTCTTTTGTGGCACAGATTCAGCAATTGCGTTGAAATAAAGCTTGAGACCAAAGGGTAATCAAAAATGATAATTCCGCTCGTAAATTAAAACGCTGATTACCTTTTTACTGTCGTTTTGAATACGCAGTGCCATTTTTCTTATAATAGATAAACAGTTGTATATCTCTAATAATTAAAAGCACAAAGCACAAAACACAAAACACAAATGTACATCAAGCTCCTTTACATTGCTAAAATTGTTTCTTTTATTTAATACATTTTCCCCTTTAAATAAAAGAGAAACAAGACACACGGGGTAGCATTATTTGCCAAGTTATTTTTTTTTGAAAACTGAAAAATCATATTTATTTTATTTTCTCTACTCTCAACCAAGTGATTTTTTACTTTCACAAGCATTACAATTTTTTAGACTACTCTGCCAACTACTTTTACTATTGTTTTTCTAGAACAATGTCCAGCTTTAGCCGTCTTCCGTTTGTCGTTCTCGACCTAATTCTATGCGAGGCTGTAAATACCAGCGAAAAGGATATCGACAACTGGGTAAACAGCCTGCCAGTTCTGGGTGTCTGTCGCAAGTGGAGAAAAATTGCAGAAAGTTTAGTATACCACAATGCTATAATGAACGGCTACGACCAGCACAAGACTGGATTTATCGACCATTCAGACAATAAGACCACTGGAAGCAAGCTTATCAATACAAACATTGACTTGATAAAGGCCACTGGAAACACGCATCTGGTCAAAACCCTATACATCAAGATGGCAAATTATCAGTATTGTCACTCGTTGTTTACTGAAGCAGAAACCATATTTTCATTCAAACAATGTGACTGGAGCGGCGTCACCGAAATTATAAATGATGGCTATATAATGGGAGTTGGCGGCGACGAGAACCAGCTCCAGTCTGCTCACAATCAAGATATCAGATTGTTTACCAAACTGCTTGCTGAAAACATGCCAAATGTTTGCAATTTGCACTTGCATACAATCGATCAAGTTGGCCTTGTATCCGCCATGTCAAGCCAATTGGCAGCACTGTACTCTCACAATTTAAAACTTTTAAAAAGCTATACGCCGCTGTTGCTTATAGAACCAGTCCGTTTTGATATAGTGGAGATACTCGACATTAACCTCGATGAGGATTCGACGCAATCCATACCAGAAATTTGCTGCCAGAATATTCAGAGCTTGACCCTAATTAACTTGACTAAATCATTTGCATGGAGAAAACTAGTAAACACCAAGCAAACGAATAATATTACGTTTCATAGCTTGCGCAGCTTGAAATTAAAAGCAGCTCCCGAGTCAGAAATAGAAGAGCTCGTAGGCCCTACAAAATTGCATTTCCCAGTTCTTGAATACCTGGATATCAAAGTTCCAACGCTCAATTTTGTGGAGCATGTTATGAATTTCGAGAATTATACGCGGCCCAGCGTCACAAGGTTGCACATTAACGTATCAAACTCTGACAATGAGACGCATTGGGGTGATAACATGCTGATACAGTACAGCAATGGTCTTGCTAACCGTATCAAAACTTGCATGCCCAAAGTGACCCGAATGCGCTTGGGCGAAAAGGTTACTAATGATCGTATTATATTCTACGACAAATTGGTCAATTTGTTTGTGAACCAGCTTGTTCACATTGATTTTGCTCATCCAGTATTATTCACAGCAACTCAGTTTTCGTGCGAGCTAACGCACTTGTCATTAAATGTTGATTCGATTGATTTTCGGAGTATTCCGGCAATATTCGCCGAATCGCTAAAGCATTTGGAACTTAACAGTGTTGATTATTCTTTTGCCTGGAACATGTTACAAGTCAAATCAGCGGGCCAAACAATAAACTTTAAGCATTTAGAGAAGCTGTCATTAGAATACAGTGGTAATAGCGAGAACTATAACTTGGACTGCCGGCAATTTATACAAAGCCAACAGGAGCATTATAACGGACCAATGCTTTCTTTCCCAAGGCTGAAGAAATTAAAACTCTATAATACCACAATCAATAGTCTCCAAAGAATAATATGCCCTGGTTCCAATCAATTGTCCTGCGTGAAAGACTTGGTAATTCAATTTAACGGGCACATTATTGAACTTGATGGTAGCATAGATAAAAACAAGTATATGCAATCCACATCTAATTTTGCCAAATATTTGGCAGGCAAAATGCCCCATGTCCAGCAGTTGACCATGACTTCATCCAACGAGTCTAGCAAGTACATGAAAATATTCTGCAGCATTGTGTCAGATTACTATGCTCGCCAGCTGGAAGCTTACATTTGCTATATTCCCGTTGCGCTTTCGGTTGATGGGTTTTTGCCTGGGCTCAGACATTTGGAAATTGCCATTGACCGCTTGCCACTTCCCAAAGTGAACGCAGAAAATATTGAATTTATCCACATACAGGGAAACCTGGGCAATTTTTCTTGGAATAACTTTACTGAAAGTAATAACCATGAAAATATAGTGTTTGATAACTTGAAAAGTCTCAGTTTAATGCAGTTTAACAGCAAATATGTAAAAAAAACTCCGACTAAAGGGGTAAATGACGGCACAGCAATGTGTGACCACAAAGTTACACTGCATATGCCAAAATTAAGCAACATTACGCTTGAAAATATCGTCGATTGTAGCAGATTTTTAAATGCGTCCATCAGGTTTAAACATATCCACAATGCGTGGATCAGAGGCTCATACAAGACATTAGCCATGTTCACTGATTCCAATTCAGGAGTAATCGAGTCGAGCTATGTTACGTTAGAGCCAAATTCCAATGGCGATAAAAATATGGATATGGATCGTTTTTACAAAATAACGAATGGGTTCTTTGGAAAAGCAACCAGAATAAACCAAGCAGATCTTGTCCTGAATATCAACATGGATAGTTGGAACGCAGAGCAGATTATGTGGACAAATCTCTATTCTTTAGAAATCAACCAGCCAACATGGTATGGCACAATTATAGATACCCTTGCAAAAGCGCCCAGCCTGGCCGAACTGATGTGTGATGATATTATATACAATGATTTTGAGCTAAAGCTGGACCAAGTCAATCCAATTTCAACCAGCTTGAATAAACTGCATTTGCGCGGCAATGTTGATACTGAATTCATAGATATGGAAAATGTCTTTATTAAATATTTACTGTTGACACTGCCTACGCTAAATGGTGTGTATTGGGCGGATGTTGAATTTGATTACAAGGTGTTTGTTGAGGAGTACAGCGAATTATACCCTCACCTGGTGAATATTTCCTTTTGGTTGGTTTATTGATTAGTATGTGCTGTTGCAAAGTGCAATCTTGACTATCAATAGCCATTCTATTGTTTCAAACGTGCTTTGTTTTTTTGTGGTTTTTAATATATAAATTGGTATAAATATTTTTGTTTGTAGAGATAATTAAATCCGACGGCGGTAATTTCCCCGAGGCTGGGTGCGTTGGGATTATAATGTATTTTACTTTATTTTATTTTCTAACAAATCTTTTTTAAAAATTAATTTTTTTGTGTATGTGTGTTTTGTGGATTATTTTACAACCATGAAGGAAAAAGCTCAACAGAGCTGAAACATAAAAATAACTTTTTTGCTTCAAAAGTATTTAAACAATAATAAAAGGGGGGGGGAGAAAATAACAACAATTTGGGCCAAAGAAAAAAAGAAAATTCATCTCCAGCCACCATCATTGCGATTCCCGTTGTTGGTATTGGTGTTATGAGGAGGATGTCCATGACCACCTCTACTGCCAGCACCGCCGCTGGCACCATTACTCCCACGCGGATAAGGATGGTAACCACTACGAGGCGCCGCCGTTGAATTGCGATTACCCGCATTCGCATAACCCGCATTCCCACGCCTAGCATCCCCACCACGATAAGGCCCAGCAGCATTACTTTCCCACCCACCATCATTGCGTGTCACTGGTGGTGCCCGGCCATTATTCGCACCATTGGTCGCAGTACCGTAGGGCTCCTCCCGGCGCACATACCGGTTGCTATCACGACGGTTCGGAGGCGACGAGTACTGCGACTGATGGTGCCCACTTTGCCGCTGCTGCTGTTGGTGATGCTGCTGTGTGGACTGATGGTGCGAGGGCGCCTGTGGAGGCAAAGCCTGCTGCTGCTGCTGTTGCTGCTGGGCCCGTTGCTGGTGACGGATCTTGCGACGATCAAACTCATGCGAGTGTTCAAATTTGGGCATATCCTCGGGCCTCGCTGGGAACGGCGCAGTAAAGAAAATACGATGTTTAAGCGCCGTGGCCGCATCCGGGCGTCTTTTCGGATCAAGCTGCAGAAGCTGATCAAGCAAATCAGCGGCATCCTCGCCGAACCTCACAAACTCCTCGCGCACATGACGCGCATAAGTGGCAAACTCAACCACCTGATTGCAATCAGGAAGGTCCCGCCACCCGGGCCACGAGGCTGTGGTCGGTGAGCCGCAGATACGCATAACCTGGTCAATCTGGTTCAAATCCGAATTGCCTTGGAACACAGGCTTACCCACAAGCATCTCAGCGAAAATGCACCCGATGCCCCACATATCGATGGCTGTCGTGTATTTGCGTTCGCCCAGCAAAAGCTCTGGCGGCCGGTACCACCGCGTGACAACGCATTTGGTCATGTCCTTTCTTTCGTCCGGATTGAACGACCGCGCAAGCCCAAAGTCCGCAATGTACAAACGCCCGGCGTTGTTAAGCAGAAGGTTACTGGCCTTCATGTCGCGATGCATGACGTGGCTGGCGTGCAGGTAAGCGGTGCCCTCAAGAAGCTGGCGCAGATACAATTTAATGTGCTCCAGGCGCAGATGGATCTTTGGGTTCTCCAGGAGCCCGGTCAGATCGTGCTCCATGTAGGGGAAAACCATGTAGACGGACGGCGCCTGTGTGCTGCCCGCGCCCTCATGGCGGACAAGCATGTCGGACAATGGTACAATGTTGGGGTGGCTGAGCGACTTGAGCAACTTGATCTCGCGAATGGCTGTTATCGGCAGACCCTCCTTCTCGTTATGCATCAGAACGCGCTTGAGCGCCACAAGGGTTCCTGTGGACTTATGGATGGCCTTGTGCACCTCGCCAAAGGTGCCCTCGCCCAGCTTGGTCGTCAGCTCGTAGTCGTCGAAGGGTGAGCAGCCGATGAACTTTTTGCCGTCGCGGCGCCAGACGCACATTGGGCTCGAGTTATTGCTGCTGATTGTCGGGCTCTCGGGAACCATTTGCTGGCCACTGCCGTTGCCGCTAGCGCTCCCGTTGCGCATCAGGGCGGTGGTCGGAGGATTGCGCGAGCTGCTACCCGAGTACCCGCGGCCGCGACCGTGCATGGCTGCGCTGTGGTGAGCGTTGACGTTAGCACTGGCATTGGCAGCCGATGATGGCAGCGATGCAGCCATATTGTCTGCCGGCACTATCGGCGCTGCATCATTTGGCATGGCTGTGTATGTGTGTGTGTGTGCGTGCGTGCGTGCGTGGGATTGCGTCTGCGTGCGTTTGTGTTTACGTGCGCGTGAGTGGGTGAGTGTAAAATAATGCCGAAGAATATGTAAAGAAAATGATATAAAAAGGTGGGGGATTGGAAAGAGTAGAAAAAGGGCGATATGAATAAGCAGGATAATAGCTATAAAAAGAAAGAAAGCAGCGAGCGGGGCCTAGTGCTACACAACCTCCTCCTTTTCCTATACTTCTGCAAGCCCTGTGTAGCAAAAAAAAGAAGAAAAAAAAAAGCCAAGTGGTCAAAGTCCTTTTTAAAAAACGACGTCTTTATGTTCAAGAAAAAAACCCAACCGCCTTTATATGCCTTTACGCCTATATTCGCTCAACCGCTTTACGAAGAGAAAATAAAGGAGGAATCTGCTCTAATTGCCAAGTCTCGAGGCAAAAAAAGAGAAAAAAAACCAACGCGGGTGCAAATTATTTGTGCTCTGAGCGGTTGTCAATGCGCAAATACTCGGCCCGTACGTATCACTCTTATCCTTGCACTATTGTTGACGTGACGCGAAACAAATAAAGAGAGAACTGTTCTGCACGCCGTTTTTTAGTGTGAAATAGAAAAAGACGATATATAAACGAAGGAATTTTGGCAAATGAACAAGGAAAGAAAGGAGAAAAGAAAAAAGATACAGAGGAAAATGGGCGGGAAAGCAAAAAAAACGGAGGAAAGGGGTGTGGGAAGCAAGAAAAAAACATCAATCTCGATGGGCCTTTGAGTTTTGTTGAGGCGTCGCAGCTGCCAAACGAAAAAAAGCATTTGTGCTCTGGATTGAACAGCCGTTGTGTTGATTGAAAACAGAAAAGCCCTTTTCACACCTTGACGCACCACTCTTCCATTGTTCCTCTCGTTGCAAAATATAATATAATATAATAAATAAAAAGTAAAGGCGAGGCAAGCCTGCACAGGTCCAGACACGCACTTTGGCAGCTGGCATTACAAAAGCTACAAAAGGCTTGAAAATGGCACCGCACTTTGATCCGCCCATGTGGGAGCAACGGCGCATTTGCATAGCAAACACACTGTACGCGCACAACGTGCAAAGCGTTCTAGAGGTGGGATGCGGCGAAGGCAATGTTCTCTCATTCCTCGTGTCGCCATCGCCAAACGACCAGCACCCAATCACGCACCTCACAGGCCTGGACATTAGCTCCTCAGCACTGAACCTCGCCTCGCAGGCTCTGCGCCCCACCTTGCAAGACACTCGCGACCTGCGCACCGACCCGCTGCACATCACGCTCCTCCTGGGCGACGCCACCGCAGGGCCGCTTGGCCAGGACTTCGATGCCGACGCTGTCGTGTGCTCGGAGGTCATCGAGCACGTGCACGAGGCCCAAGTGGGCGCACTGACCGCAGCCATATTCGCCATTGCCCCGCGCCTAGTCATTGTCACAACGCCCAACACCGAGTTCAACGCCAACTTTGCCGGGCTCAACTACGGCACGCCAGAGGCGCGGCTACGCGACGCCGACCACAAGTTCGAATGGACGCGTGCGCAGTTCGAGCAGTGGGCGGATGCTGCCGCCGAGGCCTTTGCGTACAACCTTGAGGTGCGCGCCATTGGGCTGCGGATGCGCGGCGCTTCGGAGGGCTTTGTTGCGTGCGGCGGGTGCTCCCAGATGGCTGTGTTTGTGCGCCGCCCGGAGGCCCGGCGGCGGAGCCAGCGCGAGACTGGTGCGGGAAGGCCGGTTGTGGTTGCAAGGTTTGAGTATCCGGTTTTTGAGGGCCCACGGCTGTCTGGTGCGGAGCTGGCTGGGCTGGTGCGCGAGATGGCGCAAATGGTTTCCGACTGCGAGTCTACGTGCTTTGGCTTTGAAAGCCTGTGGGACGTGCTGGAGGTTAGGCAGCAGTTTGGCAGGAGGAGCGCGCTGGCCGAGTGGCTGGACGCCGGCCATGGTGGAATATTCGCTGTTGCCAGCAGTGCTAGCGGCTCTGCCGCCGGCCGGCGGTACCGCATCGGCAGCTGCAGCTGAGCGCAGCGCTTTCTTTGTAGTTTTTTGTAGTGCTGCTTTAGGAAAAATGGGTGCCCGGAGCACGCATGATTTCCCTCCTTCCTGGTCAATTGTGCGTGGCACGTGCCCACGTCGTAATAAAGTGCAAAAGGGGCGAGCGACCAAGCGAGCATGCACGCGGAAAAAGAGAGGCCTTGTTCTATTTTATTTTATTTTTTCCTTCTGCTTTGGTTCAATTTCCATTATTTATTCTTTATATTGCCAACGCCTACGAATTTCTACACCACACATACAGCCTCTCTCTCTCTCTCTCTCACTCCCGCTCTCGCTCCGTCTGCCTGTCTCTGTCTGCCTCGCCCGCGTTTATACTTCCGGACTCTGCATTTATATACCCCCCCCCCACGCTAACAGCAGCTCTAGCTTGACTATTTTTATTCTAAAGATGAACATTGGTACTCGGACCGACAGCGACCTATTGTTTATAAACTTTAACCAGGACTACAGGTACGCAACAAAAACAACGACGACGACACAACCCAAACTAGTCCAAAATGGAAAGGGCTTTAAACAATTCATTTAATTTGCATTTCAAACCCAGCCTTTGCTAATTGGCTCTTCCTTTTTCCACTTTTCCTGCTAGCTGTCTGTCGGTTGGCACAAAGAACGGTTACAAGATATACAACTGCGAGCCCTTTGGCAAATGCTACGCGCGGTCGGAGGGCGGCATCGGCACAGTCGAGATGCTCTTCTGCACATCACTCGTCGCACTCGTGGGCTCCGGCGACCAGCCCGCCTTGTCGCCACGGCGGCTGCAAATAATAAACACAAAGCGACAGTCCATCATCTGCGAGCTGACTTTCCCGACAACAATTTTAGCTGTCAAGCTCAACCGCCGGCGGCTAATAGCCGTCCTGGAGGAGCAAATCTACGTCTACGATATCAGCAACATGAAGCTGCTGCACACTATAGAGACCCCGCCTAACCCATTGGCCATCTGCACTATGTCGCCCAGCAGTGAGAACTGCTTTATTGCGTATCCAACCCCGGCATCCCTCAGTGCGCCGCCCAGCAAGCCTGGAGCTGTGGGTGAGATTCCAGCCACCACAGATGTGATGGTTTTTGATGCTAACTCATGCGAGGCTATTAATATCATTAGGGCGCATAAGAGTCCGGTTTCCTGCCTGGCCATGAACCGCGAGGGAACCATGCTGGCCACTGCCAGCGATAAGGGCACGGTCATTAGGGTGTTTGGGTTGCCTGGTGCCCACAAGATTGCGCAGTTCAGGAGGGGCGCGTATCCGGCCAAAATCCACTCCATCACTTTCAATGCCACGTCAACGCTCCTCTTGGTGTCTTCAGACACGGATACCGTGCACATCTTCCGTATCGCCGACGGCGGCCGCAATAAGGCGGCATCTGCCAGCAACACCGCCAATACGACCTTGCGTCATTCAGACTCTTATGCCAGCTCCATCACGTCATTCGCGGATTCGGACTCCGTAGCCGATTCATACTCACCCAACGGAAATGGCAATGGCAGACACAATGGGAGTAAAGGAAGAGGGCATCAGCAGCAATCGGCAGCGCCCTTCGAGGGTATGCTAAGGAGGGCGTCGTGGAAGGGTCTGGTCAACAGCAAGATTGTCGGCAGGGCTGCGCAGTTCATGCCCGATGTGATTTCGGAAATGTGGGAGCCATCAAGAGACTTTGCGTTTTTGAAGCTACCCAAATCTAACATCCAGAGTATCGCCGCCATGTCGAGCTCGACTCCGCAGATCATGGTGGTTACGTCGGATGGATACTTTTACCAGTACAGTATTGATCTGGATAAGGGCGGCGAGTGCGTATTGCTCAAGCAGGACTGCTTGTTGGATAGCGCCGAGGAACTGGGCGCGTATGCCAGTTGAAACCCCCCCTCCCCTTTTGTTTAATTTTTAAAAATGAAATTGTGTAATTTGATATATAAAAATATGAATATCGGATTTAGTCCTCATCCTCGTCGTCCTCATCGTCATCGATGCCCCCATTCTCAAAGTCCTCCAAGAACTGCGCAAACTGCTCAGGCAACTCGCCCAGAGCCTTTGCGCCATTAAAGCACTCGACAGCCTTCCCATATGCCTCCTCCTGCTCCTCCTCCTTGTCCAACAAGTTGCCCAAATTCAAAAACACCTCTCCACGCAAAAGCAGCGCCTCACCCAAATCCACAATGCCTTCGACCAGCGCACCAGCTCTCTGCAAAATTACAATCAGCCTGGGCTTCTCCGGCACCTCCCCGGTCTCCTCATCCTGCTGCTCGAGCAATAAATTGGCAGAAATCCACAGGGCGCGGGCAATCGCCGTCTTAATGGCATCGTCGTGGGGCTCGGGAAGACCCTCCAGGGCAGCTTGCGCCCAGGCAACCAGACGCGTGGCGGCAAAATCCTCGAGGCGTTTGCTATCGGCAAGCGCAAGAACCATATCGGCCATGCCCAGAGTCTCTGCCACGCGACTGGCCTGGCCACTGAGTGCGCCCAGGGCGCCCTCCAGCCTGCCAACAACATCATGGATACTCACATCCTCCGCTCCCTCAGCCAACATGTCCAAAGCAACCTTCGCCAGCCCCTCCATAACCTTCCACCCAACCTCCTCCTGCAACTCCTCGGCCGTCTCGAGTCTCTGCTTAGCCAAGCCCAAATACTCCATTTTCTCGCCCTCCGAAAACTCCGAAATACAGTACAAAGCCATTCCGTAAATATAATAAAACCTAGAATCCATGCTCTCCTCCTCCTCATCGTTAACCCTCAGTATGCGATCGCATTCGTGGATGGTTCCGCGGAGTAAAGTAATAGCTTTGGTGGGATCATCTGCGTTTAGGGCTTCGAGCGCTCCGTCGAAGATTCCTTCGAGTTCGTCTAGCTCGTTGGCTTCTTCGCCATCGTTTTTGAGCATGATTGTGGCGGTGGTTTCGTCCCCGAAATCATCGACTACTTGGGCGCCCGAGGAGGTGGCTGATTCGATGGTTGTTTTTTGCTTTTTGGTCGCGCGAGCTTTGAGACCCATGGGGCGCTTCTTCTTCTGCGAAGACGCTGTGTTGTTGTTAGTGTCGCTGGGCATTGTAGTCAAAGAGAATATAAAATGAATATATTTGTGTAAAGTTATTCAAAAAACCATGTTGAAATGGAAAGAAAAGGAATGTGTAAAAGTATTATACACACACGCATGATTACACAGACACAAAAAATTTTTTTACATAAATTTTGTTCAGAGGTTTTGGTGCTGATTTTTAAATTATTTTTTTTTTATAAATTTTTTGGGTGCAAAAAAATGTTTGAATAGGCTCTGGCCAGCACTACTTGAAAAAAAAGCTGTGCTGAATCGGAGGCTAGACCGGTTATAAGGAGAGCACCCCGAGGGGAAAGGTCTCCAGATCTGATTTCCTCTGCGAAAACACTAGCGCCTGACGAGCATAAAATAAGCCCCGCCATGCAACTCTGTGCGTCGGTTTTTTTAGACAAAGGAAATCAGTAAAAATGTGTGGTGTGGCAAAGAGTGAAGCAAAAAATATTTTGTTTAATGTCATCAAACATAATAAAAAACAACACTTATGGTTACTGATCATGCCCATCGGTAATTTTTTTTATGCACTAATAATTAGAGTGGGTGGCATGTTGCCATACTTTTTGTGCACACCACTGCTGTCCTGAAATATTTAACTCGATACTTTTTTGTATGCGCAAATTTATGCTCGATTTGCACAAACAACTCCACGCACCATTCTATTTACTTTTTACACCATGTCATTGGCTGAACTCTACAACAGCAACAACCATAGTCTCGGCGATGACTCGGAAGACGACGAATCCGATGACGAGTTTGTGCCCGGCCTAGCCGACGACGACAATAACGACGCAAGCGACAACGACAGCGACGATGGCGAGCACAACGACCGTGCTGCTACAAACGACGACTCGGAAGAGGGCACTGCGGTTCCTCCTGAGGAAATCGAGCAGCAAAAGCGCAAGATCGACGATATCTGGCAAGAAATGAATTCGCCCACCACACACCAACAAAAGATTACCCACGTGGATTCCCAAGAAATCAAAGAAGAGCCCAATGATTCTACAGCAGGTGTGGCTGAGGTTTCTTCGGCCGACAAAGCTGAAACAACAGCACAAAACGTGGTCGTGGTGGCAAGTGATGGGTTGCGCAGGGCGCCGAAGCGGAAGGCATCGCAGTTCAGCAGGATGGCGGAGATGGTCGAGCAGCGCAGGGCGAAGAAGGAGAATACGCTGGATAAAGCGCGTAGAGAGTGGACTGGGTTTGTGGAAAATGAGGGAATCCGCGAGGATTTGGACAAGGCAAATAAGGACGGCTATGTCGAGCGACAAGAGTTTTTACGGCGCGTTGATGAGCGCAGGTACGAAAAGTCCCGGGAGCAGAAGTAACAGTGAAAAAGCATTCATTCTTTGCGACTTTAGCTTGGATAATGAATTAATTAAATGATTATGATTACTCAAATCGATACATGTGAGTGAGTTTCGAATTTGGCACAGGAAATTAAAGCACACTCTTCTCTTTTCGTAATGCGCCAAAACAAAGAAAAATTATATAATCATACGATTCAGATAAGTGGGGGGTTTCTCGTCATAAGATCGGCTTTTATCCTTTGCTACGTGTTTTACTCTTGTGGATAATAGAACACAAACTGCCATGCAATCATGCGTTGTCAGTTGTAATATTTGAAAATAGTAGCATGTCGTGTGAAAAAATGAACGTATGCGCTTGATTTCGCATTTGTGGCATATATCATGAGCTTTTTCTTTATTCCCGTTTTGAGACATTTTCATACGTCATTTGTAGTTTTTTTTTTAATTTATATACGAGCGATTGCGGCAGACAGCAACATTTTGCTGGCTAACTCTTGTTTCGTTCTTTTCTTCATTAATCCGTTTCTTCGCTCTTCTAAGTTTTGTTTAATCCTTACTCCTAACTTTTTAAACTTTTAAACCTTTAAACTTACTGCTACGCATCTTGACACTATCATCCCAACCATTCTTTTTCTTTTCGCATTACATTTATACGATTATCCTGCACACCTTAATTACAATGACCATAGGTAAAGAATGATCCTCAAATTTTTTTAGTGGCAGATCGCGTCCAATTCCCCTCGCGAGTCTACGCATCATGGAAGCTCATATATTTCTTTTTAAATGCACAAGAGCAATGAAACACAGTGCCAATTTGACTAGAGGGGATGGGGTCATATTTATATATTTTTTCCCACACTGCGACAACATATTATCCTCCCCCCTCTTTGTCAATCCAGCCATGTCTGCCAGTGCAGCAAATGTATATTTTCATTTAATTTTTCAGAAAAAGGAGTCATCATCATTGTTGTTCTTTTGTACCCTCTTTTCCACTCTCACACGCTGTAACAAACATGCACACGCTCGTGTGCGGTATTTTCATCGGCTTTCCAAAAAAGGAGTGAAGCATTCGCTCTTTTCCAGATTCATGCGTGAGCATTTGTGCTCGCCTTGGTTTTACTCCACCTCCATCTCCGCACTCTTTTTGCCTCTACTTTTATTTCCTACTATTATATATATATATATCAATTTCTACTAACTCGCTCCACTCTTTTCTCCAAATGTTCTCGTTGCTGACCGCCACACGCACCGCCGCTGTCGCCGTGCGCCCTGCTGTCCGCACCCCGGCTCCCAACGGCATACGCACACTGGCCACATCTATAGTTGCCACGAAATCCACCCACGCAGCCAAGGTCACACCCAATGCGGGGGAAAAGGTGCTTACCCTGGAGACAATGAATCCGAACCTCCGCGCCATGGAGTACGCGGTCAGAGGTGCCATTCCCATCCGCGCCGAAGCACTCAAAGAGCAGCTAAAGTCCCACCCAGGATCGTTGCTGTTCAAGCAGATCACGGCATGCAATATTGGTAACCCGCAGCAGCTGATGCAGAAGCCCATTACGTTTTTGCGCCAGGTCACTGCCCTGATGGAGTACTCTGACTTGCTCTCGCCTGATATGATCGAGACCACACGCAAGTTGTTCCCCGAGGACGCTATTGAGCGCGCCAGGCACAATCTCTCTTTTGTAGGGGGCACTCCGGGCGCCTACACGCATTCGCTGGGTATATTCGAGGTGCGCCAGAATGTTGCGCGGTTTATCGAGCAGCGCGACGGTTTCCCTGCCAACCCGAACGATATTTGCTTGACCACTGGGTAAGTGTTTCAGCTTCTTCTTATTTTTCATTCTTGCGGTGGTCTGTCTAGAAGAGGGGCGTTTCTTCTGGAGATAAGATGGGTCGCAGATAAAGAATCATGGACATCCGCATATCATTTTCGGTGTATTCTGCATCCAGACTACTTTGCCACATGGTTGGACAAAAACCTGCTTTTCAGCCATTAAACTGGACTTTTTTATTTCATAGACGCTGTGTTGGCTTGCTGGACTAAAAAAAACAGCATGAGTTGTTTCTTTTTTTGTGTGTAGTGCTTCCGGGGCCGTCGAGCGCGTGCTTGATATGCTGGTGTCGGATCCCAGTGTTGGCATTATGATCCCCATTCCGCAGTATCCCCTGTACACGGCGTCTCTCACGCGGCTCAACGCGCACGCCGTGCCCTACTACCTGCAGGAGGAGAAGGACTGGCAGCTGAACCAGGCCGACCTGGAGAGATCGCTCAGCGAATCGCGTGCCAACGGCATCGACGTGCGTGCGCTGGTCGTGATCAACCCAGGAAACCCCACAGGTGGATGCCTGCTTGAGTCCAACATTGCTGAGATCGTGCGTTTCTGCGAGCGCAACAACCTGGTGATCCTGGCTGATGAAGTATACCAGTCCAACATCTACACAGGCACTAACCCATTTGTATCATTTAAAAAGGTCGTGATGCAGTTGGGATCAAGCGTCGAGCTCTTCTCCTTCCACTCGATCTCCAAGGGCATGATCGGCGAGTGCGGTCGGCGCGGCGGATACTACGAGGCAGTCAATATTGACGAGCAGGTCATGGGGCAGCTGCTCAAGGTGGCGTCGGTCAGCCTGTGCCCCAATGTGTCGGGCCAGATGGCCATTGACATGATGGTCAACCCGCCCAAGGTTGGCGATCCGTCCTACGCCCAGTACGAACAAGAGATGGATGACATTTACCAGAGCATGAAGCGCCGCGCAAAGAAGCTGGCCATTGCCTTCAACTCCTTGCCCAACATGAGCTGCAATGACGCGCAGGGTGCCATGTACCTGTTCCCCAATATTGAGCTGCCCAAGGCGTTTGTCGAGGAGGCAAAGGCCAAGGGCCAGGCGCCCGACTCCCTGTACTGCATGCAGATGCTCGAGGCCACAGGCATCTCGGTTGTCCCCGGGTCGGGATTCGGCCAGTACCCTGGCACTTTCCATTTCCGGTCTACCTTCTTGCCCCAGGAGGACCTCTTTGACGACTTTATCGATGGGTTCAAGCGTTTCCACCTCGGCTTCATGCAGCAGTACTCGACCAAGAATTAAAAAAATACACTTAAATATGGTCTCAAAAAACGACTTGCTTTTAGCGCAATACACTGTGGTGTAAATAGATTTTGTAATTTCCAGACATTTATAACAAAATTCTAGCTTTTTAACCAAAGGATTTTAAACCGTTTTTCATGCAAAAAGGCATCTTCAGAGCCAACTGAATCTGAGTCTATAGCAACAACCAAGATTTTGCCCAAGCCAAAACCCAACAGCCCAAGCGTGTGTGCGCAAGAACCAATTTGTCCCTGATGCTTCTCTTCGAAAGAAGAAGCGAACTGATTAATAGCTGCAACCATAGTGGTCTATTGCCACTAGTTTCTAAACATCTGCCAGGCCGCTAGCCAATCTATATAGGGGAAGGATGTTGATTTGCAGGATACTTGTAGTCTCATTATTTTCTTTGGTGTAAATAACATTCAAATAATAAAATAATGAGCAAAACAAGCAAAAAAAATTGCGCTCATATAGTGCAGTGCTCTCTCAGTAGCTCCCTGGCCTTAACAACAGCTCCAGACGCAGTATATATTGTCGCCAGATTGTACGCTGCCTCTCTGCGCAAATCACACATGAAATCGGCATCGCCACCATGTCCCGCACCAGCAGCCAGTCGCGACACAGGCAAGGAAAACACCTTTGTATAACACTCCATGGCCAAATCCAGCACACCCAAGAAATGGAACGCCCGCGCATAGTTGTACGCAATCTCCTGCGTTACCATAACATCGCACCCAACGCCGCTGCGCATCCCGCTGTGCTCGGTATACTTGCCCATAGCCTTCATCTCGGTAACATACTGGAGTTCGGCATACCGCTGAATAAAGGCCAAGCCGCGTATCGCCATAGCCTGAGGATCACGCGTATGCCGTTTTGTAGTGTGCACAAGGTAGGCGACGCCCAAGTGCAATGCCACGGAGGCGTCCTGAGGCATCATGGCCAGGGCCAACGTGTACTGCATGATAGATGTCTCGCCCGTGCGCGCCACCAACATCATGTGTGCGGCCGTCGAATGCAGTGCGGAGAAATCACATCGGGTCAGGATCTTGTCTGCCGACCGGATCTTGCTCACTGTGGCAATGACCTGTTGGCTATTATTAGCCATGTCCTCGAGCAGTGGGAGGTTCTCGGCAACCGGCAGGTCAATCATGCTGGATTTCGAATAGTATATCTCGTCCAAGTCGATGAGCTGGCGGCGCACATACTTGTACATATTGGCCGATGTCAGCGTGACCGTGGCGCCGGCCGACCCCACCATTGCATATGCCATGAGCTTGTAGGTGATAGCCTTGTTCGGTTGATTGCCGCACCACCAGCGCACAATTTCGTACGTTCTCTCGTGGATGCCCGCGTGGATGGCAATGGAGAGCATGACCAGACGAAATATGCGCTTCTTGTCCTCTTGCCCAAGAAAAACGTTGGACTGGAATACCAGATCAAACATGTCCAGGGCGTCCTCGGGCTCACCGTCGAGCGCCAGGCACTTGCCGTACATTAAGAACATGTCAAACCACCGCTCGAAGGGCTGCCCGCGGAATGTCGTCGACACGTTGATGTCCGCCCTGTCTTCCGCATCAGCATCTATGTCCTCATTGGTATCCCCCGCTGCCGCCAATAATCCGCCGTTCTTCTTCTGCTGCTGCTTCGACAGCCGTTTTTTCATGCGTGCCAGCCGCCTCTGCAACGCTGTCTGGCCACCAGCTGCACCGCGCGTATCCGCGTCGCCATCCTGCACGCCGTTCTCAATATTAGACATGACGGCATTGCGGTACGTGACAAAGGGCCGGTTACGATCTGCCGGAAAGAACGCCCGCATGTGCCGCCAGTCGTTTAACAGCCGCTGCGCCGTCACACAGTACTCCTTGATCGCCCGGGCATCCCTGCTCTCTTCAATCGGGGGCTTGAGCAGATCAAGCTTTTTGAACGCCACCTCGGCATCGCGCATGGCCATGATGCACCGCTTGTACTCATCTTCGGCATCGCGTCGCCGCCGCATCGTGTTCTCGGAGGGCTTGCGTTGCTCGAGCTGAACCACATTGCTCGGCGTGTCCCAGATCTCTACAGGCAACAGTGGTTGGTTGCCGTGGCCGTGCATGCCGCTGGATATAGACATGGCCGCAATCTGCTGGGCCGACATTGTCGCTGCAGCTGCTGCTGCCGCCGCCTGTGCGGCCTCCTGCTGGATACGCTCCTCCCTCTGGATGTCCTCAACTGCCTGCACCATGCTGTACGCCAGGTCAACGTGCCCCAGCTCCTCGTAGACCTCTCCGAGCCACATCCGCATGTCTATGTCATTGGGATCCGCGTTGACCACGGCCTCGGCAAACTCGCGCGCACTGGCCAAATCGCCGCTCTCCTTGTAGCACTTCGCCATGCGCTCCCACAACGATGGCTGATTTGTTGCCTCGCGGTCCAACAAGTACTGGTACGTACTCAGGGACATCTCCATGTTGCCGACTTCGCCATACGTCTCGGCAATGTCCGTGTACAAATCCTCGTATGCCACAACGTCCAACGAAAACAAAGGATCAATGTGCATTTGCGCAGTCTCGTTATGGCCTAGAATCATCCGGCACTGGCCCAGCTTGACACGGAGTTCAACGGGCAGGGCGTTCTCTGTCGAGAGAGGGATATCAGGACCAATGGCGTACTCGCCGTCCATTTCGTCGTCCAGCTCCTGGTCCTCCCACTGGAGTTCTCTGCCGCGACTCTGTATGAACCTGGCACCACGCTTGATATCGACAATGGCTGCCTCGTACTCGTGCCGCAGGATGCGCAGCTCGGCAACCATATTGAGGTCATTGTAGCTGTAGCCGCCAAGCTCCTCCATGGGCACCGTCTTTGTGGGGTTGCTGCGGAAGTACGCGGCCCACTCTGGATCGTAGTCATCGTCCAACCTGTCCTCGTCGTCAATGACGGTGCCCTCATTGAGCATTCTCATATTGCGCTCGTTGATCCGGTCAGCCTGCGCAACGGCCTCCTCGGCGACTTCAACAGCCTGTTTGTTGTAAAATGCAAATGCATCGGTGAACCACTTGATCGGTGTCTCCAAGTCGTCTCTCTTCTTGGCATAGATCACAGAGGCCATGCGGATGATCTCCATATCGTACGGATCGGCCTTCAGAATCGCGCGATACGCCCGAGCCATGCCCTTGTAGTCCTCTTGCTTCTCCAAAATCTCCAGCATGCGCATCCACGCACTGCGGTCCTTGGGCTCATTTTTAGTCACGTGACTTATACAGTACAGTGCCTGCTTAATGCCCTCGTTGTAAATCGACTTGGCCACGGGGTTACCTAATTTAGCAGTATTTTCGTGCGCAATGGCCGCCGCAATATGCATCGAGTACAGGCGCTCCCACAGCGGGCTGTCAGAGGGATTAAGGTGCGCGGAAACCGTGTACAACTGAAGTGCATCACTGCTCTTCCCTTCCTCCTCGCGAATGAGCGCCATAGTGTTCCAAGCCGGCGCACAGTTGGGGTCCAAGCGAATGACGTCGCAAAAAATATTGAATGCCCGGAACAGATCGCGATCAACGTAACTCTGGTTGGCGCTGCCCAGGAGTCTCTGGACCTCGGGGCTGTATTTGGGCGTCTTTGGCCGCACCTTCTTCCTGGTGTTGCGCTTATTCCGCCCCGTCTTTCCATTGCCCTTTGCCTCAGTCTTATCTCTTTGCATTTTACGCTGGGTTTTCGTCAGCGGCTTGGCAAATCCAGAAGCCTGTCGCACAGACGCTTCGATAGAGTGCATGTGGAACTCTGCATCGTCTGAGGATACTGAAAAGTCGCTGCCCTCGTAGTTGCTGTCCTCGTCATCGTCAATAAACCCCTCGGGTATAAAAATGCTTTCACTGGGACCGCCCAGATCGCCAAAGGCCAAGTCCTCGTTATAGTTGACTTGCCGCGCACCCACGTTGCGCAAACCATGGGTAACATCAGCCCGCTGCGGCATGTTGTTGGTAAGACCCTGCATCAACGGTGTGTCGATGTCGGATGTGTCGCTGTAATCGTCTTCCATAAAGCTGTCCTCGTCCTCGCCCTCGTCATCCGAGTACCCCGCCTCCCCACCAGCTGTGGCAATAGCACGTCCCGAGTGCTTGCGGTGCGATGTCTTGGCACCGCCCAGACGCGGCTGAGAGTTATGCTTGGATGCCCTTTGGCGCTGCATAGAGTCAATGTCAACCATGCTCCCAAGGCCCTCAGCCGCAAGCATCTCAGCTGCAGATCTCACGGCCTCAATAAGCCCGGCATTGCTCAGCATGTTTGCCTCGTTGGCATTCTCGCCGTCGTCGCTGGCGTCGCCGTCGTTCGAGTATGGCATGTCAATGCGATAGAATTCGTCCGACATCTTTAGTGTGCGGATTGGAAATAAACTGGCGTAAATAAAATAGAAAGAGGAATGTTTATTATGATTTTATATATATTTTAAAAAACGAGCATAATATAACAATGGCAAGGCTGATACTAAAATAGCGCAAGTTTCGCAGCTTTATTTACCCACGTGGTGTCAGCAAAGAATGGGAATCTTCATTTTTATCTTTTTTGATGCACAGCTTAGAATAATGCAGGTTGCGGGGCCTGGTTCAATAGAAAAAATCGACAAAACTGTTTAACCAATATGCATATTGCTTTTATATCCTCCATGTCCAAATATTTTGATACTCGACCATTTGCAAATAAATTTATATAATAAATTTATATAAAAGCCAGCTTGGTGTGTACCTTTTTATTTTTCAATTGTATTGTTGTGATTTGGGGAGAGCACTAGTCACTTAGTGTTAAAAGTATGTTTGGGTTTTGTTATAGTTTTTATTATCAAGGGAATCAAAAGTAGAACTAGGGCCGGCCTTGTCATATATATGTATCTCATTGCCTTTGTTGTGCACTTCACCAGGTGTGCATTCCGTTGGCGAGAATTGATTCTTCTGCGAGCAGACCAGTATCTTGGCAAGTCAATGTTGTGGTTTTTGTATATGTGCGCTTGCGTGTATGCATTGAAAATGGGGAGCACATTTGGGTGGCATTATTATGTCCCCTGACTTACTCCCACATGGTCCCATTTGCACCCTATCAATCGGCATGCAGGTGGAGGCTTGTTTCGCAATTATCAACCTTGGCATCCATTTCCATATCCCCGGAATGCGCAACACTATAATCCCACCTTTTCATTCATAATCTTTTGGTATATTAAAACACGATCTTTTAATTCAACATCCACTTACCATCAGCCATATGCCGAAAACTAGCAACTAGTAGCATGTACCCTCAACCATACCCTGTTTGCTCTCTTGCCAGCGAGAGTGGGCCGAATGACGCATTATGTACATCCTGTGGATCGTCTGAGTATCATGCATATTTTTGCTAAATATCGTGATAAACCATGCTATTATATTGTTATTCAGAGTCACCTTTGCTGAGAACCCCTTAGGGGGGTCGCAACCCAGGCCAGTGACCCAGGCTGAGACCCGTATGCGCGCACAGATGCATCGGACAGATGCAGAACGTCACCCGACGTCCTGATCCAATCACATTTATTGTAAAGGTACATAGTGCTCATGATTGAACCTGTTTTTGCCAGAGAATTATATTAACAGAAATTGATGTAATTTCGAGGTATATTAAAATAGCATTTGTTTTGCTATTAACCCCTTTTAGATGTTTGTATACATGTGTACGGCATAGGAAATCCCATGTACATTATCATAATTTAGTTCCGATAAATACTAAGGTGTTTCCACTGTGAAGATGAAAACACAGTTTTCTAATAAATATGTCATCACCCTATTAGCAGTATTTTTTGTGACTGCTCTGTTTTATTATTGGTTTGTCTTTTTGGCCACATTCACAACAATATAAAGAAGAAAAGATGAAAAGCGTGACAGCTGCAAAAGAGATTTATTTATTTTCAGTTGACCATGAGCAATGGGAAGTAGCTGTTATTTTGTTTCACGATAAACCAATTCAACATTCCAACCCGCTTCACTCTATTATATTTTGCACACTCTCATCCCATTCCATTCAATGCCATATTATCCATTAATTTTGAACCAGTAAATGCTGCAGTTTGCCTGTTGATATTCGGCATAAGCGGCATTTTATTTTTTCCAACCTTTTAATTACTCTCCAAATTCTCAATTTTAATAACATAGCCGGGTCATTTTATTTCAACCACCAGCTTGCTATAACCCCATGCGCTCTGCGATGCAACCCAATTCCCATGAACTACGAATATTTGTTATGCTTTACATGCTGCATGAACCGCGAATATATATATTCATATGGCTCCGCTCGCCCAGCCATTATGTTTCTGCTTGATTGGTTGTGCATTGTTTTTTTTACCAAATGCGCAACGTACATTATAAATGAATATATGGCCAGCACTAGGCCTACGCGTAAAGCAGAAGCACACGTACTTTTTAATGAAAATATTTACAACGTATATTTGTCAGGCAATGACAATGTGTCGGGCCATACTCCAATTATTATTATTACTTTGTTATCCTGGACTAAATAATTAAAAAAAATTATCAAGCAGCAAAAAAAAGTAAAAAAATTACCCCGTGATTGAAAGCAAGGCATATTATATATTGGGCGTTGTTTGCAAGAAAAACATTTTAATGGGGCTCTCCATTTCATAGCTGCCAGACAGATTCAGGAAATGTTACGCTTTTCACCTTTTTTTGTTATTTTTTAAATTCAATAGTCGGTATAGTAGCTTAACTCACCCAGCTCATACATCACTTTACACACTTTGCTTTTTTTTGAGCAAACAGCACAAAGCCATTTATCTCGCCTTTTCACTGTTTTCAAAGTGTTTTTTTTACTCGCTTAGTTTACATAGAATATTCCTACCTCGTATCATCTATATTGCTTTATTATTCTTATTCTTCATTTCCCCACTTTTTAAGTATGTCATTTTGTTTGAAAGACGTCGCGCTCAAGGTAAACTCAACCTTGTGCCTGCCTGCCGCTACTCCTGCTACTTCAAATTATGCCGCTTCAACCACTTTGACTACTCTGCCCGCCACACCAACTGTCCCTTGCAGAAACAATGTGATTTGTCGTGTGTATCACGCCACTTTTACATTTAAGTACGAGACAGACAACAGCAACAACAAAATTTTCTCTCGGACAATCTACAAGTTGCACTATGCCCTTGCTAAAGAGCGCGCCGTTTGCTATGTGGCTGAGATCACCCTGCGCAAGGCCGAAAGAGAGTTTTCCGAGTCTCGCTGCGAGACCGCTAAAATTTTGCTGTGATGCCTCGGCCAGGCTCGCAGAATCAGGGGTTTTTGTGCCCAGGAGGAGGCTGCAAGAATTGCAACTGAGTCTGCCTGTGCCAGTATGGGCGTTGCAATGGCAAATCTGGAGTTAGCTCTAAGCGCCGCCGATGCCGCACAGACTGATTCGTTGGCCACTCATGCCGAGGTCAAGCGTAAGGCCGAGGCTGCTTGCAGCGAGGTGATTGAGGTTTGTTATAAGCTTGCAAATACGAGCTGCGCCGCAATCCAGCTTGCTGTCAAGAACACAACTGGCCGGCAGCGGATGGCCAACATCAACGGACAGCTGGACGCCGCCAAGCAGCAAAACAGGCTGCTTCAAGAGCAGGTGCAAGTGCTGCAGCGCGGCGCCAACAATCATGTGCATAATTTCAATGAGATCCACGACAAGCTTCCGTACCTAAGAAAGGTAGTTGCAAACTACAGCACGGCCGCAGCTGGTGGCCAAAACGTTTGGATTTACTGTAGTGCCACACTTTGTGCTGCCACTGCAAGCGAGCTGGCCAGGCGCTGAATCAAAACGGCACGCGACCTTGAATTAGTTCTCATTATTTTCCATTTCTCACTCTCTATTCTAGAAAATTGAATAAAGAAATAAAATGAAAATGAAAATAAAAAGCAGCTGAAAAAAATTCAATAGGGAATTGCAGCAATGAGAAATCAGAGCGTTGCCTTGTTTAATATTGGCATTGCTCATTTTATTTGCGCTATTAAACGGCATTTGTAGTATTTACAAAAAAAGAGGGGAAGCCCAAGATGGAATTGTTTTATACACTAAGGTGACTCTGAATGACAATATAATAACACGGTTTATCACGATATCTGACAAAAAGATCCATGATGTTCAGACGATCCACAGGGTGTACAGAATGCGTCATTCAGCGCGCTCTCGCTGGCAAGAAAGTAAACAGGGTATGGTTGAGGGTACATGCTACTAGTTGCTAGTTTTCGGCAGATGGCTGATGGTAAGTGGATGTTGAATTAAAAGATCGTGTTTTAATATACCAAAATATTGTGAATGAAAAGGTGGAATTATAGTAATATAAAACAAGATACATATCCTGACAAGCTGGCTTTTATATGGATTTTATAAATTTAAAATTTGTGCAAATGGTCAGGTATCAAGATATTTGAACAATGATGATATAGACAATGTGCAATAGCAACTACAAGCGGAGTAGTTGGATCAAAATAAATATTGCGCTGCTATTAGAAACAACACGTCGAGTTTGTCTTATTGGCAATTGATATTACAAGCCTAAATTTAAAGCAAAGAAATAATTAGATGTACTGGATGCAGCCTGTATTTGCCTGTAAACACAGCTTTCTTGTTTATAAAGCGAGAAAATTATTTTTTGCAGGAAACACCTGGATACTATTTTAATGTCGACCCAGTAAAACTTAGTTTGGTTTATTTGGAGTACAACAAATTATTTTTATACAAAGCGCAAAACCACCATGTATTTATATTGCTCGCTCTAATTATTTCCCGAGACTTAGATTATATTTAAATGGTACAATTTGGAGAAAAGAGGCCTCGGCGTGGATATTTTATTTTTGCTTAAAGGTGCACTTGTAGTCGCATAGCAAGACTATTGAAGTTATGTTAACAAATTTTGTTTGTATCCAGTCTGGGTCAACCTCTGCGCCTATCTCTGTCTCTGTCTCTGTGTCTGTGTCTCTGCTTCTGTGTATATTTGTGTAGATAACATGTCTTTCCGGTAATCACAATTTTGTGTGTGCGCGGTTTTCTATTGATAAAGTCACAAAATATGGCCACTGATGGCAAACGCTGTGCATCAGATTGTATTTGTCTAGAAATAATCTTGCTTGAATACTCCATAACTCGAGCAGTTTAAAGGTATGATTGGATGCTTAATTATTTGGTATATTAGTAGATTATAAAAATTGGGTTTTTTTACTTGCGTTAGATTAGACAGTTTTTTTAAGCTGTTAAAAAATTGAGGCGGCTTTTTGTATGTGCGTATTTTGCAAATATATAGTTTAAGGTCGGATATTGGCCCGGAAAACCCTAATATATACGGTTACAAAAAAGTGCGTGTTCGGCAACAATGCTTGTGCTATTTACTTGTAAAAATCATTGGACTATCCTGGATTTATTTGTCAGCAGTATCACCTCTATTAGTAATTTTTAATACCCCTATTAGGTTTAGGACTCATGCATTTGTCAGCACGAGTCCTAAAAAGGGCAATTATTTTGATTTGTCATCCGTAGGGTTGCTGATCAGCAACTATAAATGTTATCACTGCCATATACAGAAAATCAAGCAATCCAGCCCCCAACCTTAAGCATACAAGTACATAATTTTAAAATAATTACCACTAGTATCTCTGCTTTTAATGTTATTTTTTATTTTTATTTTTTATTTGGAATATTTTGTAGGCTACAAAACACGAGTAGTCACAAAGAGATAACCACTAAATCTGTATATACCTATATCAAAATAATTCATGCTGCGCTTGAACGGATGACAAATATAATTTTTATAGATGTTTATGTTCAGAATGTTTGTACATTTTGGTATAAATATGCCGCAAAGGAGGCAATAGCACAATTTAAAATGACTATATATTCTAAATATTCGCATTTGAACCCCACTATTCCCTCATACTCACAATTACTTTAAATCTTAATCGATATTATAATATTTATATTCTACTATTTTATGATGGCCGCTCAACATGACAACAATGAAAAGCGCGAGAGACCCACTCCCATCCTCAGCTGGAGCAACCTCAACTATGATGTCAAGACCAAGCAGCAGGGAGTGCGGCGAATCCTGCACAACCTCAGCGGCAATATTTATTCCGGCGAACTGGTTGCCATCATGGGCTCGTCCGGAGCAGGCAAAACCACACTCCTCAACGTCCTCGCAGGCCGCGTCCAAGAAGGAAGCCTTTATGGCAACATCCAGTTCAATGGCACCAAGCGCAATCCACACACTTTTAAGCGGCTCTTGGCTTTTGTTGAGCAAGATGATCTCATGTTCCCGCAGCTAACCGTTGAAGAAACGCTAAAAACTTCAGCAGACTTGCGGTTGTCCAACGAAAAGTACACCAAGGAGGAAAAACGCGACCGTGTGGACATGGTTATGCGCCAGCTGCGACTTACCCACGTCAAGGACACTGCCATTGGCGGATATGGAACCCGTGGCGTTTCGGGCGGCGAGCGCAAGCGCGTGAGCATCGGCTCAGAGCTGGTCACGGATCCGTCCATTTTGGTTCTGGATGAGCCGTCATCAGGACTGGACTCGTCGTCAGCCGAGATGGTGGTTAGTCTGACCAAGGAGATGTCTAGGGAGCGCAACCTCTGCACGCTGATGACCATCCATCAGCCCAGTGCTGAGATGGTGGCCAAGTTTGACAAGCTCATTCTTTTGGCGCAGGGCAAGCTGGTGTACATGGGACCAGCTTCTCAGGCGCTACCCTACTTTGAGAGCCTCGGGTTCCCGTCGACTAACTCCAACCCGGCTAATTTTTTTATTGATTTGACCACCGTTGACTTTTCGTCGGACGAGGCCATGCACAAGAGTGAGCAGCACATTCAATTTTTGGCAGATTCGTTTGCCGATTTCCGCGCTAATGGGAGCCAGCTTGTGGTCCATTCATCAAACGATTCGTCTGTTTCGGCAGCTACTGCGGATGACACTCCTGGACTTTCCGCCGACTTCAGCAAAAGCTACATCAGCAACGACATTACGCAGGAGGAGGCCAATTTGGTTCTGTACGAGCCCACGCCAACAAACAGCTGGGCCAGCGAGTTCTGGACACTTCTTAACCGTGACTGGATTCTTTTGAAGCGCCACAGATCGCTGGTACTTGGACTCTTAATCCAGTGCTTGTGCATAATTATCTTTATTGGCTTTGTCTTCTTCCAGCTAAAAACTGACCAGGCATCCATCCAGAACCGCATCGGCGCTTTGTTTATGTTCTCAATTATTTGCTCGTACCCGCTGGTTTTCCCAGTCACGACAATGATTATGTCTGGTCGCAGTGTTCTGTTGCGCGAGCGCTCCGCTGGAACCTATCGTATGACAAGCTACTTCTTTGCCAAGTCGTTGAGCTTTTTCCCATTGGCATTCATTCCGTATACAATTTCGTATATTGGCGTCTACTTTATTGCGCACTTTCAGTATGACGCGGCCAAGTTCTTTATTGGTCTGGCCAACACGTACGCACTGCTGTTTACCTCCCTGGCCTTTGCATTTGGTGTTTCCATGATTGTAAAAAGCATGGAGGTTGCTTTCATTATTTCGCCTGTCGTGATGTCCAACCTCATGCTGTTTGCCGGCAACATGGCTAACTCTAAAGCCGTTACCCCCGTGCTGAGATGGATCAAGTACGTGTGCATGTATTACTACTCATACTCGGCATTTGTGCAGAACGAATTTAACGGCTTGGTGTTCACATGCGACTCCAATGACACTGCTTGCTATGGAACTGGCGAAGAGGTTGTCAAGGCATATGGACTGGGTGAACAGGCTATTTGGCTGTGCATTGTGATCAACTTGGTAATTGGTGTGGGTACATTTGCAATTGCATATGTCTTGACGCGCTGGCTCGCCAAGCCCAGGTACTTGTGGATTTGAACATCTTTTCTTCATGTTTTTTACTTTATATTTTATGAAATATATTATTAGGTTACTTATTATTTGAACATACTAGAAACAGAAAGTGTGGACTGATTGAAAAAACTTTGCCGGCAATACCCATTTTCAATCATATGCAAAGAGTATTTTTACGACCACCTTGTGCCAAAGAATCCTGTTTGTCTGCGGTTAAGAGGGATAATATTGCCGGCAACATCAGTTTGAGGTGCGGCGGCAGGCGCCGGGTTGGCAACAGGAGCAGCAATAGCAACAGCAGCAAGGAAGGTGAAGACGAGGGCGGAGACTGAGAACTTCATTGTGGTTAGAATAAAAAGTGCTGGATATTTTGAGTGTTGTGTTGAATAGTTTAGTTGGTCTTGGTTAGAATAAAAGCTGTGTATGTGTGTATGGCTGTATGTGAATGATGTTTTTAATATTGAGATGTGCGAAATATTGCTCCTTTTATAACTTGTCTTGATACCGACGAAAACCTTTCAAGGTGTTTTTAAGACGTGAAACTTTTGTGGTTTCAAAATTAAAAAGTTTATTAATATTATATTGTGATTTTTTGGTTTGCATAATGGCTGTATACAAATTATTATCTCACGCAGCAGCTAAAGGAAGTATCATTATGCCTTGAAAATTGAAAATTGAAAATTATGCAATCTTCAATCTGCATTTTGCATTTTGCATTCTGTATTGTATATTGTTTAATGTTAAACATGCGCACAATTGTACAATGAAGACGTACATGTGATTTACCAAGTTTAGGCTTGTTGATAAAAGGTACTATTTTCCAAAGAAGTTTGGGATTTTATTGTCTGGCAGATTTATATATCATCCATGTTATTTTCACAATTGAGAACCAGTTTCAAAAATAAGATATAGTGAACAGCTCACGCTCAACTTACAATGGCTGTTTGTGTAATAAGAAATAATTAAGATGTTCGGTATAGACTGTTCTTTTTCATCTCATGGGAACATGGGAACATGGTAACATGATAAACAGGTTGACATGTCTGCAGCTTGTTTGTATAAAAACAAGAATAAAAAGACAAATTGTTCGCAATCTTGATCACGCAACGCTGATAATCAAGATCATCGAATTCAATCTTTAGCCTTGCTGCTACACAAAACAAAAGCATCAGGTATATTTTCGTCACTGTGCGGGTTTTGTTTTTTATTTACATTAGAATTCAAATTCAAATTCAAATTCAAATTCCTAGGCTTATTTTAATTTCAAACTATCATTTATTTTAAGATGGACGCGCTCGATATGAGGAATGTACCGCTGGTCAACATACTCAACGACACTCTGACAGAATACAACGACAGCCTGCGCACATTACTGGGCTTGCTTGACACAGAGGGCAACCGCAACACAAATGCAGAAGCCACGCGTAGTCGCGTCGAAACAGCCAATCGGCTAGTAAAATTGGACAACTTGCTACAACAAATATACAGCGAACTCGTCCAACACCAGCGGCGACAGGAGGCGATCCGCAATACGCAGGTTCTGTCAATAGAGAGTGGCAAGGCCAAGCTTGAGTTTATCAACAGTATGCTGGACGCCAAAGCGCAGCTAGAAGAGGTTATAACGGATGGGGAGAAAAAGCTGGCATTGGCAAAAGTTGCCAAGAAGGCTAGTCCGCCAGTGTCGGAGATTATTGAGTATGCGAAGAAGCTGAGCAAGTTCACTATGGCGCCGCCTAATTATGATCCTAATAGCGGAGGCATTCCGCCTGAGCCCCCGTATCCTGTGCTGGTTGCTATGCGGGCAGGTGTTTTGAGCAGGTATAGGATGAACAAGGCAGCTCGGGTTGATAACGCGGATGACAACGATGTGGATGACGGCGACTTTGCCAATGGCATGGACGACGACATGTTCGACGACGTAGATGACGACGACCTGCTGCTCGGCCTCGATTTGAATCCCGACCTGGAGTAACGAAAAAGAAAAATTCCATTCTAAACGGTCTATTGTCAATTAAATTAAAATAACATCATTTTATTGTGGTGCGAGCTAACTAGTACGGGAGTTTTATTCCGCGCTTCTCGATAATATGTGCCAATTCGCAAAACTTTTCCGTTGACACGTCCTGAGGGCGCAGCGTCGGGTCGATCTCGCACTCCTCCAGCAAAGCAATCCGCTCCGGGTCCCAATCCTTAAATATCCTAGCCAGCATCTTCCGCCTCTTCATAAACGAAAACCGCACAACATGCTCCAAGCTACCCAAAGATGACTTCAGCAAAGGCTTTTCCAATGGGCGCAGCTGAACCACCGTGGCATCAACCTTGGGCCGAGGCACAAAGCCAGATGCCGGGACATTGTAGATCTTGAAGGCGTCGCAGACAGACTGCGCCACAACGGATAATCTGCCCCGGGCCGAGTCCGAGGCACCGGCAGTTATGCGATCACCAACTTCCTTCTGGAACATCAGTGACATGGACACATTGGGGGAGTTGAAAATGCCTTGCTTCAGCGATAGCATGTGCAGCCATTGGATCAGCAATGGCGTTGCCACGCCGAAGGGCAGATTTCCCACCAGGTGCACGAACTCAAAGGTCTTTATCTCCCCATCAATGTTCGACCCGAGGTTTAGTCCGCTTTGGATGATATCCGCGTGGTTGACCGTGAGCATATCCCCTAGGAGTGCCTGGAATCGGCCGTCGGAGGCCTCTCGTAGTTGCTCCAGAGTGGGGATAAACCGCGGGTCTTTTTCCACCGCAACTACGTTTTGCGCGCCACTGTCGAGAATCGAACGCGTCAGCAGTCCTGGCCCCGGCCCTACTTCCACGCAGAGTGCGTTTTGTAGCTCGAGTCCTGATAGCGATATTATCTTGTCTGTGATGTTTTTGTCCATAATGAAGTTTTGACTGAGCTGTTGCTTGGCCTTCAAGTTGTATATCTTGATGAGCTCCCGGATCGACGGGAGCTTTGGCAGTTTTGATACTGACATTCTTTTTAGTTGTTTTTGGTAAAAAAAAAATTTATACCGCAAAAGAGGCTGTTACTGAGTTTTTTTATATCTTTTTCACCATACAAAAAAAAAGCTTTGGAATTAGCGAATAAATGTTTATACCCTTGGTGGATCACGACGCCTTAGAGGGCGCTGCCATGTGATGAATGGCCCACGATTATGTCTGCCACATTGAATTTTAGCCACATCCAGAACATAATGAAGACGTGAAATACGCATATGTGGCGAAGAATTTATGTTGTCACACCAAGAGAGATATCCTCGAATGGTTTTATTTTTTTCTTCAAGCCAGCTGAAAAAAAATGAAGAAAATATATGGTGAAAATATGTATAAAAAATAAACGTAAACATAAACATAAATAGAAAATCAATTTTTCTTTTACTCAAGCACAAAGCGCTCGTGCACATCCGTGTACTCGTCATTGTCATTATTCACAGCAGCAGTATCAGCGTCTCCGGAATTCAGCATAGCCTTATTAGCCTTGAGTTGAGCCTTGCGCGCATTATAATCAGCAATAGCCTCCTTAAGCCCTGTGCCAAAGTTGCGGTAGCAGTGAATGGACACATACACAGTGACCAAGGTAAGCGCTAGCGTGACAACAATGAAAAAGGTCAAGTACTTCCTGCTATCCAAATACGGGTCATTATCCTTGTCAATACCAACGTTCATGCGGACGATCCTGTAGATAAAGTAGGCGGGCGACAGGCCGAGGCAAACAATAACCACAACCATCACCCGTTTCTGCTCCACCTTGAGCGCCCAAAACGACAAAACCAAAAATACAATGCTGCCCGGGATGACCACGCCAATTTGAATCCAAGTCTCTGGATCGCTGACGCGCAGAACCAAGGTGGCCAACTGCACCGAGTACGAAATGAAAAAGAATATATCCAACTTCAACAGCGTCAGTAGGATCTGATGCCACTTGTATGCGCGTCGCAGCGCCAAATTCGCACCCAGCTTCTTGTACGTTTTCCAGCCAAACAGCTGGTACAGCTCCCACGTCAGCATGGCAAACGCCACCGAGCACAGCGAGTAAACCACCATCGTGGTGATTTGCAACACCCGCATATCATTGTCCTTTTGGAAAATCCCCGCCGATGAGCTCGGGTGGATATAAAACGTCGTGTACTGGATGAACGAGTATATCAGGCACATGACGTTGAATAGTGTCGCGGCAATGATCTGGATTGTGTTTTTGTGCGCAACTGCCTCCCAGCATAGCATCAGAAGGAAGAGCTGCGCGACTATGAAGATAACGTCGTAGACAATGAATGACTCTTGCGTGATGGACATTTTGGTGCTGCCGCTGAGTACCCCGAACCCCCACTGGCTCTCGACGCCGTTTTTGTATATGTTCACTGTGCGCTTAATAACGTAGCCTTGGATGCACACGATTGCAAAGACCTCGAGGAGCGCGACCAGAATGAATAGCCGCGCCCATATCGACGTCGGAATGCCCATGCGCTTTAGTGTCAACCGGACGGCCATTTTAGTCATGTGTATATGGTGTATAGGCAGCAGCAGCGGAATGGGAATTAAAATGCGTGTGGAATTGGGACAGAGAATAGACACTGGTCTGGCTGAGTGAAAAGGCGTGTGTGTGCTGTGTGTGCTGTGTGCTATGTGGTGTGTGCGCTGTGGCGAGGGTTTCTGGTATCGTGAGAATAGCTGGTATAATGTGTGTTTATATGTTACAGTACGTGAATAAAATAAGTACAAGCAAAAAAAGTGAATTTTGAAGAAAAATAGTCGGGCCTAATTGACAGAGTGAACAAAGAAAAACTGGAAGGACAATGTCAGTCGTAAATAAGGACACTGATTTTTTGTGTCCTGTTGTTTGGCTCGAAAAGAAGCAGGAAGAAAAATAAACGACTGGAAGGCCATACTCTGCGCTAAAATAGCTTTTTTTTTGTTATTGCTAAAACCTGTTTTTATTTTCTATTTCTGCGTTGATTTTTTTGATTTTTTGGCTGACGTGTTCCTATGGCTGTATGCTTTAACAGCACTAGAAAACAAAAAACTAATGAAAAAAACTTGAGCGACCTGAAGGGTTTCTGGTGATGCTTGGAACTGGGACTGGGTCGGGGGTGGGTTTTTTGCGCTGATGGGCTGTGTGGACCATGGGCGGACCATTAACAGCAAAAGCACAGATGAAATAAAGCAGGCGCAGCCAGCGAATCGCAAAATAAGTAAGAAAAAAGTGGGCCCTTTAAATGGAAGGATTTCATGCTCCGGCATCCACGCCCACGCATGTTCTAAATAAAAAATAGCTTGGCAACGCGAAGCGTAGCACAAATGCGGCCAAGAGCAAAAAAAACTACAGAGCATACAAAGCGAGATGAAACTGAGCGAGGGCCTGCACACACAGTAACAAAAGTGCGAGTATGAAAAAAGTATGGACTATAAGCAAGTGACTAGAATTTGATGCGCTGGAGAAAAAACTGACCGCACTTCGCCCAGAGAAAATAGATCCATAGATCTACTTGCTCTCCTTTGACCAAGCCCTGTCCTATGTTAAACAACTGACGGCTATAACTGCCACGATATGTGGATAAATCGATCCGTGCGCTGTCTGCAGGGAATGAGTAGTCGCAGCAGAGGGTGCCTTATTGCCTTTGCACCCGGCTGCTGGTGCTGGTGCTGCTGCTGTTGCTGCTGAGTCTCTGCCAAATCATTGCACTTAATTTCCCATCTCTGGCGAAAGGTGTTAACGCACTACCTTCTAACGAAGTGTAAAGGCAAGTGCGTACACACACTGTAACAAATCCCCAACCTGCGAGGGGTAGTAATCTTCGAGATTGCAAGTTTATCCTGCTCTATTTTAACTTTTGTTTTGTTTTATTCGTTTTGGATTTTATTGATTTCTCCGCTCTTCTCGGTCTGTGTGTGTGTGGTTTGTGTCTGCTTTTTTTAAACTATTTTTACCCTCTCTTTTTTATTTAGTCATCAACTCCATTCACATTAGACGCACTTTTTTTCCAACCCTCTTCTCGCTTCATCCGAATTGGCTAATTCGAATATCAAGTTTAATTTCCAGCAGTCTTGCCCAGCCCAAAAAAATCATGAGCGAGTACGGCGGGGGCGCAGAATCAGCGCCCAACAGCAGCAGCACAACCAGCAACAACAACAATAGCGGGGCCAGCAGCCGGCCGTACACGCCCAGCATGGGGGCAGCAAGCAACCTTGTAGCGGAAGAGAGCCGCGTAACAGCGTCGCCGGCACTCTCCGTGCGATCCGCACACTCCGCTCAGTCGCTACACTCAGACGTGCCAACGATCAACACGGGGATGGCCAACATGGGCGTCAGCAGCAGCGCGGTTTTGGGCGACGACGACGAGGTGTTCGTGCGGTCGGCAGCCGACTACCCTCGCGCCACAGTGGAGAAGGCAGCCGTGGCGCGGCTCAAGCTTGAGGCGTTCTACAAGGACCTGATGGGGCAGTGCATCGAGCGCAACCAGCGGCGCAAGGAGCTGGAGCAGCGGCTGGTGGCTGAAAGCGGGTCGTCGGAGGAGCGCAAGCAGCGACAGATGCAGGGCCTGGGCGCCAAGGAGAGCGGGTTCATGCGGCTGCGGCGCACCAAGCTCAGCGTCACGGACTTCCAGACGGTCAAGGTCATCGGGCGCGGGGCATTCGGCGAAGTGCGGCTGGTGCAGAAGCGCGACACTGGCAAGATCTTCGCCATGAAAATCCTGCGCAAAAGCGAGATGATCAAGAAGGACCAGCTGGCGCACGTCCGCGCCGAGCGCGATGTACTGGCGGAATCCGACTCAATGTGGGTGGTGCAGCTGTACTTTTCGTTCCAGGACGCGCGCAACCTGTACCTGATCATGGAGTTTCTGCCTGGTGGAGATCTGATGACGATGCTGATCAAGTACGATATTTTCCCCGAGGACGTCACGCGGTTCTACATGGCCGAGTGCGTGCTGGCACTGGAGGACGTGCACCGGCTTGGGTTCATCCACCGCGATATCAAGCCGGACAACATTTTGATTGACAAGGACGGCCACATTAAGCTGTCGGACTTTGGGCTGTCGACCGGGTTCCACCGCCAGCACGACTCGTCGTACTACCAGAAGCTGCTCGAGAGCATCCACAAGGAGCACCCGGCCGAGGGCAGCGGCGCCGCGGCAGACCCCCCTGCAGCAGCGGCGGCAGCGGCGGCGGCGGCGGCAGCTTCTGGCGGGCGACAGGCGGTCGAGACGCTGCGGCGCGAGATCCAGCTAACGCTGTCGAGCAAAGAAAAGCTGGCAACGTGGAAGCGCAACCGGCGGCAGCTGGCGTACTCGACGGTGGGCACTCCAGACTACATTGCGCCCGAGATCTTCCTGCAGCAGGGCTACGGCAAAGCATGCGACTGGTGGTCGCTGGGCGCCATCATGTTTGAGTGCCTTGTCGGATACCCGCCGTTCTGCAGCGACAACTCGCACGACACCTACCGTAAGATCATGCACTGGCGCGAGGCCCTGGTGTTCCCAGATGACGTGCGGCTGTCGCCAGAATCAATCCACCTGATCCGCTCGCTGCTCTGCGACCAGCAGAACCGGCTGGGCCGCAACGGCGCCTGGGAGCTGAAGCAGCATCCGTTCTTTAGCGGCGTCGACTGGTCGTCGCTGCGCACGCGCACGCGGCCACCGTGGATCCCGCCGCTGTCATCGATCACTGACACGTCGCACTTCCCCACCGACGAGATCGACCAGAACACGTCGCCGTTCGACGCGCCCGCGGCGGCCGTGGCCGAGTCCGAGCCGCAGAAGGACCTGGCCTTTGTCGGATACACGTACAAGCGCTTTGACATGCTGACCCGCAAGAACGCGTTTTAGGGATTGTGTTTTTTCTTCTATTTAATAACATTGAACTCGAGAGGGGCAAGGTTGTCTTGTTCGGACAGATGAAAAGGCGGCGGAGGTGCGCCGGCCTATACGAGCGGGTCTAGCGCTGTGATACTGTCGCTAGCATCGTATTGCTTGGCCAGCTGCCAGTATGACTCGCATCCGGCGCCGGCCAGCCAGTTCCTTGCCTGCGACTCGGCCGGGCAGACGCGCAGGCGGAAGGACCTGAACCGCCGCCGCTCGACCTCGCCCTGCCAAATCAAATGGCACGCGTTGTCTGCGCCCCCTGCATCCGGCGCAGGGGCGGCATGCGCAGGGGTGGCATGTGCAGGGGCACTGTCCAGCCGGGGCTGCATGTCGGTCCAGTCAATGCGCCTGAGCATCAACTTCTTGTACGCGCGGACGAGCTTCTCCGGGCCCTCAACCACAACCAGGCCCATGCGCGGGCACGCCAGCGCAACGCCCGTCAGGTGCATTTCCTTGGCATTCACCTGCACCTTATAGCGGTGCTGCGGGTGGGCCAGGTTGCTGACGCGGAATACCGCGGCCACCACGCCCTTGGCCTCCTCGGCCTGCAGCTTGGCGCGGGCTTTCTCAGCGCGCTGCTCCTTGGTAAGCATGCTGGCTTGGTTCTCTGCCTCGTGCTTTTCTATGCGCGAGCGCATCTGCTTGCGCACCTCGGCCTCGAGCCGCGTCGGGTCCGGCACCGACTGGTTGGCCATGATGCGCATAAAGTTGGACATGCGCAGCTTGGGCGGGTCCGGCGGCAACAGCCCAAGCATCACCTTGTCGCGGTGCTCCCGCTGCTGCTCCATGCGCCGCTGCCGCCGGATCTTCTTGCGCTCCTTCTGCGTCAGAATCAGCTTGCTCGGCGCAGCCTCCCCATTGGTGATCCCCGCCGGCGGATCAATCATCACTGGGTGCTGCACGTAAATGGTCACCGGCGAATCTGCGCCTGTGAGCTTGCGCTCTGCCGCATATGTGTTGCCGCCGAGAAAGGGCGCATCCCACCATTCGATGGGAGGCGGAGTCTGTGGCCGGATAGCCGTGGCATCGAGGAACTCCGTCTCCAACTGCGCCTTTTCTGCCCTTGCGGCAATCTCTGCCTTGAGCTGGTCCACGCGGGCCTCCGCGCGTAGCCGCTCGGCCTGCGCAATGAACCGCCCGGGCTGCACAAAGCTGAACTGCCGCCCGGCACGCCGCTGCTGCGGCTCAATCTTCAGGTGGCTGCCGAGGTGCGCATCAAGGTAGGGGTTCTGTAAGGGGTCTGTGAAGGATGCTGGAACTTCACGCTCGATCTTGAGCCGTTTTATCTTGGGCGCTTCGTCTTTGCGCTGGTTGGCTTTGATCGAGGAGATCCGCGGCATTGTTGGTCGCATGTTGCCAGGCTTGGCTATGTTGCCGAGCAGCATTGGGTGCAGCTCCGTCGACTGCCCCTGGCCTGCTGCTCCTGCTGGGCGTGCAATGGCTGGGCGAGGAGTGGGTGCGTTGCCGGTGCTGCTGGCTCCGGCTCCGGTTCTGGCTACGGCCCCAGTCCCGACTCTTTGCGCATTGAGCTGCGCTTCGACGCGCGCGCGCGTTGCTGCAATTGTGTCCTGTATAGACACTGTGTTGAGGGTTCCTGTGGATGGCGGCCGCGCCGCAAGAATGCCGAGTCTTGGCGTGGGCATCGAGGGACGTGGGTGTGACGGCCGTACTCCCACTACTGCTGCCCCTCCTCCTCCTCCTGATGGGATGTTCATCCCAGCTATGCGCGACATCACCTCCGCTCGCTTTTTTGCAATGAGCGCATTGATCTATATATAATAATAAAAGGGTGTAGAAAAACGATGGAGCAATGCCCCTTATTTTTTGTTTGCAATTAGAATTTACCTGCAAATAAACAGACAAATACTTCTCATTTTCAAAATAAAGCATACCTCTTCTTGGGTCGGCGGCGCCATTATCGACTATTTTTCTTTTTTCTGCTAGTGTGTGCGAGAATAAAATAGAGTGAAAAGTATTTCTTTTTTAAAATTCCCACCTCGCTCCACCCAAATTTTTAAATAGTTATACCCAACTGATTCAATTTTCTTGCTTATGACTTTGTCACATGATTTGAACGCGTTTGGATTAAAAAACGCGCTTTTTCCACTACTCTAATTCCAGTTTTTTGGGAACGCGTATATCCAAATTCTCACCCCTTTTTATATTTTGCACTCTTTAATTGCATTTTTACCTATATTTATTCTTTTTGTTGTGTTTCAATGATAACTTTATTTCCCTTTTGCGTCTTCTCTCCGTGTATATTTTTGTATCAATTCTGTCCTTACTTTTGTCTATAATTTTAAAAACAAAACTTCATTTTATATTGGACGTGTCGTACAGCTCGTTATTCACTCCTCTTTTTTTCTTGGAACCTGAATTTTCCATGTACGCATCATACACACACAGTATTATTCTGACAACAACAATAACAGAATGTATCTACATGCGCAATAGTGTTGGGAAACTATACGAATAACACGGACATGCCATGTAACTAAGAATGGAACCATGTTCCTTTGTTGAGCCTGTGAGCAAGGAGAGAAGGAGAGAAGATCACACAGCGTTTTGAGAAGAAAAATTATCCTTGCGAATTTCAATAGAGAAGGCTGTTTGTCTCCTCTTCTCACTTTTTTTCTCTTCCTTGCAATTGAAAAGAAGAAAAGAAAAAACTTTTTTCTTCCTGTTTGATTTTCATTTTTTTATTTTATTTTATTTTGTTGCTCAACACACCTTTTTTCTTACTCCAAACCTTTTATTTCGTGTAGAACCCACTCCTCCCCTCTCGACGGTCGCTTACACTTTATATTTCTTTCTTTTTGTTCGCTTACTCTCACCGCGCGCTGAATTCAAAGTCAAACAACAATGGTAAACACAAATTCCTATAGTCAAAATTCACAACACACACCATTCCTTTTTCTCCAACAACCTAAAATACACACACACCCTCTTTCTCTCTCTCTCTCGCTTCTCTTGTGTTTTTCCAAAAACTGTAAATAAAAATAATAGCCCACCTCTGGTGACTTTCTCGCTTCGGACGAAGAGATTGACATCGAGATGTTTGACTCCGATGTTGAGCTCAGCAAGACCACAAGCGCATCTCACAAACATTTGACGCCAGCGAGCATAATCAAAGACAGTGACAGCGACAGCGATTTCATGGACTCCTCCTCCAACAGCAAGCCCAAACGCGGATCCACAATAGTTGCCAAGCGCGGCGGTGGTCGCGGGCGAGGCAGGGGACGAGGCGCAGCCAGTGGAGCCACCAGATCAGCTAGAAGGGACGTCGATGTAGAGATCCTTGACGAAGAGGCATTTGATGCACCACCTCCCGCTGTTGCCAAGCCCCGCCGCGGACGGCCGCGCAAGACGCCCGTTGACACGGATGACTTCGAAAAGCCAAAAGCCACGCGCGGACGCAAGAAGGTCGTACCGGCCGTCACCCTGATAAGCGACGGCGCTGAGGAGGACTTTGACAGCGACAACGACGATGACGATGATGGCGAATTCGGAAAACCCAAAGCAAAGGCAAAACCCAAAAAAACACCGGTCAAGGGCAAGGCGCGACAAATGACGCTGGACGAAATCGAGATACCACAGAAGGATCCCGTGTTTGATCCCAGTCGGGTTGCGGAGCTGGCCGCGCGGTACCCGGACTTATATTGGAAAGAGTTGGTGACGGCTGCGGAATCACCCTCGGACTGCCACGTTATAGACGACTCTACGCGTATTGATTTCATCGACGACGAGCACCCGCTGGAGCTCTTGGCCAGCAATATGAGCGACCAAATGGCGCTCACGGGAATGGCGCTGTCCCCGGACGGCACCATGCTGGCGACATTCGGCAGCTCCGGACACGTTCACATCTGGGACACGGACTCCTTCGAGTGTCTGACCACCCTGCGCGATCTAAGCGAGCCCAACATTGATGAGTTCTTTGTCGGCCAGTTTACGCCCAACTCCGAGTACCTTGTTGTGGGCGGCAAGCTCAAGGATCGCAAGAGGTGGTCGGAGGCTGACGAGGATAACCACATTCTGCCGTGTCCGTTGAAGGTATTCAACGTGCTCACCGGCCAGGTTGTCGCGCGGTTAGAAGGCCACTCGGAGGAGATTCTGTGCGCGAAGAGCGTTGTTTACAAGGGCGAAAACTACTTTGTGACCACCAGCCAGGACGGGTACATCAGGCGCTGGCATATGGACTCGGACTGGGTGGTTCTGCTGGACTCGCAGGAGGTCGAGGATGGCATCACGTGCATGGCATTCACAGTCTCCTTTGTGCCCAATACTGGCAACCGCTTCTTCCTTGCCTCTACGGATGACCATGTGACACTGATGGACCTGGAGAACTGCAAGATCGTACAGCGCTTCGACCCGATTTACTCCTCATACTGCGACTGCGGAAAGTTTATCGAGCTTGTCGAAGAACCCGTGTACCAGCCCAGAAAGCCCGTGGCGATTGATGATGGAGACGACATTGGTGTTAGCTCTGCTGCTTCTGTTCCAACCACCACCACAATTCCGGAAGCCTTCGGGGCCTACGCGTATTTTGTGACCCGCGGCGTGGAACTGCTCGACGCTGAGGACAACACGGTGTCGTCGCGGCCCAACACCTGCACACTGCACCGCCTGGTGTACCCAACCGAGCCCGACGGCAAATTTGAACTGCAGGAGATCCGGCGCTACCACCACGACGAATACCTATCGAACTCGTGGCTAATTCGAGTAGCTTCCAACGGCCGATACATCCTGGCACCGACCCTCAACGGCCAAGTATTCGTGTTTAGCCTGGCCACTGGCCAAGTAACAGGTATCCTGCGCGACCACGATACCATCGAAGTGCGTGATTGCAAGTTCCATCCGACAAAGAACCTCATGTTTACGTGTAGTGATGATGGTACTGTCAAGGTGTATCGCAGCACAAGGTGTGCAAAGAGCTCCTTGGATTCGACAGTGTCGGTGGAGGATGTTGAGATGTGCGTAGATGCCATGAGAGATGATGGGCTTGCTACTCCCCAGACTACGGCTGTGTCGCCTGTGGCGTGTCTGAAAGAGGCTGTGGAGTCTATGGCTGTGAGCGACAACAACAGCGCGTTTGAAGACACCGACGGCGTTGCTGGCAAAATCGAAAATTACGAAACTGGCTAAAGTATCGAGTAAACAATAAAATATATAAAATAAAATAAACCTTGTTTTTGCTACATGTCGGATCACATATCCTCGAGGCTCTGCACCAAGTCGAACTCCAACTCATCAAACTCGTCGGCGGTACCTGCAGACACGCGGCTGTCCGAATACCTATACCGGTGGTCTGTTGAATCACCCATCAGCGGCGTCGAAGCAATGGAGTCATCGAACATCATAATATCCTCTGCTCCATTTGACCTAGCCGTACGCGGACTGCCAATCTCCTCAAACTCATCAAAATCTTCGTCCAAAACAGACCCACCACTCACCAGCTGCTGCTGCTCCCCATTCGCAGCCGACCCCATGTTCTCCATTGACCCGACCTCCTCAAACTCCAAATCATCAAAAGCATCGTCGCTGTGGACATCATCCGGCAGTGACTCGACATCCATGTCTCTGCTGCCGCCATCGTCGCCGCCCTTGTTGCTGCTGTTCCCGACGAATTGCAGATTATCAACTTCTTCAAAGTCGTCATCATCACTGGCTACGTCTTCAAACAGGGATTCGTCCAGGTTTTCCTCTAGCTGCATGTTGAGCTCGTCCTCGAGACTTTCCCATTTCTGCGACTGCTGCTGCTGCTGCTGGGATCCCCGACGACTATGTCTTGTTGGAATAGTCGGCGCAGTGGAATCACCTATATCGCTGGCGTCATCCAGCATACCCTCGAGCTCCTTCGCCAGCTCATCTTCCGAAGTCTCATCTGCCTCAGACCTGTCCACATCACCAACGGCAGAAACCTCCCTCCTACCCCTCTCCCCATCCCTCGTCGGATCATGCCGTTTAGTGGGTAGTGCCAGAAGCCCCGTCGCAGTACCCGCGGAACTCGCCACCCCATTGGCCACCCCTGACCTCACAACAATGTTCGACGCCACGCGCTCAATAACAAACATCTTATTCTTAGCATCGTAAATCAAAACGCAATCCACCTCCTCGTCATTATCATCAGTACCACCATTGAGCTCACCCCGAGACACCTGTTCAAAGTCACCTTCGTACGTGCACGTAGACTTTTGGTCGCGCGAGTCTGCCTCCAGAATCACCTGCCTTTTGTCCCCTGGTTCGCTTTGGCGGTTGGTTGGCCCGGAGAACCGTGCGCGTAGACCTTCATTGCTTTCTAATGTCTCGCGGCTGAGCTTTGTGGTTGTCCGGGGTAGTTGTCGCGATATCAGGTGAAACTCGTCCGCTGATGAATTGCTGGTTGTAGATTGGTCTGTTGAATCTCCAGTCGCTGCGGAATGGTTTCCAAAGGAATGGCCGGGCTGAATTTGGTATGTTGTTAGTTGTTCGAGATTAATAGACATTTTTTTAATACTTTTTTGAAAAAGAATACAATAAATGAATTACAAAAAAATAAGGTGAAAAGATGAAAAGGCTATAAAAGGGCTAGAAAAGGGCGAGAAAGGGGTAAGAAAAAGTCAAATGCAAATAGCGCCCATAGGAGCCATAAAGTATGCGTCAAAGCGGCACACAGTTTGATTAATGTTGACCACATTGCTTGGCAGGTGACGTTCTGTTTTTCGTATTCGATCCCAAAGCTTTTTTTTGCTTTTTCCGTTTTTTAATACATTTCTGTGCTCTTTTCTCTTCTTCATTTGGACTGCGCAAAACTACAAAAAACCACAAAACACCTTTATTATGCCGCAGCTGGGCTCTGCAAAATACATCAAAGAATGGATAGACACAGCGGGCACGCCGTTCCCGACAAAAGAATGCCTCGCAGCGCTAGAGGTCGTTGGGATTCGCACCGACTACGATCTTCTACTGCAATCTGACATTCTCGAGCTAACCCCTGCCGCTCTCCACAGCCACATATGTGCGCTTAGGATGACTGTACTTGCACACTTTGCTTCGCCCGGGTGCACTGCTCTGTCGCTGCTTGAAGCCAACCGCCAGGCAAACAACACGCATGGACAGAGCACTGGGGACATGGTTATTGGCAGCAGCATTCGGGAGTTGGACACCTTGCTTGGAGGGGGCGTCCGTATTAGTCAAATAACCGAGATCTGCGGTAACGAGGGATCAGGCAAAACACAAATGTCTATTGAGTTTGCCACTGCGCATCTCGTTCCAAAGCCTCAACAGCTGCAGCAGGCGCAGCAGGCACAACAACAACAACTAGCAACGGAAGAACACGAAATCCCTAGAACAAAAGTGTACTATATGAGCTCGAGCCCGCTGTCCATATGGCGGGTGGAGCAGACGCTCAGGAGGAGACTCAAAACATATCCGGCTGGCTCACAAGATGTCATGTTTCGATCGGCGATGGAGCGGTTGATCATTGTTGACTGCGAAGACATAGACGCGCTACTCACATTTCTATACAAGTATGCCGATGCCCGTGACTCGCTTGCTGCCGAGGAGGAGCAGCAGCAGCAGTGTAATGAATCCACAACGGACCTTCTTATTATCGACAGTATCCGGCCGCTGCTCCTCAATGTGATCAGGCTTGAGGGTGATGCTTCAATTGCCACGCATGCGGTGAAGACCGTGCTTCGTCGGATCACTAGTGTGCGGGCGCCGGCTAGAGTTGCAGTGATAATTACAAATGGCGTGGCGCAGCGCAATGACTGGCAAACCCCGGCTTCTTTCGGGCTGAGTCACGAGCAGCTGGCTGCAACACGATTACAGCCTAGTTTGGGCGCTGCGTGGGTATTGGTGAGCCATGTGCACTTGTATCTTAAAAGGTATGACCAGCCGAGTGCTGACAATAGTACCAGTATGACTAATGGCTTGATGTATGGACAATGCAGGACCGTGGTGGTTGTCCTAAAGTCGCATGATTCGGCTACGGCCAGGATTGCCGAGTTTGACTTTTGATTTTTGATTTTTGATAGCAACACATGCATAACCTTTACTGTCGAATGTTTTGAACTTAAACTGTAAATTAAAACATAATGCTACCAAATATGACTGAAAAAAGCTTGAATGAAAACATAAAAACTCGAACTTGACAATTAAAAACTAGAGCAGCCCTTGCTTTCATGGACCTTGGCCGGACTGGGCTTTTTGATTTATGGCGCCAGCAGGAACGGATTCAAACGCCAAGGTCTTGTTGCTTGCCTCGATTGCCTCCTTTGTCATGAACGACGCCGTTGGGAAGAACAGGCAGCGGCGCGGAATCATACCGCACTCGCTGTTTCGCGACATGTTGACTGCAAGCACCCAGCCGTCGGCAAATTCACCAATGACGAATAGATGATGTCCTCTCTCCACGATCAACTCGTCAGACAGTGCAGGATTATGCGGCTCGACCGCGCGCAAGGGTCCAAGGGGTGGCTTGTGACGGATGGTGAACTGGTAACTCTCAGATATGCTCTCTATGCTGTCGAGCAGCGGCGACATCCTGCCCTGTTCATGACCGTGGGCATAGTCCTGACCTTGGCCGTGGTCTTGGCCTTGGTCTTGGTCTTGGTCGTTGCCTGCCAGACCGTCGATACCGGAGATCAATTGGGAAATAATGCCATCTGGCTTGTCCTTCTTTCGCTTGGCGGCCTTGGTCTTGGATGCTCTGGGCGTGGTCAGTTCTGCCGTTTGCACCGTCACCGCTGTTTCTGCTGGGGATGTGCTTTCTTTGGGAGTGCTTGCCATAGACCTGAACATGGTCCTCAAGAGCAGGCTGTTGCTTGTTCTGCTCTGCTTGCTCTCGTGCTGATGGGCGACAGCTTCAGCGTCGGGATCTTTGGATGGCAGGGTTTTTATGGCGGCTGCCTGGCCCATGCCCTGCAATTTGTCCTGGGCTGATGCGGACTGACCAACGGAATTAGTCTTTTTCGTAACCTCGCGCACCAGCTTCCGTGGCTTGACTCGCAGACCTGCCGGGCTGGGCTTGGCTACATTCATGTTTGGGTTGGCGGATAACGTATCCAACAAGGAGCGGTTGATACTGAAATCTAGATCAACATTCGACATTAGATCGGTGGACTGGGCATGGCCAATATCGGCACCCAGCTCATCAAATGCATTGGCATGGATGGAAATACGGCGCGTGTGACGGCGGAACTCAACGCTCTTCTGCAGCGGCGACGCCAGCAGCTTGGTGCGCACAGGAGGCACGGAACCATAGCTAATCACACCCGCAACACGCTTGAAGTCGACGTATGCTTTGTCAGGAGTGTTAGCAAGCCTAGTGTGCTTGGCCAACGCAACAACGTTTTGCTCCCTGTTGGCTTTGCTTTGGGTGGCCGCTACTAATGTCGGGTCGCGGTAGTTAAAGTATCTTTTGTTAAGTACCTCATCCACATCAACATCCTGGTCTTGGACGTCCAATATGTCAATATTTTGCAGCTTCTCCTGAGGATCTGATGTCTGCGACGAATGCACAGTCATCGTGTTGATTGCCAGGTTCTGAGCGTGCCTTCTGCTAAAAATGGAAATATTTGGCTTGAAGTTAACGCTGGTGCCCGAGTCGGGAATTTCGCGGTTGGTTGCATTATTGTCGAGGTACTTGGTCTCGTTCCCAGGAAGTAGTGAAGGCATACTTGATCTCGACGAGTGCAGCGAGCGACCGGTGCTAGCCAAAATCTCTCTGAACCTCCTGCGGCGGCGCATGTAGAAGTAAAACAGCAATGCGCAGACAAAGATGATTGCAATGGAGATCAGAATAATAAACCCATCCGACAGTCTATACGGGTCCTGGCCAACATTGTATTTGGTGATGCTGCTGACTGCGGGTGCCTCGGCCGCCAGCTGAATAGATTCAGGCTGTGCCCATTGCACCAACCCTGTAGACTGAAAAACATCATTAGTTTGGCTTGATGTGCTGCTACTGGAATCAGCACTGACAATGGCACTGGCACTTGCACTGACATTGGTACTTGCATTGGCACTTGCGCCGGTACTAGCGCTAGCAATGGCGCTGAAATCACTACTGGCAACAAGACCCTCTGCAGATGGCATGCGCTCAATGCGATTTACCCTGTTTTCGGCGGCTGAGGGCAGAGCAGGGATTGAGGTTGACAGCGTTAGTCGAACGGGCGGAGCAAACAAACCTGACGTAGATGGTAAAGCTAGTAAAAATGGCAAAGTCGGACTTGCTTGAGGAGCTGAAAGTGTTGGCTGAGCAAGTAGCGCAGCCGGAGGGGCTAATGCCAGCTTTGATGGCTGTGTGGAAACAATGACCAGCACAACCTGAGTAGGACTCGGCATCATTGACGTAAACCGGAGGTCTGCTGCTGCGTTAAATTGACTGATGTCGAGCATTGCTGTGTTTTGGAGAAGTGTCGGCAGCGCCGCAAACAATGCTGAATCGTACATGGGTCCAACTGGTTCAATCCGCTCCAATGGCTGGAAGGGCGGCTGAAAAGGCTGTAAAGGGGACGGCTGGCCAAGTGATTGCATCGTTGGGGCGGCTGCTCTGGCGCCCAGGAGACCTTCCATCGGTGCTCCTCGAGCAAGCGCCAAATGGAGGGGTGACGGCGAGGTTGGCGGCAAAATTAAAGGTGACTGTGATTTTGACGAGGCTGACGGTGTCGCCAATGGAATCTGATGCACCTGTCGCCGCCAGTGGCTTGTGGATGCCGCGCTATTGCCTGTAATCATACAGATTGACACGCTGCTGTCCACGATATTGAAAACGTACGAGGGCGAGGGCAAGAGCGTTGGCGTGGCCTCGGGTTGCAACGTTGTGATAGACGCAACGTTTGGCGTTGCTGGAGAATTGGCCATTGTAGGCAAATGTGGCGAGGACACGTAAAATGGACCACAGATACTGTTTTTGCTGCTAGCCTGGCTCAAACTAGTGAACGATGAATTTTGGGACTGAGAGCTGCTTGAATTGGAGTGCTGTAAGGTAGCTGTGGTAACTGTTGACAAACTGGCTGTCGTTGAAGCCAGAGTAAGAATATATGGTTTTGTGGCTACAGCTGAAACGACGGTCATGTCATAATTGACCGTAGCCCTGACCATTTTTGGAGTGTAAAAAATATTAATACTGAATAGCCAAAATATAAACGCAACACGGTGTTTAGAATAATGAAGGGTATAAACAGAGAACATCAAGATCGATACCTTGCCCGTGTATGTTGAAGGATATGATATTTAACGATACCGCTTTGCTTGTTTCGCGATTTGGTTTTTTTTAGAACCTGAACATTGCATTCAATTTTAGAACAGGCACTGTTTGCTGGAGAAACAGAGTTGTTCAAAATAAAAAATTGCATATGCTATTACCATTGCAAAATACAGTGCTTTGATTTATTTTGGTATTTAATTTTTACGTGGTAACCCCGGTACGCCGGCTATAAAAAATATAATGGTGCTATAAATATCAGCACTGCTAGGCTCAGGCGAAATGTCAAAAATAGAAATCTGAGGGCCGCGCTGCGCGCAGTAACGTGAAACTCGCCAATCAAAAATCACTATAACAAATCCCAAATTTGCATGGTAACCTTGGAGATTATGTTTACGTACTTACCTTTACATTTAGTTAAAAAAAAGTGTGTTAACACCTTTCACCGGAGGTAGGAAATTAAGTGCGTTCATTTGGCAGAGACTTAGCACCAGCAGCCGAGCGCAAAGCCAAGGAGATCCACCCTCTGCTATGGCTACCTATCCCCCTCCCCAGACAGCGCACGGATTGATTTATCCACATATCGTGGCAGTTATAGCCGTCAGTTGTTTAACATAGGACAGGGCTTGGTCAAAGGAGAGCAAGTAGATCTATGGATCTATTTTCTCTGGGCGAAGTGCGGTCAGTTTTTTCTCCAGCGCATCAAATTCTAGTCACTTGTTTATAGTCCATACTTTTTTCATACTCGCACTTTTGTTACTGTGATGTGAAATTTTTGACATCGCTTTGTGTATTTACTGCAATGCAGGTGTGGAAAGACATTCCATTGAGTAGAAATCAAAAAGATATAAGCTTGGAGAATTTGTCGTGCTTTTTGCCCTTTTGTCCCTTTTCCTTTTTCTTTTTCTTTTTTTGTAAATTTAGCGGTCAGCAACAATTAGAGAGGCCAAATGGAGCTAACACAGAATGCGCTTCTCAATGCGCTGGGTGCATATGCCAGCGACGACGGCAGTAACAGCGACTCGGAAAGCAGCACGAGAACCGACGCCTCTCCACAACCAACAGCACCCCGGCAAGCAGACAGCCAAGTCGAAAGCGAAAGCAAAATAGAGTCTTTGGAAGTAATTTTTGTCGGGCCACATGCAGAATACACAAGTGACGAAGAGTCGGGAGGAGACAACACTTTTCAAACAGAGGCCATCCATGGCGTGAGCGAGGAGGAGCTACTCGCGTATCATAAAACCAAACGCGATCTTGATTTGTTGCTTGGTTGCGATCGGGCTCCAGGATTTTCACAGCTGCCTCCCGACGTGGCTGAGTGTTCCTCTGAGCTGCAGGCGAAATTCCAGCAGTGGTACCGGCTCAGGCAGCAAGGTGCCAACTTCAACGATGCGCTAATGCGAAACAAGACATTCAAAAACCCGAATATATACAGATGTCTGGTGGATTATTTGAAGCTAGAGGAGTCTGGATCCAACCTGCCAGACAACGGGTTTGCAGCAGCCCGGCTTAGGAATGACTTTACACCCAATGGTCTGGCCGATGACCAGGAGCGGCGGGCTCGCGAGTACGCGGCAAAGAAAAGCGCTGAGTCGGCAGCAGGAAACCTGCGGAAAATGGAGTTTCGGTCGGTTGGCCATGAGAACATGCCATTGACAAGTGGATTTAGGAGCGGTGGTGCCCCAAAGCCCATGTCAAATCAACATGCTAGCTTTACAACAGGGTATGTACCCACATCAACTCAGCATCGCCCAAGCATGCAGTCATCTTCTGCACAGCCCCCGGACAACAAGGCATTTGCCGACGCGGTTGAGCGAGCTAAATTGATAGCCCAGCAACTGAAACGCGCAAAAAAACAGTAGACCACAACGCCTATTGAGTGCAGAGTTTTGGCAAAATATATTAATAAAAATGTGTAGAATAGATGAGGAAAAGTACTGTATTATATTGTCTGCGTTTGCACTATGCGGCAACCTCGCAGTCTTCACGGTCTTTAAGAGCGTTATATGACGACGCGTGTGCGACAGTATTTCTGTTTGGGAGCAGGAACTGCAATCTCCTCGATGGCTGGTATTGACGTGGCGGTGTGGTTTCCCGAAGCTGTCTGCTTGACTCGTTGTCCGCATCTGCTGCAAAAGTGGTATTGTCGGCTGTGATTGGTGTTTTATTGGACTGGCACAGTGATGGCTGTGAGCGCAGGCGCGGATAGTACGGTTCTGGGACAACCTCAGTTGGCAAAGAGCTCTCCTGCGCTTGGCAGTCTTTGGCCTCTATATCCCAGATATAATCCCTAACAATTGGCGTCATGTCGGAGGTGTCGTCGGAAATGCCTCTGTGCCGATGCCCTCTAATTCGCGTCTTGATCGCGCCAATCCATGACACACGAGTCTTAGCGTTTGAGTTGTCCGAATTGCCTTTGGCTTCAGAACGGCTCGTGCTGAATGATGTCCCACCCCTTCTAGTTACAGCTGACGTACCAACAGGAGCCTGGTTGAGCCTGCTATGTGCATTGCTCATACTAAGACGTCGGCCAATTGTACCCCATGACGGGCGGGTAGACCTTGTCGAATAGGACTGCTCGAATAGCAGGGAGGTAGGCTCTTGCTGCTCGGGTGTAGTCATTATGTTTCTGTGCAAGTACTTGCGGTCGTTTTTTTGTATGGCAGTTGTTCCCATAGCAAAAGCTGTATCACTATGGCCCTCAGTCAGCTCCAGAATGGCATCTGTGTAGTACAGGTCACTGCTACCGTCGCTCAGGTAATTGTCAAATCTATCATGTTGCGGTTGCGGCTGCTTCTTTTGCTGATGTTGGTAAGGCGCTTTCATTGTCCGGGTTATACTAGAAGCCCTGGTTTTATAATGCGTATCGTCTTGTCCGTATTGTACATTAATATCCTCCCTGCAGCTCTCTTTAGCCCACGATAGCATCGGAGAGGGTGTCTGGCTCTTGTGTCTCATAGTAGCAGTGACTGTGGTTGATATGCTAAGCTTCCGGCTCGACAAATTTATCTAGGCGCTTCCGGTCAAACTTTATGGAGCGGTGAAAGTGGTTATCAAATATGGTTGAATGATAAATGAGAGTGAAAAGGTATATATAAATATTGGAAAACAAAAACGAAACAAACCTCGCTATTTAAAATAATTAAAAAATATAAAGTTGCTGTTGAAAGAACACGAATTCTTTCGTTCCAATTGTTTTCATTTCGCATTGTTATTATTTTTATTATTCGAGATGGCGAAACTGCTTGCTGGACCCCTATTTTTATTTCACGTCACTGCGGACCGTTGTCCCCTTTTTCCTTGGCACTTGGACATGCGGGGCATACTTGATTTGACAACTTTTACTGCGCACAACCACACACCATTAATTTTTAGAGAATGGACATGTGTATGCTTGCGGTAGATTACAAGATTCTGATCGGCACTGACTTTTTATTTTCATTTATCGGGTATATAAATCTAGTATGACTGAATTGCAATATTTTGCGCCAAATGATGCTAATAATTTTGGATAATATGTTAGTAACTATTCTGAATTAAACGAAAGTAAAAAATTGAAAACAAAGCTTCAAAAAGAGAAAACGAAGAGAATGAAAATTGAAGCATTGAAGCCAAAAGTAGATATAAAAAAGTAAATAAATAGATGTGGTAAACGGCATTCTGTAGCAATCAAGTAAAATAGGAAATACTGTTAGCACAGGCGCAAGCAGAAGAAAATCCAATGTGTTTGAGGAAGGTATGCGTAGTCAGGAAAGAAAAGATAGTATCAACATATTACGTCGTGACCCAGAAGTTCTCCTTGAGAAGTGCGCGGCGCTGCCTGCGCACATACCAAACAACAATGACAGCCATGATAGCGATGGCAATGGCAATTCCAATTCCAATCCACATCTTGCGTGAGTTGGATTTCACGGTACCCTTGAAGGGGCTGTCGACCTGGTTAGGGCTGTTAGGTGCGGTCTGAGCCACCCCCTTAAGCTCTTCGAGCCTGCTGGTAATTTTTAGGTATGACCTGTCTATCAGAGCGCCCCACTGGTTTATGGTATGAAGCGGGCTCGACGAGTCGCGCACTTGGGAGCTGAGCGTGGTACCCAAAGACTGCAGATCAGTGATAGGGTTCACTTGTCCATTGTCCTTAATGATTGACATGCTTATGTAGTAGTGAGGCACATCCGTACCAAGGGCCCGATTGTTGAGCGTAGCAACAGCGTCAGCGTTGGCGAAAATCATCGAAGCAGTGATGCGGTTGGGGTTAGTGCTCAGCGCCTCAGCAACCAGGTCGGGAATTGCGTTGAACGCCTGAGATGCAAGGAAGTTATTGGAACCAAACAGATTCTCATACGGCGCCAAGATTCTGATTTGGAATGTCAAACACTGGCTGCAGATCGAGCTCAACGGGTTGACTATCACCTGTGGGTACACGATTCCAGTTGCTTGGGAGACACTATCGGTTGATGTGGCAACCAGCCGGCTGAAGTCAACAGAGGTGGGGACCTCGATGACTGGCTTTTCGGAAATAGAAGTGCTGGTTTTGCTGGTTTTGACTTCCTCCCGAGTGGCCGTGCTATCATCAGCGGGAGTAGCCTTAGAGCTTGCAGAGTTGAACGTGGTAATGGAGGTTGAGATGAGGGAGGATGAGGGTTCAGATCCGGTCGCTGTTACTGACGCCAACGCGTTGGTTTCGGATGTAGCTGTGGCCGAGTCCACGAATGAGTCTGTAGCACTCTGATCAACACTCGTGCTCGCTCCATTGGTCATGCTGGAGCTCGCCGAAATTGTACCGCTGGCAACATTGCTGCTGCTGTCAACTGCGTTGTCTGTGGAAATCTGAGAAACGTCAGAGACAATGTCGCTGGAGAAGCTCTGGGAAAAGTCGGAGCTCACATTGGTGGCAGATTCAATAGGCGACTGCTGCGAGCTAAGATCGCCGGATGATGAGTCGGGGGCTGGAATTGTGGCAGAGTCCGAAGGTGAAGCAGTGGCAGAGTCTGAAGGCAAAATGCTGACCGAGTCCGAGGGTGAAGCAATGGCAGAGTCTGAAGGCAAAATGCTGACCGAGTCCGAGGGTGAAGCAATGGCAGAATCTGAAGGCAAAATGCTGACCGAGTCCGAGGGTGAAGCAATGGCAGAGTCTGAGGGTGAAGCAATGGCAGAATCTGAAGGCAAAATGCTGACCGAGTCCGAGGGTGAAGCAATGGCAGAGTCTGAGGGTGAAGCAATGGCAGAATCTGAAGGCAAAATGCTGACCGAGTCCGAGGGTGAAACAATGGCAGAGTCTGAAGGCAAAATGCTGACCGAGTCCGAGGGTGAAGCAATGGCAGAGTCTGAGGGTGAAGCAATGGCAGAGTCCGAGGGTGAAGCAATGGCAGAGTCTGAAGGCAAAATGCTGACCGAGTCCGAGGGTGAAGCAATGGCAGAGTCTGAAGGCAAAATGCTGACCGAGTCCGAGGGTGAAGCAATGGCAGAGTCTGAGGGTGAAGCAATGGCAGAGTCCGAGGGTGAAGCAATGGCAGAGTCTGAGGGTGAAGCAATGGCAGAATCTGAAGGCAAAATGCTGACCGAGTCCGAGGGTGAAGCAATGGCAGAGTCTGAGGGTGAAGCAATGGCAGAATCTGAAGGCAAAATGCTGACCGAGTCCGAGGGTGAAACAATGGCAGAGTCTGAAGGCAAAATGCTGACCGAGTCCGAGGGTGAAGCAATGGCAGAGTCTGAGGGTGAAGCAATGGCAGAGTCCGAGGGTGAAGCAATGGCAGAGTCTGAAGGCAAAATGCTGACCGAGTCCGAGGGTGAAGCAATGGCAGAGTCTGAAGGCAAAATGCTGACCGAGTCCGAGGGTGAAGCAATGGCAGAGTCTGAGGGTGAAGCAATGGCAGAGTCCGAGGGTGAAGCAATGGCAGAGTCTGAAGGCAAAATGCTGACCGAGTCTGAGGGTGAGATGCTGACCGAGTTAGAGGCTGAAGCAATGACAGAGTTATCCTCGGTCTCACCAGAGCTGATGCTGGTAAGGGTAGAAATGTGATCCTCCGTTGTAACAATGTTTGTGGGGCTCGAAACAATTTCCGACTCTGTCGGGCTCGCGTCATCCAAGGAAGTACTGCGTGATGACTGCGAATCTATCTCGGTCGCAGATGCGAGCGTCTCAGTTGAAGAGGTCGCGGTAGGCCTGCCCTCCTCAGAGTTAACGATGTCGGAGGAAATGGGGAAATAGGTCTCGTCGGTAGTAAAAGTCCAGCTAATAGTGCTCTCAATACTGGTGCTCCCAGATGTTGGAGTGGTCAACGAGAGGAATGGCGGCAGCTCCGTGAGAGTAACAACGACAGATGACTCTCCAGAGACATCGGGAAGAGTGATATCTGCAATTGTAGAGATCAATTCGCTGCTGTCAAAACCAGTGCTCTGCTCAACAGACGTGGGTACAAAGGAATCCACGGTGCTGCTAACACTAGGGCGAGAGATGACTAAGGTAGTCTCGGCATCGCTTGTAATTATAACTGTGGGGCTTGCGGTGCTGGCGACTTTCGACGAAACATCGGAACTATTTCCCCTGCTGGCTTCGAATTCAGTGCTGGTGTTCACGGCGGTGCTAATATCGGAGGTGATGCTGCTGATACTGGATATTGTGCTGGTGTTAACGACGGTGCTAATATCAGAGGCGATGCTGCTGATACTGGATATGGTGCTGGAAAGCAATTTATCAGTGGTCTCGGTACTGGTATCTTCCACGTCAACAACGCTAGTCGATGTAGCGCTTAAAACAACGGAAGTATCTACTGGGTCCTCGGTAACACTAAAATCGGGAATAACACCAGTGGGCTCGGCGCTGGTCACAACTGGGGAAAATGTGTTGGTGGAGTCCTCGGTTCTGTTAACATTGGAAATAGTGGAATCGGAAGCAGACAAATCGTCTTCTAGGGTTGTAGATACAATGGATGTGATTACAGTAGAAGTGGCAGTGGTGTTAGTTTGTGGTGGTGGTGGAGTAGTAGGTTTTGAGCTGGTGGTGGTGGTGGTGTTATCAAATATGCTGTTGAGCAGCACATAAGATATAGGTGTGATGGTGGCAAATGGTAAAGTGTAGGTGGTATCAGATGAAGCAAAACCCGATACTGTAGTTAAATCAAGGCCTGACGCATTGTCAGCCGGTGACGAGGACATCGGTCTGCTTGATAAATCAGATGCATTACCTTTATCTGTAATCGTCGGCGAATTAACATCACTCTCCGTGTCATCCTCGGATGAAGTGACTTTAATAGTGGTTTCAGTCTCGGTTGTCTCGTCTGCAGCAGTGCCATCAGCCTGAGTGCTATCAGCTGCGCTGGTCTTATCTTCAGTAGTCTCGGCTGCAGTGGTTTCAACTACGGTGGCCCCAGACTTAGTGGTCACGGCCTGCGTGATCTGTGACTGGGTGGTCTTGGCTGCAGTGGTCTCAAACTGTGTAGTCTCAGCTTGGGAGCTCTCGGGTTGAGAGCTCACGACTGAGGTGGTTTCGAGTGCGGTGGCCTCAGACTTAGTACTCACAACCTGGGTGGTTTGCGACTGGGCGGTCTCAACCTTTGTAACCTCGACCTTGGTTGTCTCAGCCTGAGTATTCTCGGTCTTGGTGCTTTCGGCTAGAACACGATCGGGCTGAGTAAATCTAAACGTGACGCTCTGTATCTTTGTGAGACTGTTGTCATCGTTGTCGATCTAAAATAAACATCAAAATTTCGCAATGTCACAATAAAAAGTGGATGTTGCGTGTGTGTGCAATGTTAGTTGAATAAAACTAGACTAATAATCCAAACAACTAAAATGCATAAGATGTATATACTCCTAGTGAATGTGCATTGCTTGTAACTTTTTGGTTGTCATTTTAAAAAATAATATTCACTAACCTTTTCTATTACGCTGGTGGATACCGCAGATTTTACGGATTTGACTCCACTTTCGGGGTCCAAGACTGTCGGTGGGGCACCGGCCACGGCTCCTATGGCCATGAACAGCGCTAATGCCACGCGGGCTTTACGAGAGTACATTGCTCTTGCTTCTATTCGGTTAAGCGTATGTTGAAGACCTCTGTTTTAGTGCGTGTGGTGAGGTAATAAAAGTGAAAAAGGGAAAATATAGATAAAGAAGCTATATAATTGGTATTAGGGCGAACGAGTATGATGCAGAAGTTGGTGGAGGAGAGGGTAGAGATATGTTGGATTGCTTGTAAGTAAATGCAGAGAAGCTAGTGGGTCCCGAACAAGTGGTAAGCGGGGTTCGGATATTTGGCAGGGTAAGGTTAAAAGAGGATAATAGAGAGAGAGCGCTAATAAAAAAAGGAACTAAATAAATATCGCGAAGTGAAGGAGAAATTAGTCCGGTCAGTTTTTTTTACCAATACTTGACACCTATTTCTATTCAGGGATAAAGAGTGGAGAAAAATAATGTTTGATATGACAAAAGAAAAAATGAGTGTGCAGTTTGTCAGTCTGCCAAATCCACATTGTTGTTGCTTTCTGAGTTCCCGAGATGCTTGAATATGCATGTCCCAGAAAGAGATGGGGGAAAACCTGATTGCAAACCACACCATGTCGATCTCCCTACGTTCATTCGCTATGTCGAACAAACAAATGTGCAAGACGCACGCTCGAACTCCAAAGCAAAAAAACCAACCAGATTTATTTTTGTGAACGACAAAGTCACTCAAAAGGGAAATTACAATTCCCCTATTTCTGAAAACCTTGGCAAATCGTAAACGAGCCATGGATGAGACAGAAAAATTGGCTGTAAAAATGGATCCGCTTCATTCAATTTGCAAGGATTCCATCATCTATCCGCACATGGACAGACCCTAACGTCGGCAATGGGATGTGGCTGCCATGCCCGTTTAGTTTATATTTTTACGCATTTATAAAAATAATTAATAAGGAAGCCTCACGCGGGATGTGTACATGTACTGTCGAGCGGCATCACAGAAAAATAAAAAAATGTATTTTTAACGCTTTCTATTTTCTCGCGTTGGCGCCAAGGTTGCCACAGAAATTGGCATTGCCCGCGTTTTTCTTTGCCACAATGGACCACTAAATGCCGATCGCTTTCAGCTTGCAAACAAAAATAGATATGCTGCGTTGGGCCATAGCAGTTCTATACAAACGTGCTTTGAAGTTTGAAAAGCAGGTTTTTGTGTATTTGGTGCCGCTTTGTTAAGCAATTAAAAAGTTGATTATTAATATAGTCGCTTCCCGCGTTCTGAGCCTATGGCGTGAGGAGGAGGTACCTGAGGCGGTTAGCAACGCCTTGTAGTGTGTACATCAGCGCCTGGTCATCGCGGCCGACCCACGCGTATAACTTGACCGCCTGCGCAAGACTGATGAGACCAGCCTTGTAAGATGCCGAATCGGGATCTGTCAGCAGAGCCACGAGCGCTGTCCGGTCATTGAGTGCGACTGATAAGTTGCGCAGCAGTTTGTTCTCCTCGGCAGTTTTTACTTTAGTCGCGCTGAGTTGGTCGTTCAGCCGCATTATATACAGTTTCTTGTCTTCTGTAACGCAACTCCCGCATTGGAAGAATACAAGTGCAACGCAAATAATAGTTAAAAATAATGAGTACTTCATTGTGGAATAAATTGTATATATCGTTAATAAAGATAGAAAACAAATGTGGTTCTCTAAGTGTCTTGCTTGCATGAATACTCACATATACTTATAATATTTTGTATTTGCATGTATTGGCATGTTACTGCTATTATTTTGGCGTGTGTGTCGTGTGGCACCTTTATTTGTTTTAGATGGGCCAAACAGACAGTAACCAAAACATCGACTTGTTTATTATTAAAAGAGCGGGAGTGCATCGGAGCAGATAATTCAGTCGATACTAGCACACTGAAGTACAAGTGCTGTATTTTATTTATTCACTGAACAAGTGAATAAAAAGGTGCTAACAAATAAGAAACATTGTAAGCGCAGGCTCGTGAGGCAATATGGCGCACCAACACGTTTTTATAAGCATAAAAAACAAAGCGTGCTTTGGGTTCGAAAACAATAAAACAGCCCTTTGTATTAATCAAATAATAGTTGGGAGTAAAATCAAATTATGTTTTGAAAGCACAAAGTTTTTACATTGCCATTTTCTTGTCATTTCTTTTAAACTAAGGCAGATTTGACGTGCATTATTTAAAAGAAAATAAAGAAGCAACAGCAACAGCAAAAAGAGCTATTTTTCATTGCGCGTGCTCAAAATTTTTTTGGGCAGCTCCTGCCATATTTCGTTCTATTGATTAACCCATCGTTTTCTGTCTCATATTCAACTATTCAACCATTAAATTTGTTTTACGCATTCTACACTCTCTTTACTATATCCTCACTCCGTCATCAGCCACATTAACACAACATGCATTCAAATGTAAGTATCCAAATAATTGCAATCGATGTAAAGAAACAGCTGTATATCAATATGCTACATTGCAATTTACTTAATTCGCTAATTTTTAACTACGACAATACTCATTTTATGCACTTCCAACGTTTGTATTTTTTAGCAAATCAATACGCCGTGGTTTTATCTGTATAAAATACTGGGCATGAAAAACGACGCCACAAAGGTTGAGCTGATTGAGGCATACAAAAAGCACATTGTCAAACACCATCCTGACAACTACCCAGGAGCCAGCGACATTATAAAAACTATCCAGCATGCATACGAGGTGCTCACAAACGACAAGACACGGTCGATATACGACTTGTTTTGCACACACATTCTTTATGGCCCGCAGGAGGATGGAGCAGAAAAAACACATGCTTTAGCTTACCCAAAGCCCAGCTGGGTGGTACAGAAAAATGATATTGTGTACATTGCAGACATGTCTCTGCGCAACATCTACATGGGCAAAAAGTCAACAGTAAGTACAAAAGACATGACCATCGAAGTGGACATTAAAAAGGGCACGAGGGATGGAGAACGCATCACATACAAGGGAATGGGCTGCCAGCAGCGAACTGGACCACCAGGAGACCTTGTCATTATAATCAACCGAATTGAATACCCACTGTTTCAGCAGCGCAACTGCAACATCCACTGCAGCATTGACATTGACCAGACAGTAGCCAGCAAGGGCGGAGAGTTGTGCATCCGCCACCCATCTGGGAACATCATCTGCTTGGAGCTAAAGCCTGGGGAAATACGGGGTCCAGGCATGCAAAAAATATTTAAAAAAATGGGACATCCACTAGCCGGCAAGAAGGACAAGGGAGACATGCAAGTAAAGTTTAACCTATATTTTCCTTATGCTGATATCTCAATATAAAAATTATAACAAAAAGAAACCGACACCTGCAGGATTCGAACCTGCGCATCCAGAAGATAATGCCTTAGCAGGGCACCGCCTTAACCACTCGGCCAAAGTGTCTGGTAATTTTTGAACCAGTTAATGGTTACTTCTGATAAACAAAATAATTATGGCTACTTGACAAGTTGCAGTTTTTACATTCTTTTTTATAGGAAACGATGGGATTCTTGACGCCTGAGAAGCACCAATTGTTGATGAGACCCCAATCTCAACAAACATCTCAACCACCAAATTTGTGACAAGACAAAGACAATGGCCTGCCGAAGTGGCCGCGGACGACAGCAATGATAATCAAAAATATACACACTAGCTAGCTTTGCCACGGATGCAGCTCTAGCTGGCAAATCAAGTGCTCGGGCTTAGAATTTTTACTACCACCCTGGCGAATACTTCCACTACCAGGCAGTTAGGTCCAGGTCTGGACAGCTCCCAACCACGCTGCCCCTAGAATAATTTTTGTTGTATGGGCATATAGCTAGCTCTGCAATATATCCTGTGGTGAGCAAGGCGGCGCAGTAGACATTCGGTCATAAAACAATTTTTACTCGGTCTTATAAAACAAGTAAAAACAAGAACCAAAGTTGATTAATATCTCGCTCAATTGATTTATTTTTTGTCTTTCTACGTTATTTTTAAAATTTTTTGTGAGTGGTCTGCCTTTTTTGGTCAGCGATAAATACTTTTTAAAAGTTTTCAGTCATTATCGATAATAATGCGCATGCCAGCTCATTAAAGCTGTCTTAAATGGTATTCTAGAACTTTTGGTTTCGCCGCGGGTAAACAGTGTTAATGTTTTACACCAAGCATAATCTGCTTTATTGACGTTTCGGGCTGTCAACTCAATAACTTGACTAGAATTTCCTAATTTACGGCGCATGCCAACGTTGATGTTCATCGCTCTGCAAAAATTGCAAATCCGGCATTCAACGCAAGTTATCAATTTGCGTTTCCTATTGCAGTAATTTTCAATGACAGCCGTTAATTGTCTCGTTCCGTTTCTCTAAACTTCTTTTTTTTTTAGTCCGGGTAAAGTTCATAGTTTATTGTATTTTTACACAACCCGCGGCTTTGTAGTTTACTCATCCCCTAATAATTTGCTTTTAAAATTTGCATTGCACGATGTGCGATTACCCAATAAAGATTTTGTTAAAAACACGCCATGTTTTTAAATCCAGTTTTGTGCTTGGCTATAATTCGGATCTCCACCATTTACCAAAAAATTGAAGCATTGCCAGCTATGAGTAATCTAATGCCTCATTTATCAAAATTTAAGCAATACATTTCACCACTCTTTTTAGAGCGATTCGCTGTTGGTGTTCCAGAATGGGTAATCGTTTGTATCGGCCGTCGATCGAACAGAAATAAAGATTCGGTGAACATCATGTAAACCTCTATTTGCAGCCCCAATACCAATGCCGACCATTATTGGAAAAATAGTTTCACAGATGTCGTAATATCACGGTTCCATGAGACGGAATTAAAAAAGTTTAGCTCATATCTTACGACCATAGACAAGTATATCGATGTTTTCGCTATCCAAGTTGAGTTTGGTTTCACGTGGGGCGGTATACTTGTACTACGTCAATTCCCCCAACCATCGCGGCTTCAGCTGTTTACCGCAAACATCGATTTTATTTCTACCGGCCAGAGAACCCGATGCAGCAATTTTGGTGCAATTATAGACGACAAATATAGGCACTCCGCCGGCTGGCAGTTTTATGTAACAATACATTCGGCTTGTAATTACGGAAATAAAGCCGAATACGACACCGAGTGGCTTATTTTTTGCCTGCATGTTACATTTGTGCGGACGTATAATATAAGTACATTTGGATTACCAATCAGGCTCACATAACATGGTATCTGCCAAACAGGGCGAAGTGCATCGAACCACTCTTTAAAAATCTGCGGGAGGAACGGACACATATGGTTTCCGTGGGATAAGTTTTCAGAGGCTGCTTAAAGGAGCCACCGCAATTTGCCATTTAAATGCCATGCCAACTCATTGCCCATATTGTTGTAAGCCAATGTAATGCCAGGGTTGGTGTTGAATTCACATATGTGCACATACCGGATTTGATGAGTGTCGGATCTTCCCTTTTTTGTTGCTGGGTTTGTTGTCAGTTTGCCCACTGGAGATCCTATTTATTTTGGTCACAATATTGGCATTATTTTGGTTGCCCTTCTCAGTATCTTCTTATGTATCCCCCAGTGTTTGTGCTTTGGCCAAATATATTTTGAGGCTGGATTTTTTTTATTTTCGGTTGCAGCTGGCAAAGGGTGCAACAGGAATCCCCTAGTTCTATGGAAGCTGTTGCAAGAATATGCTGCCGCCCACCCAGTTTTTTTTTCTATTATTATAGAATTTGAAATCTTGCGCCAGCCGAAGAACAGCCTGGGAATCTCTAGAATATGTTTTCAATTAGGCATATAAATACGATAGAATAAAAGAAAGACAATATCTCCCCACCTCCAAAATTCATAAAATGAACCACGACATTTAATTGCTTTTACTCCTCCTTTATTCTTGTCTCTTGCCTCGCCTATTTTACACTTATTTATTTTGCCTCCATATTATCTCTTGCAGCACATATATTTAAATATTACAAGGTAACGTACTGCGCGTCATTACCACATCATCCCCTTGCTGTTTTCTTTCTGCACTTTTTTCACAGATGCCGAGGGCTGCAACGGCGCACTGTTTCCCTGCGTCGCCCTTTGTGACCGTGCTCTGGCATTCCATGCCTCCATCCCCCTTTTATTTTCTTGCTTATCCGTACATATACTGCTGCGATCAGACCGGCTTGGCCTATCTCTGGCCTTGGTTTGACTTGACTTGGGTCAATTACGCAGTGTCAAATGGTTTTGCAGCCAGCAAGCTAATGCCTTATCATTGCATTACTAGGGGGTGCAATGCGGCATCAATCATGCCATTTGTTTTCATTTTTTAACTGGTTTGGCAAGTTATTTGTTGGGACAATCAATGTGCATACAATTGGGCGGGGTATCTGTTTCTTCGTCCCTATTGTCCTTTTCTGGGTTATTTGTCATGCGGCATGCTTGCGCAAGTGGCCTGCTTATTCAACTTACTGTCATGCGCTATTCTTTTTGCACGAGCCGAAACGAATACATTTTATTATCAGCCAACCCACGCCTTCCAGTTGCCGCTCTGCTTATCGCTGCCGTCACCTATACGCTTATACTAATACGCTCATTACTTTTTCTTTTACATTTTAGCACTATAAACATTTGCATAGTTTGCAGCAACTAGTCATAATAACTAATATGCCCCCGAACAACGATCCGGACTCCCAGCGCCGACTCCACAGCCAGAGCCACGGCAATCTGCAGACCCCCAGCTACACGGGTTACAGCCTGATCCAGAATCCGGCCAACAGGATTCAAGAGCCCGCCGCCCCCAGCCTCCACCACTTCAACACTGTAAATAATCACATATTTCGCCATCACCACGAACAGCAGCAGCAGCCTCCGCAGCAGCGCCGCCAATATTCTAACAACAGCAGCATCCCGTCGCCGCTGTCAGGCAACCATAGCAGCGCGTCCTCCCGCCAAACAAATTGGCAAGCCCCGGGAGCGTCGCAGTATTCCACCAATAAACATGCAAGTGTGGCCTCGCACCACGACCTGCAATCGACGCTCATCGCGCGGACATCGAAGATCTTCCATGTCATCATTGTCGGGGGTGCATTTGCTGGAATTCGTGCGGCCCAGGACCTAGAGAGTCTCATACCGCCACACATGATCACAATCACAGTAGTCGAGAGGCGCGATCAGTATTTTTACAACCTTGGCACGCTGCGCTCTATGGTCAAACCGGAACTCATCGACCTTGTGTGGCTGCCGTACGACAACATCTTCCGCTACCCGCACAACCGCGTTATCAAGGGCGAAGTTACAGCCGTATACCCGAACTCTGTGATCCTCAAAAGTGGGCGCAAGATGGACTTTGATGCGCTTCTAGTGTCAACCGGGTCGAACTACCCGCCGCCGTGCAAGTATGATACCACGACGTCGAGCATACAGGGAAAGGCCGAAATGCACGTATACGCGGAAATTGTGCGGGTTGCCGACTCGATCCTCATTATCGGCGGCGGCCCCACAGGCGTTGGTCTGGCAGCCGAGATTGCCACCGAGTTCCCGAACAAGACCGTTATTGTTGTGCACGCAGGCGAGCGGCTTTTGCCTTCGGAGAGCAACAGTGAGTCTATGTCGCGCAAGGCATACAAGAAGCTGAAGGCGCTGGGGGTCAAGGTGTTCCTCAACGAACGCGTGGTTATTCCTGAAGATCAGCCTCTGAAGTACCGCCTCGAGAGCCGCTGGCTGAAGACAAACAAGGGCCGCATGCTGTTTTCAAACTTTCAGTTCCTCTGCAACGGAATCACGTTCAACACATCGCTAATGGACACTCTGGATCCCGTCTTCAAGCACAACATTATCGACGCAAAGTCCGGCCAAATCCAAGTACTGCCGACCATGCAGATTAACAACCCCGAGCTACCATGGATCTTCTCGGCTGGCGATGTGTGCAACACTGCCGGGGAGAAGCAGGCGTACCGCGCCGACAGCCAGGGCAGCCATGTGGCAAAATGCATGGCCAAGATGGCGCAGGCCTGGGGGCACGGCGACCCTAGATGGTACAACGTTCCGCTCAAGCAGTGGCATGACCCGGCGCAGTTTATGGCTGTGGCAATGGGTCCCAACTCGGGCGTTACCGAAACACCGTGGATTGTACTTGGCGACCTACCCACACGCATTATGAAGAGCAGAGAGCTCTTCCTGCAGCGCCGCTACCGCGAGTTTAACCTTGATTTCCCGGGCATCCCTAAACGCGCCAAGACCACCAGTCGCAACCGCGGCGACGAGCAGCGCATTGCCAGCCAGACTGTGCTCACTCGCGAGCAAATGTCGGCTCCCATTGTTTCTCAGATCAAGGGCCCTCGCGTATCTCGCCAGAATATTGAGCAGCAGCGCATCCGCGCGCGCGGCGCAGTCACCACTGATATGGGTGCGACGAGCTACGATTTGTCCAAGGCAATGGCGCGGGCAGCAATCTCGGCTGCCGAGAGCCTCGACGAGCAGTTTGACAGCGACCGCGTCTCTCTCAGCCAACCTTCCAGCCGCAGAACGCCAACTAACAAAGAGTCAATCCCTTACGCTAACTTTTACTCCAGACATCAGCGCTCTACCTCCAGCTCTGAGATCTCGGAGAGATGCCCGTCTGATGAGGAGGATGTGAACAATATAATTTCCAGTCATTCGCGCAACGTCAGCCAGTCTACAGACTCAAAGCCTCAAAGCGCTCAGGGGAGCACCACGGCCAGTGAGGGCGGCGGCAGCGTTTGCCAGCAGAGTGAGATTACGAGGATTTTGCCGGGCTACCAGAATGCTGAATCTGTGTGCTCATCCTCGAGCGCGTCGGTAATCACCTCGGGCACGTCCGAGTCCTCGAACTCGTCCAAGGCGCCGAGCTACACCATGTCGTTGATGAATGGCCCCATTCTCCCAAGACATCACACCAAAGAGCGCAGCATCTTTGGCGGGCGCTCGTTCTTCAAGTCGCACAACACCATTCACGAAGACAGCCATAGCTCTGCCAACGAGAGCACCGACGAGCATGCGGCGCATCCGCTTCCACATATAAACTCTGTGTTTTCCTCGTCGATTTCAAAGCGCTCAGCCTCAAATCTGTCTATCAACCTCGAGCAGCTTAATTAATTAATTTCTGCAACTACTTTTCCATGTCAATTTGCCCAAACATGTATTTATCTTCATCATTAATTTGCGCGGTTTTGTTTGTTTGTATTTGTCTGCTTTTTCGGGATTCACTGGTTGAGCGTTGGCATGAGAGAAAAATCAAAACAAAAATACAAATTTATTTCATTACACTTTGGAATTACGATACGAAGGTACGTTATTTATTTGGGCACGGATGCTTCCAGTATGCTGTGTTGACAAAAACGTGGCAGCGTGTGCTAATCAGAAAAATTACACGAGAAACATCCACCTAAGGGTTCATCTGTCTTTCATTGCAAATCATGCATGCAGGCGTATTTTAAAATAGTCATCAACACCATTTGGATAAACCAAGTGCTTGAACAGCGACTTTTATCTATTCCCAACAAAAATTAGCTATTAGATCATTTAAACCACGGCTCAGATGTGCCACCTTTTTTTGAAGGAGCGCAAAATAAAGTACGATCGGCCGATTGACTAATTTCACGGGCTACTGTTGGCACGCCAATAAGGTGGTATAGATGAGGGAGGGGCCAAACATGACCCAACTAACAAAACATCAGCGGGCCAGCCATTAGCTATCCCCATTTTGGTGGAAGCGACTAAATATGTCCCCGCTTAGACCCTAGCTTATCTCGCTGCTCTGGCTGACGGCACACGGCACAGTGCCCACGGTGCAGCAACTTTTCCGTTCTGCTAAAGGCTAAGAAAACAAATGAAAGCTATACAAAATTAAGACAAATATTTTAAAATGTTACTTCTAGGCATGCGAGCAAGTTTGGCAGTTCCGACTACTGATATTTTACTTTCTGCAGATCATGCAAGCAAACCAAACATACCCCAATTTTCAAGTCGACACGCTCAAGGCTGTACTTAAATGCTGATTCTATACATACTCTGGCGATTTGGGAGATCTACAATGCATCTACACCAAGCTAACATTGAACAAAACCAGCCTCATTTCGTATAACATATTTTTTTGCTGGAAAATTTCTCAGTAATAAAATTGCAATGCTCAAAACTTTCCCTATTGGCTTTCATATTCCCAAGCTATAGCCGCAGCCAACCCTGGTTTTGTCTTGGCGCCGAGCGACAGTGATGCACAAGAAATTGCGCGTGTTTAATTAGGTATTTTGACACCAAAATCCTTCCGAAGGCATGTCGTATGCTGTGCATGGTACTTGCATGCGGGTTTTTTTTCGGCTGCGCTCGGTGGCAACATATTACTGGCATTCGGATTGTCCGAGTGTCAGGTCCAGGTATCGGTGATTTACCAATAGAGCGCAACAAATTGTGGGCGGTTTATAGCGTACAATAGTAATGCGAATATTACATTTACTGTTGCGGAACATCCTCATTTTTACTGTTCTGGGAAGGGACAGTGGAAAAACTTTTTGATCGGCCTCCTTTTGAGTGGATATTAATGTGTGAAAATATATAATTTTGAGCACCAGGGGTAAAACGAAGGTCGATGGAAAGCATTTTTCATTCTATTCTAAAAGTGATGATGCAAGCGCGCTAATTTATTGTATCAGATAACCATAGGCGGTAGTGCAAATGCTTGGCATTCGTCTCACTGTGTCGACTGTTCCTATAAAATTCAACTGATAAGTCATAGTTTTTCTTTATTACATCGCAAACTATTTTACATTCAGCACTAAAAAGTCATCGTATCTCTTTATCTTTTTATACGCTAAATTCTATCAAGATGCAAACTGTCAGCAAGCCCATAAACATCGTTATCGCAGGAGGAAATTATGCCGGCCTGAGCGCCACCAAGAATCTTTATATAAAGCTGCTGGCCACCAACTCCGACTATGACGGCACCAAGCAGGCGCCGCCGAATCCCAATATCAAAATCACGCTGATCGACCGCAGAAACGGGTTCATTCATTACCTGGGTATGACTCGCGGCATATCGCAGCCCGAATATGGCAGCAAGCTGTAGCTGCCGTACAGTGACCTGCCCTGGCTGCAGCATTCGTCAATTGCGGTGAAGAAAAACATTATTTCTCGTATCACGCCAACGCACGTTGGGCTGGCTGACGACGACAAGCATGTTGCGTTTGACTACCTGGTCATTGCCCTGGGCCAAAGCCGATATGCACCAATCGGTGTGGCATCTTCGACCAAGACCGAGTACCTAGAGGCCATGAGCAAGTACTAGACATCCATCAAAAATGCGCAGTCAATTGTGGTTGTTGGGGGTGGCGCTGTGGGAACCGAGTTGGTTGCTGATATCAAGTCCGACTACCCGCAAAAAGACGTCACCCTGATACATTCCCGCGATCTACCGATTCCCGGGCCATTTATGGATGAATTCCGGCACCATGTAGTCGACATTTTGCGCTCCCTTGGCGTCAACACCGTGTTTGGTGAGCGCGTTATTGACGAGGAGTCGGAGATTGAGTCGTTCAGCTCGCAGCCCCACAAATACGCAGGCATTGTTCCTGAGCTAGTTGACTCAATCAAGCGCAATGCCACGATAACAACTTCGTCTGGAAGAGTGTTCCAAGTCGACCTGGTTTTCAACACGCTTGGCGCAAAGACCAAGGTTCCGCTGGTCGATCTGCCATCGTCTACGGACGCCCCAATCTTCTCACCAACTGGAATCCGTGTCACAGGCAGCATGCAAATCAACGATCCAAAGTACCCAAACATCTTTGCCGTCGGTGATGTATGCAACCGTGATTTGGTAAAGCTGGCTGGCGCAGCGGTGTCTACCGGAGGTCGCGCCGGTATTAATATTGCCAAGCTTGTTTCTGCATTGAGCGGAGAGCAGGTAGAACTCGATGTGGGCAGTCGTGGTCGCGGTCGCGGAGAGAAGGGTGGCCAGCGCAGTGCACCACTCTATGGTCATATGAAGCTCATATTGGGCGAGTACAACGCCGTCATTCACAAAGGGGACGGCGTGATCCCCCCAGAGGTCGCCAAGACGATGGTTGCACCCGACATGAAGCTCGGCAAGGTTCTCAAACATATGTTTATCGGTACCTTCCCTGTTAACGGGGAGCAGAGAGATTGGAAAGTTCTCATATTTTAATAGAAAACATAAGAAACTTATTCAAATTCCTTTGGTTATTTTTTAATTTGTCACTCAATTGTCATCTTCGTCGTTTTCATCGTCGTTGTCATCATCATCGCCTTCCTCATCCGACAATGGAATGTCCTCACCGTACTTGCGCAACTTGGCGCGGAACTCCTTGGCCTGCAGATCTTGGTCTGCCAGGTATACCAGCAGGTCCTCTTGCTCCTTCTCCAAGCCGGCCATTCTCTCTTTCAGCTCGTCCATCTGCTCCAACTGCTTGGCCTTTTGCGCAAACTCCTCTGCCTGGGCCGTGAGTTTGGCAATCTGCTCGTCCTTCTCCTGCACCTGTTTCTTCAGGGACTCCACCACGCTGGCCTGCTGCTGCTCCTTCTTCTTCGTAGTATTACGCACTGCCGCCGCGGCCTTGACAACCTGCTTCTCTGCGTTCGTCAGCTTCTTTTGCATCTCATCACGCTGTGCCTGCCAGTCAATGTGTTGCTTCTCGCCGTCCAGCTTCAAGCTGTTAATCTGCTGTTCCAGTTCGGCGATCCTGGAACTCTCAGCACCAGAGTCTGCTGCGCCCTGTTGCTGGCCCTGGGTTTCGGCAAGCTGGTTATGGACTTCGGTCAACTGAGCATGGAGCTGTGAAAGTTCGTCGGCATGAGTATCTCTTTCAGCCTCGGCATTTGCGCGCAATTGTCTCTCCTCTTCAACCTGCGCGCCAGCATGCTGGCCCTCCTCCAAGGCCTTGGCAGCGGCCGCCGGCCGCGCCTCGCGCGTCGCATCCTCCAATGCCTGCCGCAGCTTAGTAAGCTCACTCGCTTGGTCTGCAAGCTTTTTATTGACAGCTTCAAGCTCTCTCTTTGGAACCATATGCTCGGTCGATCCGGAGCCCTGGGACCCAGAGGGTACCACTGCGGGTAACATTGTAGGAGACACTACACTTGAGCTGAAGGTTGTGCCGGTCATATGCGGAGTGCCCGGTGCGCTTCCCGGAGTTGCCGACCCAGCATAGCCGACCATGCCGCCCTGGAGATGCGCATAGCTGGGGTTGGCCATGGCGTCGTGAGGGCCCAAACGTACTGCAGCACGAAAGATCTCGTAGTGCGCCTTGAACAGGTCCGTAAAGACATTGTCGAAATATACCTCCATGGGCACACCACCGTAGACATTTGAGTGGGTGCCTGCGGCCAGGCCAACGGCGTACTGGAACTCCTTCGAGTCGCGTAGGCGCTGGACGCGGATCTGCAGCTGGTCAGTGCCCACGCGCTTGGACAAAATGGGGTAGATAGTATCGCGCGACATTGGAGAATCTGCGTCCAAATCGAATTGGTAAACCAACCCGAAAAGGAAAGCTGCGACACCCTGCACCAGCGTGTTGACACCGGATGAGCCGTTGATTTGCTCAACAAGGAACGACAGGTTTGAGGACTCGTCTAAAAAGGCAGATACGCCCTTGGGAAAGTTGACCAGCCACACGCAAATAAGCGTGAGCAGTGAAATGCTTACGCGCGCATCAGCACCCTGCTGAGTGGCCTGGCGAGCCTGCGACATGAGCTCGTTAATTAGCGGCAGCGGCTCCTCACCCTTGCTTTCATCGCCAAGTGAGATTTTGAGTGCCTGCTCCTTGCATTCGTTGTGGCCACGGAGAATGGTTGATAAAAGAAGTGATGCATACCAAACGCGCCACAGGTCCTCCTTACTGGACTCGCTCCAGTTGAGCAGCACAGAGACAATCATTGATCCAGCGGACTGATGCAGCTCAGACTCGTGAGCGGAGCTGGGCTCGTTGGGCGGCGTGAGCGTGGCTGCCAGCGCAAGCTGCGCATCTGCGTTGTTTCCAACATATGCCTGGACGAGGTACGCGGCGGCTGCCCGCACAATGTAGTACTCATTGGCTGGGACGACGGTTGGCCTCCTGCCAACCGACAACCGGATGACAATGACGATTGCCGGCTCGGGGATGCTCTTCTCACCGGTGGGCTCAGAATCATCGTCAATAGCCGCAGTGATAAGAATGCGCTGGAATAGATTTTGGTTGGCGTGGTGGGACCTGATAATGTCTCCGATTGCGTAGAGTGCCTGCGAACGCACGCTGGACGGTGCCTCGTACGCCAGCGCGAGTTGCAACAGTGGCGGGATAATGCCGCACTGCTGCATCGCTGTCTGGTTGGATTCGGTGTTGGTGTTGCCCGGCTGAATGAGCATACGAATAATGTCGAGCACAACCAGCATGTTGCGTGCGTGCTGGGCGGTCCACTCCAGCTCTTCATCATTGTCGACTGTTGCCTGCCCACCGCGGCCGGCAGCGGCCTGGCTCGGATCTGTGATCAGCAAGTCGGGCAGCTTTTGGATGCCTGATGTCTCGCGGAAAAAGTTCTGGTTCGAAATGTTGTAGTTAAGCAGATTGTGCAGGAGTTGCAGGCAGTCCTGGACAACAATGTTTCCGCGCGCGCCACCCTCATCGTTGACAATGTTCAGCAGATAGTCAAATGCGTTCTCAAATGCCACAATCTTTTGGATGTCGGCATTGCTCTCGGTCATTGCAATCAGCAGCTGAATGCCCTCGATGCGCACAAACTCATGCTGGTCGGAAAGCAAGTCGACCAGCCGACCAACACCCATGGGCGAGATGAGGACGCGCTTCTGCAGCTCCTCACCAGAGTACTTGTGCAACGCGCCCAGAAGCTGGACTGTGTAGTAGCGGACGTAATAGTAAGGGTCACCAAGAAGCTCCAAAAAGGTTGATATCACATCGTCCTTGTCATCCAGAATAACCTGTGAGAACTTGTCCGCCACAGGGTCGCTGGAGCCGTTGCCCACGTCGAGGGCGTCGCCTTTCGGAGAATTCCGGGTGCAAAAATTGGTCAGCATTTCGAGAATAGCCTTAAGCATGTTTTGATCTTCGCTGTCCTCCTTCAGCGCCTTTAACAGCGCGGGAAGCGCAGCGTCTCCAACCTCCTAAAATTTGAGCAGCAATGCATAATGTTTAGCTGATGGCGGCAATGTGGACATTCAAGCATGCTAGAGCTACTGTTGTTCAAGTGCTTACCTCTCTGTAGTCGCGCGTGAGTCCCTTGAGGCCAAGCACAGCTGCCCGCCTGTCTTCCAAAAGCGTCGATGTCTCGACTGTGTCAGCCATGCGCTGGATGGTCTCTGATGGCGATTGTTGCTGTTGGGCCCCGATTGCGCCGTACCGCTTGAAAAAGTCCATTGTTCAGATGAGGTCACTATTGCCAGAAGTGGAAAAATAGAAAAGGTATTATAAAATAGTATGCAATTCAAAGCTATGTAGGTAAAAAAAGGAATTGCACGGTGGTTGCAAATGTGTTCCTTTGTGCAAGTAAATTTGCGATGACAAAACACGCTGCAAAACAAAAAAACGAAGCTGAAGAAAATGATGTGACAGCACCACATTCTTTAAGAGGCACGTGGTAGTGCATAAGCTAGTGAAATTAAAGAATGAGTGGGCAAATGTACTTCAATAAAATCAATTAAAAAACTTCAATAGTTAATTACAATATTGTATTAGCACTTGCAAAGATTAGCATATTCTGTTTACATTAATACTAATCCATTCACACTATAAATTGTCTATTGTATGATGAGTCTGTCATTATTAGCCGGGTATGGCTCATCATCGTCTGAATCAGAGTCTGAGTGCGAGCTCGAAAACAAGTCCAGACAGCAGGGGCAAAAAAATAGCGGCAACAGCGATTCTGCCACAGCAACAGACATATCCCACGTGGAGCAGAAACCCGCAAGCCAAAAGCCGCCTCAAAGAGGTCTTGGTATGATGCTCAGCAGCATTCTGCCGCCGCCCAAATTCAGTTCTGAGAAAAAGACAATTCGAATAATGGTCGACCTCCCACAGTCAAAACTACCAGCAACCAGCACAGAGACAAAAGAGAACGCAAGCTTTGACCAAGAAACTGATACTCCAGCTGACTCTGCCAAGTGGTCATCGGGGAGCTTGTTTTCTGAGCTATCGAGCTTGCTGCCAGCGCCAAAAAATTCGAGCAAGGGCCCCGCATTGTCAAGCCAGGCGGTATCCAACATGCCACTTTCAGCGCATGCAGTCGGTGTCACACCAAAACCCGAATTCACGCAGCAAAAACCACAGGCTCTCATTCCACACTCGCTATCCAATCGCCGCAAAGGCAAAACAACGGCAATTGCAGCACGGTCGTTTAAGGCACCGATAAGCAGCGGCGCGGCGGTTGAGGCTGGACATGAAGGCACCGGCGACACTTCTCGGAAGCAGCCTCAGAACCTGGTAGAGGATGAGTCATTCAGTGGGCCGTTTTTCACTATCGATGCTGACAGCCCGACAGAAGTCAGTAATTTCAAGACAGATAACGATATCAACGAGGGATTGCCTTCCAACAACGCCAACCAGGCCAACCAGGCCGCACACACCGCACCCGAGCTTTACTACGATCCAACTAGCGGGTACTACTACGACTATGACAGCGGGCTATACTATTTTTACGATGCGGCCAGCAAGACCTACATCGATACGAGGAGTATTGCGCCCTCGGATAATCACGAACATGGTGTGCACGGATTGGAGCCTGGAAATAATGGCGATCCATCGATTTCTGATTCCAGTATTGCTGAGCACGATGTAGGGCAGATGATTGGGCGCAAGGGGCTGCGGCGCGGAGAGATGCACGCCATGTTCAATATGCCGGTCAAGCATGTGTCTCAGTCAGCGCAACTCCAGGATTCTGGGTACTCGGATACCAGGGCGGCAGCCGAGTTTTCTGTTAAGCGCTCTGCTGAGCAAAAGCGGCGGCAGACACAGACTGTCATTGACAGCAGCGAGGTGGACAAGAAGAAGAAGCAGAAGCACAATATCATGTTCCTGGCGCTCCAGGCGCAGGAGCAGGAGTCCAAGCTTAAAGAGGCCCATGCTAGCCGGCAGAGATCCAAGAAGGCGGCACGAGCCAAGTACGGTGAGTTCAATAGCTGTATTGTTATTGCTGTCGGAATCAAATGCCATTGGCGGCATTTTCCGACGAAATTTCTTGCATTTCGTGTTTACTCGCAAAAAGAGCTCGCGTGTATAGTGTTGTATGCTTGCCATTCTTTTAATCGCAAACCGTATCAGCACACACTCATTTACGCATTCACATTTACTTATTCATCGCACAAAACATTTGACCGCGCATGATTTGTGACGAATATGTTTTTTTGATGCATCCTGTAGGGTATTGAGCGAGATAACGACAGAGAGAGGGGGATCCCGGAAGTTTTTTATTTGCAGAATGCAAGTCGAAAATCTTAAGGCCTTATGTCATTATAATTGTCGCTAATAAATTGGGTGAATAGGCCAAATAGAGAAAGCAAGTGTATAACGCAAAGTCGCGCTGTTGGATTCCGGTGCAATGAAGTTGAAAATGAAAGTGAAATGGTATACTATATGTTGCATGTTGATCGTGCATCTTTTTGCGTTTCCGTGAATGCGCCCAGTTTATTCAAAAGCAAGCCAGTAAGTAGACGGCATCGATACAGATGGTATTTGATACATAATTCGACCATCCTGGTTCCCCTGCTCACTTTATCGATATTACAGGAAAAGGAACTATCAGCACGCGGTCACCAGAAAATCGTACCTTCCAGAAAAGAATAATGCAATGCAAGGCGCGTGAGCTTCAAATGAGAATATGCGATGCGCGTTTCCTCCGAAATGGAAGCTTCTTTGGTCACGTAGATCGTGCCTAAGGGATTTGATATCTATTTTACCTGCATGCTGATCTTATCAGCGCCCCCATCGCAGCCAATGACTTTTGCACTCAATTTGCGCTGATTTAATCACAGGCGTATAGTTGATGAGATCGATAACGCCCTGTCCAACGGTTTCCGAAAGAAAACACTTTTCTTGTTTCGTATCAGCAGCCATCATCAGTACATTGATAACTTTTCTGTGATTGGCTAATTTTGGAAAGTAGCCACACAATGGGGAAACAGAGCAGTCCCGCAAATGGTGCTTTTCTTTTATTGCCCTCTTGCCAGTTATCATGGACGCATCCACAATAATTTTCCTCCGCTTTTGCCTGTTGCACCCGAGTGCTATTTGTAGCTGCCTTTTCCCCCCGAGGGTATGTTCTTGTGCGGAGACAGCGAGCGACCACGCAAGCGAGCGAATAAGGCAACAAGAACCCCCGATAAAATTGTGCGTAATATAGTTGGTCATTCCGGGGGTAGGGGGGGGTGTCCTGAGCGAATAATGCGTCGCATGGGGCAGCCATTGCAAATATTGGGTGGGGGCGAAGCACAAAGCTCCAAAACGCGCGGCACATATAAAAGGGACTCGCTCGCCTGGCATTTTTCAAACAAACGAAGAACGTGTAAAAGTTAACCGATTGTTGTTTAGTTGAATCCGCGCTATCGCCGTTTTCTAAATTCTATATTATTCATTTTCCTATATTTTTGTGTACGCGTAATATTGCTTGCCGCAAGACATTATTGTGTTGTAATTTTATATTCTATCTCTGCTATAATTCCTCGCTAGTGCGCTTCTTATATTTATATTTATATTCTTATCTTCACTGCTCATATCGCCATATATCCTGTACCAATATTTTGCTTTAAATAACATTAAAATGTCTGACCTTGTTCCAAGATTGGACAATGACACGTCGCACATCGACAGCGGCGACACCGCCTGGATCCTTGTGTCAGCCGTTTTGGTTTTCATCATGTCACCTGGAATCGGATACTTTTACAGCGGCATGGCCCGCAGCAAGAATGCAGTCAGCTTGGTTTTCCTGTGCATGGTGGCCATGGCCGTCGTCAGCGTCCAGTGGATGATCTGGGGTTACTCGCTGGCGCTGTCAGACACCTCCAACAGCCCCTTTATCGGCAACCTCTCCTACGGTCTTCTGCTCAACGTCGGCGACAAGCCGCACGCGAACGCGCCGACTATCCCTGGAAACGTTTACGCTATCTTCCAGTGCATGTTTGCTGCCCTCACGCCGGCCCTGGCTTTGGGTGGCGCCGCCGAGCGCATCCGCATTTTCCCGGCCATCCTGTTCTGCTTTGTCTGGACAACCATTGTGTACGACCCCATTGCTTACTGGTCTTGGGCACCCAAGGGGTGGATGAACGTCATGGGAGCACTGGACTATGCTGGAGGAACACCTGTGCACATTGCCTCTGGGTTCGGCGCTCTGGCCTTTTCGCTTGTTCTCGGCAAACGCCAGGGCTTTGGTCACGAAAAGTTTGAGCCCCATAACTACCTCAACATTATCCTCGGCACCTCGCTGCTGTGGTTCGGCTGGTTTGGCTTCAACGGCGGCTCTGCTGTAGCATCTAACGGCCGTGCTGGCATGGCCTCTGCTGTCACTCACATTGCCGCATGCATGGGTGGCCTGTCCTGGTCCTTTATCGCCTACTTCCGCAACGGAAAGAAGTTTTCGAGCTTTCACTTCTGCTCGGGCGCCATTGCTGGTCTCGTGACCATAACTCCGGCTTCAGGGTTTGTCGCTCCCTGGGCTGCCCTGGTCTTTGGCGCTGTCGGCGGCATTGTTTGCCACTTTGCTGTGGACTTTAAGGAGAAATTTGGCTTTGATGACGCTCTCGATGTTTTTGCTGTCCACGGTGTCGGCGGTCTTGTTGGAAACTTGCTGACCGGTATTTTCGCCAGTAAGACTATTGCCGCTCTGAACGGTTCCACTATTAACGGCGGTTGGATTGACCACCACTGGAAGCAGCTCGGTTTCCAGTTGGCCTCCAGCTGCGCCGGTGCCGGATGGGCCTTTGTCGTATCTATCATAATCCTGCTTATCTTCAACAAGATTCCCGGCCTGCACCTGCGCATCCATGAGGACGGCGAGATCTCAGGCACTGATTTCACCGAGATGGGCGAGCACGGCTATACTTTTGCCAACATTGGAGCCAACCGCGTTGGTAAAGACGACGTGTCCCTCGCAGGCTTGGAGCAGGGTAATACCCGCGAAACTCCCCTTTCGTACCCCGAACTGTCCAGCTCCGGAAAGACATCCGTTGCCGGCGCCGAATCCTGCGAAAAGGATATTGCTACAAGGGTTTGAGTTTTTTAGCTTGCATCATGCACTTGTACTCTGTCGATATTACATTATCTATTTTCTGTTAATTACTATTTGTTTAATTTATCTGTCCAAATACCCGCCACCCCCAATTTTCATTTCTGTGTATCAAAAGGCGCCAGTACCAAGCTTTTCAACAATTGGCTGGCTGGCCAGCTTTCCAAAATATTGCCATTTTCAAAGTTGTAGTGAAGGATAGACAATTCGTACTAACCCTTGGTATTGATAATGGGCGTGTCGTTGACTGCAGTCATGCCAAGTTCAAAAATGACATGGCAGTGGAAAACAGTCCATTTTATTAAGTCGAAAATCAGATATCTAAATGAAAATCGTACTTTTGATAGCTCTTTTAACCGAAGCATTCAAAGCCATTCCATGTCCGAACACCGAGTTTTTTAAATTGACAAGCAGACATTCAGGGGGTGGGTTGCAAGGCTTTTGCGCACCCACATTTATATCAGCCTGAAATTCACGCTCTAATGTACAGACGGCTTGCCGAGGAAAACGAAAAGGTAGACAGAAAACAACTAGCCCCCATTCACTAGCAAATAAGCGTTCAAGCTCGACTGTCCAACTCATTAAACTATAATTATTATATAAAATAACTGGCATTCAAATAATATAAAAAGGGCCAGTGTTCCATTTCGTTTTATAAGTTCAAACCATCATTTCACTTTATTTCATCTCACTCTACTCAACCGACTTTCTGTAAACATTTACATCCCTTTTTAATTTGCTAGGCTTATTCCACATATACATATATTTTTATACACCAGGTTGAAAATAGAGGTAACATTATCAACAATAAAATTATTTGAATTATTTAAAATGAAGAGTAATTTACTTGCAAAACAAACAGTACCGTTGGAAAGATGTTGGATTATTTAAAAGGAAAAGGTTTGTGGTGCCCAACACACATTCCAAGCCACTACCTTTCCTTTTCAAGAACTAAGATCGTCCTCATGGCCGCTATACACATTTATGTTATTGCTGGCTGACATCAAGGAACACCATTATGTTTACAGCACTGCCCACACAGCGCTGCCCCCTTTTTCAGTCCCTTAAGTAAATTTTGATACTTGAATATATTAATTTAGACCCACATTTTTATAGTATAAGGTTACGTATTTAAAACATGCAGTGCTACAAGGCAAAATTGTAATTTATATAATGCGAAATGTTGCAGTATTTGTGAAAATAAAGATATAAAGGACAAATGTAAAGTTTTGATGGCTCAAGCATGTCTAGTGTCTAGCAATTTATATAAAACAATACAGTAGTATAAAAATATTCGCTTTTTGGTAGTTTTTGCACAGCATACATATAAAATTTAAAGTTGACAATGTGCAAAATGACAAGAGCTTCAGGAATAACAAGACCGGTAATAAGAAAAGAAATACAATGGATAGCATAGGTAGCACATTTAGCAATGTAAGTGTGAATATCATGGGAGGTGTGGGTAGTATGGATGGCACAGATAGCAATAAAAATATCTATGATTGTATTTTTGTTTATAAAGCGCTATAGAGATAGAATTTATTAAGTTTATATGCCTTTAAGGCCTTAGTTTATTTAATTCTTATAAACAATATAATATTTAATTTATTGCAAATTATGCAACTTTGCTACTAAAATTTTTTCAGAAAAGAAATATGTTATACGAAATGAGGCTGGTTTTGTTCAATGTTAGCTTGGTGTAGATGCATTGTAGATCTCCCAAATCGCCAGAGTATGTATAGAATCAGCATTTAAGTACAGCCTTGAGCGTGTCGACTTGAAAATTGGGGTATGTTTGGTTTGCTTGCATGATCTGCAGAAAGTAAAATATCAGTAGTCGGAACTGCCAAACTTGCTCGCATGCCTAGAAGTAACATTTTAAAATATTTGTCTTAATTTTGTATAGCTTTCATTTGTTTTCTTAGCCTTTAGCAGAACGGAAAAGTTGCTGCACCGTGGGCACTGTGCCGTGTGCCGTCAGCCAGAGCAGCGAGATAAGCTAGGGTCTAAGCGGGGACATATTTAGTCGCTTCCACCAAAATGGGGATAGCTAATGGCTGGCCCGCTGATGTTTTGTTAGTTGGGTCATGTTTGGCCCCTCCCTCATCTATACCACCTTATTGGCGTGCCAACAGTAGCCCGTGAAATTAGTCAATCGGCCGATCGTACTTTATTTTGCGCTCCTTCAAAAAAAGGTGGCACATCTGAGCCGTGGTTTAAATGATCTAATAGCTAATTTTTGTTGGGAATAGATAAAAGTCGCTGTTCAAGCACTTGGTTTATCCAAATGGTGTTGATGACTATTTTAAAATACGCCTGCATGCATGATTTGCAATGCAAGACGAATGCTTCTGTTGCTCAGTCATACAACAAAAACCACAAAGTTCAGTTGTATTTATTTTAAACCTTACAACTACTAGATTCAGCTTTTATAAAAATAAACAATAATTTATCTGGTCTGTGGTGTTGATTTACTTAAAGTCTCGTCAAATGCAAGAAATATTTACTGTGACTGACAAACAAGCGCTTATACAGTTTTTTAAGCAATTGGAATAAACAAATTCAAAAAGAAAATAACAACAATTTTTTGAATTGGCCCAAATAAAGGCAAAAATTATTTATAGAGTTTTATATTAAAATAAAATTTGACAATTGCGCACTCATGCATATATTTGCAGCTTTACTTCTTTACTTTACGTTTTTGACCAGCATTGTATAATGCATTTGTACAAGATTGGCTTGCCAGATTTTAAAATAATGAGCCAAAAATAAAATAAACCTGTTTTTTGTCTAATAAAAATTACAAAACTTGGCAGAGGAATTCATTTATATTTTTATTGTTAAAAAACCTAGTCGTCTCCCAATTGCAAACAAGGAAATTGTTCTTGTTTTTTTTGCTTTTTTCTTGTCTCCTGTTTTACACTAACTAATTGCTTATTTATCCACTATAACTTATTTATTTATTTTGCAGCAGGTCGCTATTATTGAATTATCCGCAATGGGCAACCCAATAGTATCATTAATAAACAAAATCAGTGGAGCTGAATTAAATAGTTACAGGTTAAATATAGACCATGGAATAACAGTTGATCATATATTGAAATATCTAAATAACAAAGGTATTTTTAACCCAAATGTAATGAGGTCGAATCCTTGATTGAATATTGTGTATATGATAAATGTGAATTTTGGAATACCTCTTACAAAAATGGTAAATGCAAGGTTCTTAAAATTAATAATGCAAAATAAGGACCATATTTAGGATTATTTTGTATAAAAGATGTACAAAAATTAAGCATCCAAGAATTTATCAATAAAGAAGGTAGTTTATTAGTATTGGTGCTAAAATATTAAGCAAAGAGCTATAATTTTATTCAAGATTTAATTACTTTGAAAACCAATATTTTTATTATCCCAAAATAATTTTAAGAGGGAACAATTTATCTAAACAAAACTTTTATTTATTCACATAATTTAACGTAATTAATTCTGTTTTTTAGTAAATTGGCAACAATATTAAAATGACTTTTTATTATCTCCACACTGAGTGTAACTTGAGCGCGTACAGTAAATTTGCGACAGCGTAAAATGTGTCTGTATTGTTTAATTTATTGCGTCATAATCAATACGAATAGGGCATATTTCACTCTAAGCACGGAATAGGCTAATACGTGGCAGCCACAGGTTAATAACTCTAGCAAAGGTTCTTGAATTTTGTCCGTGACTCATCTTAAATACTTTAACCATGCGTTGATCCACTTCTAATTATTTAACGCACAAAGCGGGGTACATAAAAAAAGAAGCGTGGCTGAGCTTGCGGACAATAGTTATGCACAAAAGCCTTTAAAACAAGCTTTATAGGATGTTATAAGGAAAAGAAAAAGAAAAAATATAAAGTAGCTTATTATAATACCAGCCTTTTATTTGTTCCTTAGGGCTAGTCAACTTAAAAGCATGCCAAGTGCAAGCGACGCGGGTTGCGGATTGCGGATTTCCGACTGTCATTTCAACACCACTTGACGACTTTGAGCCTATTTGTTTTATAAAACAAATAGGCTTGAATTCATTCAACAAAAAATAATTAGCCGCGCAGACCATGGTGCAACAACTAGAAACATTACAGGTAAAGACGTCAAATATGAAAAGCTCGGTATCCACGCTTGGAACAGATTTGCAATAAATTAATAATTGGCACTTTAGCCTTGCTGAAGCCTTCAAGTCAACCCCATAGCCGGGGCGCCAAAAAAGTCGCTCCGAGGCTTTATTTTGGTTTTTAAAATTTTAAATTTATCCGCAAAATGACAGGCTTGTGCTCGCACGTTTAAAAACAAACATACACGTTATGACAATCGTTAAGTCATGCCTTTAATGGCAGTCAACTGAAAATTAGAAATAAAAGCAAAAGGTATGTAGCGAATACTCTTTATTAATATATCTATCAAACTAGCTCGGTACATGGCGCCGTCTATTGTATTTAGTGAATACATTTTTTTACCAAATTATATAAATAGGCATCCGCTCCTCGCATTCATTCTTATTTTTGCATCCATAATTGCAACCTTTTTACATTTAAACAACTATTCTAAACTTTTTTGCTTTAACCAGGCCTTAAGCTCCATTTTATTACAAGTAGTTGTTGCCACTTTTATTTGCTCAGACCATGTCCAAAATATTCGAAACAGAAAATGATTTGTTTGGGTATGCTTTAAAAGAAACTATTATTGTTTGGCGCGGCTCGCCAACTATCAATGATTTGAAAGCATTTTTACGAAAAACAGAAGGATACAAAAGAAGATATTAAGATTTATACCATAGGGTATGACAGAGTAAAGAAGTGCCAACATTATTTGGAATATAAACCTAAATATTCTAAAAATGTTCTAAGGAAACTTGAAAAGATAAATATGGAAAAATAAAAATTGACTCAGTGGAGATGACTCATAATGTGACATGCCCTCCACAGATAGAATGCGGTGCCAATAATATAACTAAACACGTGTATGCTCTCGTGTGTATCGATAAATTGGCTCATTGCCAAGACGCACTCAAAAATAAAATGACACAGAAAAACTTTGGAGACTACACATTTTCGGAGAAATGATTTCAAAGATTCTTAATACGATCCGAGGCAGTCCCCAGCGCTAAATAATACAATAGGCACCATCACATGCCATGAGACCTGTTATTGTATTAGTGTTTTGGTTTCAGTTAGTTATTTTGTATTAGTCTATGTAAACTGTCGACTATTATTCTTAAAAAGGTATATATAAATAATAAAGTGAAGCCCTTATAGCAGCTTAAGCTTGATAGCACCAGATTTGTTAGACATGGGAACTGGCGCAGCAATTGTAACAGACTCGGCCCTAGGATCCGCTGCAACAACAGCCCCCGTGCCACCCGCATTACTAGAACCGCCATCACTTGCACTCTCGGATTTATCATTTCGATTCACGGGCGTCTCCACGACAACCCCGCTGGTGGATGGCACATGCGCATTGGCCACCTTGGCCTTCTTCGCCAGCTTGCTATCGTTTGCATTATCAATCGAGCGCTTCTCTTTGTTTTTCGATTTCTTTTTGTTAGGATCATGCAGGCGCGCGCGTGGCTGGCCCTCAAAGACCTCGTCGGGGAGCTGGGCCTGACGCAGGAATCGAACAGATATGGACATGAGGTCATCAACCCAAACTTCGTTGCCCTTGACCAGCTTGATGAACTCCTGTGTGTGCCAGGACAGGTCCATGCGCCGCGCGCCGCTAGTGAACTGGTCCTTCTCCTTCAGGAGCAACCCCAGGTAAAAGCTTGACGTAAATATCTTCTTTTCGTCCTGGGGCTTACCTTCATTGTCGGCAGCATCCGCAGGAGGACCGGATCCACCATTGTCGCCGCAATCGTCTGCGCTTGTTTTCTGCTCGTCGGCTGCTGGTGTCCCAGGTGCCACCGGTGTTGATGACTGGTTGGGGATATTGCCGTCACGGATTCTTTGCAGCTCCTGGTCGGAGGCGCAAACAAATTCATGGTCATATCCCTTAGTGAAAGGGTGCACCAGCTCAATCAGATTCACCTCCTCAAGCCTAACCAAGTATTGGCGCACGCGGGACTCAATGAAGCCGCGCAAGCGGTGGTGCGCTTCTTCTTTGGTCGATGTGACATTCAGCTGCAAGTAGAACTTGTATTGGCGGAAGAAATCATGCTTTGCAAACAGGGCGGTCCACTCGGCCTGTCCCTTCATGATGCGCTGGGAGATCTCGTAGCCGCGCTTAAACTCGGACCCGATGATCCGCTTCGTCGACGTAGACACATTGTGAGTAGCGCACATGGATGGGTACGCCGGCGTGATGATGGGCATCTTGTGCAGCTTCTCCGCTGGGTAAAGCTTGGGGTTCCACACGCGCAGGTGCATGTTGGCGTTCTCAACGTGCTTAAGAAATATGGGCAAGGGCCATCTCCAAGCAAGGAACACATAGAAAAAGCGCGACACAATGGTTGCCGCACAGGCGTTGGGGTACAACTGGCAGATGCGCGCAACAAGCATGGCCCAGGCGACACCACCCAGGAAGCCCATAGAGTTGGAGTAGATTGCCCGACGCTTCGCCCATAGCTTGATGCAGCGCAGCGCCAGTCGGAAGCTGACAACATCGGGCACTAGCCTCAGGATCTCGTCGGTCACCCTGGAGCCGTTGACACTTCGAATGGCCTTCTCGTCGAGGCCGCGCAGAACGTTGATGTTCAGCAGGTCCTGATCCTCAGGAATTGTCGGTTGCTGCAGCGAGGCAAAAGTCAAATCAATGTCTACACCGCCAAACTGCATTTTGATGACCGGAACGTGTGTTTCCGGCACCGGGGTCATCTCGGTAACCTCACTGCGGCTATTCAGCAGATCCACCATTATGTGAAAGAAATCATCGCGTGTCACATGCGATGGCGCTACGCACAAAATATCAATATCGGCTCCAGCGCCGTGCACGCCCAGTCGAAAAGATCCGAACGCAAAAATTTTGCCGCCGCACGAGCGCGCGATATTCTCAGAGAGCTTATGCTTGAGTGATGCCAGGTATACAAATTCCTTCACAAGGTTGTTTATTTTTCCCAGGACGACTTCGCGGTTCTTGCTCTCTGCATCACTGTCAAACTGGCCCTCGCGCTTGAGGGTTTCTAAGAGCTCAACTGTTAACGCTTCTTCCTCCTTGCTCGACTTGTTTACACTGATTGGAGGCGTCACACCCAGGTGTTTTGATTCGCTCATGTGTTTAAATTGTCCAGCTTCCTGATTTGTTTGCGAATGAAAGAAAAATATATGGTAATACGGCACGTACAGGATAATTTATATAAGGTAAATAGTTATAAAAAGAGGAATAAATCGAAATGTAAAAAAAGAGTAAAACGAAACGAAAATAAAAGCCAAAGGTCGATTTTGTTTTTACTCTATTTTTTGTGTGGTATTCGATTTGGTTTGTAAGAATGATGGCGGCTCAACTCAGCTCATCACACCTAATAATACTGAGCCGAGTCATACGCCGTTCATGCTTGATGCAAGATGGCGCTTTTCGCTGCCACACCTAATGTGTGAAAACCATTCTTCAATATGAACAAAGCCAACGTTCATCAATATGTACCGCCCAAAAAACAACTTGTTTTCTGCTTATGTAAAAATTGCTTTGTTTTTTGTTTTTTTGAACGCGTAGTTTTTTTTGATCGGCGTGTAACAAGCTTATAATTTGAAGTTTTGGTTAAGTGATTATAATGTTTTTTTGACACATTCCCTTGCTTGTGCTTCACTCGCGCGTTGAAAAAAACAAGCAGAGCTGAGTAAGAACATCTCAGGATTAGTACAATTATATGCAAGGAGTATATCCCGTGCCATGCGGTTTTGCATGATGTATGTTTCAACGCCAAAATGTCTCCCCCACATCCCCCCTTTCCTCCTCCACCTCTTTATTTTACCATTGCGTATTGTCTTTACAAACATGTGAAAGCAAATGTTTAATAGGTTTGTATGGTGCAAAACATTGATGAAAGTTGACTTGTCTGATCCCCACGCCTTGTTTTTTCTTTTCATTTTTAACAATGATTATTGGAATGCATGGCTTGACGGGAAAATGGTCAAAGTTGAATAGACATATATTTAAGTTGTGTGCGCTGTGTTTTGTACTGTCACATGCAGTGAGCACCTGAAACCAATTTGCATTTACTCTTTTTTTTTGTAAAATTTATTTTGCTTTACTTTATTTTTCTGCACTGTTCAGGTGTCTTTTTCACCTTGCTGTTTTTTTCTTCAAAATTTTTACTATTAGTTGAATGCATATATCAGTAGAGGGCACAAGACACGCAATATCACGCTTGCATTATCACTCCTACCATTTGCGCATCCCAGCATCATTTATATACACCGACTACTCGGTTGTATATTGATTTTTATTTTTGAATTGGTATTATAAACTTTTAATATCTTTCATCTCTTGTCTGGCTAACTGTTTGATTGTTACTTTTTTAATTCCTTATATTTTCTTGTATTTCTAACCCCATACAATTTACCCTTTATATTTCACGCACGCACATACCGTCCTACACATATCTTGGCGAGTACAACCTTAACCATTTTTAAGGAGCCACCGCGACAACAAACAAACAAACTATTGTTTATAAAATCAGGGGAGTCGGGGATATACGAAAACACAATGGTTGAATTTCAAACTTTTGGTTCCACAAGTAGTAAGTCAAATTATTCATATCTATTGTTGCAGCCAGAAACAATCCAAAAAGTGAATTTAAAACCCACACATATATAGGCAATATTAATAAAAAATTATTACTAACCAATTGTAATATATTGTTCCTTCCCCATCCATTACCGTTTATCCGTTTATTTATTTTTCTGATTATCAATTAGAATACTGTTTTATTTGTGCAGGTAAGCTAAATAGTAGTAACGCTCGTTACAATGGGCTTGTTTGTTCGTCTGCCAATTATAAGGATAATAATATAAATTGTAATACGGCAGTATTATTGATGACATCATGACTAATTATCTTCTAAAAAATAAGTATACTGATAATGCTGCCATTTTTTACGTGTGTAGCACCGTGCTATGTGCCAAGGACAACCGACAGACTATCAGAATTGACATGTAAGTCAAGTTAGATCTAAGCTGTTTAAAAATGTCTATACTTTTTCATGCTAGACATTACTAAAACGCTTATGACTATGGCTATTCATTTTAGGTCGTGACCGCCGCCATTTGACCAACGCGAGAATACTCGGATGGAAAGGTATATCGCACCCAGGACTGACATGGCACTACGACCATGAGCTCAACGCCATGACATGCCTAGGCTACTCCTGCCCTATTTACACAGAATTTAACCCGACCGCCCACAACCAAAACAGCTGTCTCTCCGTCCACCGCTCCTGCTACACGCTTCTAGCGGAACAGCTGGAGCGCATAGAGGGCTCCCTGGGCAGCTGTAATCTCCTCCAACGCCTCTTGCCGCATATAGATTCCCGCGGAATACTGTCTATGGATAAGTGTCGCAAGATAAAAAAACAGAGATCGCGAATGAATTTTCACTTGTCACGCACCAACACGGCCACCACGGCCACTACAGCCACCATCACAAATACTACTATGGCTTGGTCAATGTGCGATCCAACGGACTTGCCCAATATTGATATTTTGAGTCCAAGATCTGAGGCCATGGGACTGTCACCTGTCCGGTTTGCTGATACTGAGAGCAAAATGTACATGGCAGAAAAACACACTATCTCCCAACAGCTATTGACCCCGCCCATGTCCCCGATGAATACCTCCATGGAACAATTTGACATTGCACCAATCTTCACTCTATTAACATTGCCGGTCCCTATATTGCTCGGTATATTCTCATACTTGCAGTTTCATGAGATTCTGGCATTGTCACAGAGCTGTTCGGTGCTCAGGAGATATTTTTCAGCAGAGTCTCAGGTCTGGTCGCAGATGTGCCAGTCGACGCTAAAGTTTACGCCAAAGTTGTTACATAACAGGCAGTTGGCTGAGTATTATTTGAGAGTGCGCGGGAATGAAAGAATGGAAACAAAGGTTTTGGTGCAAAGGAAACATGTTGAAAAGGTTATTCAACAATTCATGCACTCCAAGCTAGTCAAATAACATGATCAAACACTTTTTATATATATAATTATTTGCTAATATCATTTTTATATGTTTGAAAATGGTGTTTAAAATCGCTTTTAATGGCGTGTTTTGACTGGCATTTATATCCTCGCATTCATGCCATTTATTAAAAATGGAGAAAAGAAAGAAATAGCGCATATTGTTTTTTATCCGCAGCAGCCGCCACCGCCAATAGAGCAAGCCCTGCTGGGACCTGTAACCCGTGAACGCAAGTCATCCATAGTCACCACCCTGCTTCCAAAACCACCAGAGGAAGCGGTACTCGCCGGCAATCTTGGGCGCAACCCAGAGGAGCGCCCATGATTACCGTCATCCTCCAATTTCTTCTCTGTCTTGTCCGATTGGTTGTCCTGCTGCGTTGCCTGCTGTGCCCTTTTAACATACAATTCCCGCCGCTTCTGCTCCTCTGTCACTTGCTTCTTGGCCCTCTGGCGCTGTCTCCAGGCACCTCCTGCGGTGGTGGCCGCATAGTATAAGAGGACGCTGGTCACGAGTAGCGGGAAGGCGTAGGTTGAGGCTTGGGCGACATAGGGCTGCAGCGCGCCGAGCGGGTCCATTTCAAACAAAATAAACAATATAATACAGGTCAGGTGTTGGTGATTGTGGTTATCAGAGAACAAGCGATGAATTCAAGAAAGCGAGGGGGGGGGCTGAATTCGAGATGAATTTTGAAAATTGGGATGGCAAAGGATAAAAATAAAAGTGCAGAAAAAGGTGAGTGGAAGTAAAAAAATGCAATGAAATAAAATATCAGGCAGTTGTAGTTGTGATGTAAAGCTTTCCACAAAAGTCATCGCTCTCATTTATTTTTATGCATGGGGTTTTCGAAAGTAAACCTTTTTAATTGGCTGCCTGGGGATTAATATCAGCGAAGAGCTTGAGCTTGAATGGATAATTGTGTTCAGGCTGTGTTGCAGAAATAGCTGTCGCTAGAGTATAAGTTTTTGATTCTGCACTCATCTCTTCTTTTGTTGGATAGGATCTCGGCTGGACTCAGAAGGCGTCGCTGCAGCGTAGTACGCGCCAGCATTCTCCAATTCGCTGATGTACTGCTTGGCCATGACACCTCTCGGCTTTTCCTCGTTGCTGTTGCAGTCAATTGGCATATAACATCATCGATCGGCATTCCAGGTCTGCAGGCATGTCTCGTTGGTGCACCACAGCAGGCTGTGGCAAGGGATCTTTTCTCGATGATTTTGTTGACGAGCTCGGTTGGCCCACATCCCGAGACTGGAAGTTGCTGTCCCCACTGCTGGTCTGTCCAGCATGTCGTGTTTCTCCTGCTGCCGGATCTTACGCTGTGTATCTCTTGCCCTTTGACCATCATCCACACTTGGTGCCATAAGTTCCAATGATTGTTGGCTGACAGGTAACCAACAGGCTGTGGCGCATCAGTTGCGGTGCCGCCATCTGTGCTCTTGGGATTGGCCTTGTAATTGGCCTTGCCGATTTTTGCGCGAATTGAGCAACCCGGTGATGTTTCTACATCTCGAAATGGCATGCCATGCAAAACTTGTATGTCAAGGGCTTGTCGATTAGGAACACTTTGAAGCCGTGTCACACAGCATCAGCTCGCGCCTGCCGGGGGTCAATAAACACAGCATGGCCAATCCAGCTGAGGATGTCGTCACACATCAGATCGTTGATGTAAGGGAGCCGACTGTCCCGCTTCTTCCGCTTCCGCTTTCGTTTTTTTGACCCCTTTCTCGATGTCAGCAGCTGTCCTGGCGTCAGCAGCCTTCCAGGTCTGCTTCTTGCGTTATTTTAAGGGCGCTGCTTGCTTTGACAGCAGGGTGAGCAGTGGGTTGAGCGGCGGCCCAGCATTTTTATAGAAATTTTAGTACTTTATTTTTTGCAAATAAATTGAAATACTAAAAAAACCACATTTTCTCTTTGCAAAATAAATGAATCAATGACAGCGTGCGCTTACATTTTTCAATTGTGGAAAAATAATAATAATAATAATAATAATAATACTAATAATGGTTTTTAAACCAACACCCCCTTTATTAAATGGGTGCATCAAAATGCAAGGGAACAGGAGAGAGAAAACAAATAGAAAAAACAAAAGGACCCAATAAATTATTTTTTAATCGTGAGAGCCACGAGTAACGTCAGCAAAAGTGGGTTTCCTGCCCTGCGGCGACGGCAGTGGTAGACCAAATGAAGCGGCATTTTGGTGACGCAACAGTGCATCAGTATCAACCATTTGTCCGGATAAACAGCGACGCGCCACTGCACGAGCAGCCAGCCCACTGACCGTATGCAGCCTTGCCACGCGCTCCTCAGGAGTAACCAAGCGCGCAGCACTCGGTCTCTGCCCACCGCCACCACCGTTGCTCCCTGTTCTCAGCCCCAGAGTAGAGCTGCGGTTAGTTTGCCCACGTATATGGCCCAAGCCTAGAGATATGGCTGCCGGTTTACTGTCCTGCAGCGCACCGGTCGGTGGCGGTGGCCAGAACACCAGGGCTGGGGGCGGACTGACCGGAGAGCCCATGAGTAGCTTGCCGTGTCCCGCCACCAGAACCTGCTGCTTGGGCGACACCGATTGCTGCGGCGAGTCGATGCGCCACTCGGGATCGCCTATCTGGATGGATGCTGAAATTGAACGCGACTCGGATAATCCGCTAGAGACTTTCTGCGCCAGCGATGGCGTGCCCAAAGCGTAAATTCCGGGGTGCTCTCCCCACGCGTGGTGCAAGGGCGCCGCCTGCGCGTAGGTTGACACCATGAGCCCGCATGGGTCCTCGGGCGGGGTGTACTGCCCATTGGGTTGCTGATGCTGATGCTGATGCTGCTGGTATTGTGCGGGGTACGATGGCAGAATCAAAAATGGGTTTGCACTCATTCCGTACGACTCTCTCTTGCTCGTCGGCCAGAGGTTGCACAGGATATCGTCAATATTGTCAGACTCTTCGAGCGCCATATGCTGCACCTTGCCTGTGTTGCCTCCAGGGCGACTCACTGACTGCTGTTGCTGTTGCTGTTGCTGTTGCTGTTGCTGTTGCTGTTGCTGCTGGTACTGTGCCTGGTAGCTGTGGAGGCTGCTGGGTCGCTGCAATGTAGTATGCATAATAACGAATAATAAATATAAAAAAAGGGGAGAATAGGGAGAAGACGAGGATGAAAAAAAGGAGTAGAGAAAAATATGAATAATAAATAAATTAAATATGGCGGAGAAGAAACTGAACTAGTATAGAAGAAAAAAAGTTTTTTTTTTTCTTTTTTTTCTTGCGCCTTTTGAACAATCGGAATGGAAAAAAGAGGGTGGATGGGGACTGAGAACTCTTGAGTTCTTGCGATAATGGGCTGAATTAATATCGACGAATCCCAAACAGCCAGAAAAATAAAAGTAAAAAATAAAAATCCTGAGCCTCAAGTGTTCTGTTTTAAAAAAAAGTCTGCTCTTTTATTTTTGGCTTTAAACGCGTAATGTCAGGTACGCAAGTTTTTTTTAGAGTTCACTCAAGAATGAAAAGAGGATCAAAATAGAGTTGGAGGTGAGCAAAGAGGAATGCAAGCCTAACACAGAATTTTAAATGAGATGAAAAAAGGGAGGGGGAGCAAGGGGAGAAGGACGTGCAAAGAAAGGATCTGCTGCTGTGGCAAAAGCGACGATTGTAATATGTAAAATAAAAAAGCAATTGTTTTTTTTGCATGCGATGTGCATAAACCTTGCAGAAAAATAAGAGCAAAAAAAAGATGGCGCACGCAAGGATATAATGAAAATATAATGTGCTTGATAAAAGGCAATGATCGTCCGTGGTTCGGGCGTTTGTAAAAATATATGATGACAAAGAATGGAATATACACTAAACGAATATAAAAAGTTACGCTGCCAGTGTGTGTGTCTGTGTGCGTGCGTGGGTGTGCGTGTGCGTGCGGGGGTGGTAAAAAGAGAAAATTATAAGTGCTAATTATAAACCTCGTGTCTTTCTACGACAAAATAAAGGTATAAAATAAAATAAAAGGCAAAAAGAATGTGCGGAGAAGAGAAAACCCCCCCGAAAACTTGTTGGTTGGTTGGTTGGTTGGTTGCTATTGTTGTTGTTTCTGTAGTGAAACGCTAAAAAAACGAGGTAAAGCTGAAGCTTGCACTTGCAATCAAGTAGGTACTATGTTTTGCTTTTTGATGATTTAGCAGTAAGACAAAATAAGAAGAAAAAGAATAATTGCTTAATTTGTGCTTTTTCGTGTGTGTTACCGGTACGAAATATTGGATGGCGTTTTTTTATTTCTGCCGAGTACGTGTGTAAGGCGTTCGAGTATGGTGCAGAAAAAAGTAAGTGTTCCTCCGTTTACTTGGGTTTACAAAGATAAAAAACAAGGGCTGGGATAGAAAATAAGTTAAAATAATAAGTTAGAATAAGTACAAAATAAATAAATAAACAAAAATAAGAGTTCAAGAATGATGATGACGATGGCGATGACGAGGAACAAACACGCTACTCTTATAGTTGATTTTAAAAAGAGGATGGGCAATAAGCACCAAGAAACTGTCTTCAAAATAGAGAGTGAGTGGGTGAGTGAGTGCTTAAAAAATACAATAAAAATGTGGTGAAAGAGAGAATTTTAAAAAGATGTTTTATAAGTAAAGGGTGGGACTTTGAAGTAGTGTAAATAGCCAAGTCTTTTTGTACAAACAAGCACAGGAAGAAACAGAAAGAAAATGGCGCCAATTTATGTGGCGAAGAACTGTGATAGAGTGCAGTGCAACAAGCAAAGAATAAAAAGGATGGAAAATAAAAACAGGATTTTTTTACAAAGAATTTCTTATGAATAGACGATGTGAAAAGATGAAAAGAAAGAGAGCTTTGTCTTTGTCTTTTTCCTCTTTTCTGGCTCTTAATGATCTTTTTTTTCCTGTCATTGTCATCAAACTGTAAAAATGAAGAAAAAAGAACCACATTGCTGGTCAAGCTCTTTGTATTTTGTATCAATGTTATTTGTCGCTCTCTCACTCGCAGATCAGAGCCTGGCTTCTGGCCTTGCCACTCTCAAGTTTTTATCTTTAATTTGTGGACTATCCACCCACACATTCACACAAAAAAATAAGACCAAGAACCAGACCGCTGGTGAGTTTGATAAACACACAAAAAAGATGTGTGCGTACATATGCGTGTATATTTAAAAACATAAGACAGTGTTGGTGGATTTGAATGGAATGAATACGATTAGAGGCCCTTGCCGTAATCCTTCGAGCTGTAAAAAATGTTCAGCTTGTCGAGCAGCACCTGCAGAGCCGTGGCCCATATGAGAAGATTTGCAGCGACGTCATCCTGGTTATCGCCGAGCTTTTTGTAAAAGTCAACGCGAGAGGGGCAGGCCCTCATGGCAAGATTAAATGCCGCCTTGACAACAAAATTGTGGTACTGCTTAATGGTCCTCTCGTAAGCAATGGTGAAAGAGGCGGAGAGCTCCTCGTTGGCCGTGCTCAAGTTCTTGTTGACGCCCATGGCAGTAAACTCGAGGCCTCTAATGCAATCAAAAATAATCCATGCATGCGATAGAAAAAATAAAACCGATTAGTATGCCACCAGCAAAATAAAACATAAAAATGAGGGAGAGGGTTTCCTTGCTTTTTGACAGGTGCACATTCTTTCTTTTTCAACTTTACCTTTTCAACCACAAGAGCCCCTGGGTGGCAGTGCGGTCGCTGGTACCAGCCTCAGCGAGAACAATCTTCTCCAGGGTGTTGAACGCCTCGGGATTGGATTCATGCTTGGTGCGGACCTTCTACAGGAAGAAAAAGAAGAAGAAAAAACGAAACGAAACGGGACTGGTTTTTTAAAAGTGTAAAAAGTATCCATTCTTTTCAATCGCGCTTCTAGCCTTTGTTGTGCGCTGGCCAAGCAGCAACAACAAAAAAAACTGCAAACAAATATATTAAAGCTTACTTTAATGTTTCCTTGAATGTCATTCTTCACAATGACAAAGGCGGCGGAGCCCAGGTCGTCAAAAAGCATGACAACACCATCAGCGGCCTCCAGGAATTCAACAGTGTTGATGCCCTCGTTGGAATTGACATCCTCAAAGCGGCGGGGAACGCGGTCGATAAAGTCGGTCATTTGTAATTATGCAATAAAAGGTGAATTGAGGACTGCTTGCAGATTGCGAGAGAATAATAATAATAAATAAAAAAGAAAGTGTGAGAGAGAAAGTGCTGTTTGTATTCTTCAGTTAACTGCACAGCTAGAGTAGCTGCGCTCGCAGGTTTATAAATAGACTTGTAAAGCTGCTAGACAGATGGTATCTTTTGTACCTGTTCTATGTCGTTGTCCGCAAAATCCAAAAATAGAGCTGGAATCGTCATCATGGCCGGATTTCGTGCTCAGAAAGTACCAAAAAGCAAAACGGTCCAGAGAAAAAAAATAGATTTGTGCTTCTCGCACTCTTTTCTTAAAAAGCAAACGGTCCAAAGCGGTTTTGTGATTGCTGCCCATAAAAAGCACAAAGGTGCATTTGGTGACGTTGAGGCGGCAAATTGCATGGCCTTAAAAGGGCGCAGAGCACGCGTTTTAATAGCGCACACAAAGCGGCACAATATCCTATTTTCCTACGCTCGTTCTACTTAATCGTAATTCCAACCATGCGCGTCAAAACAGTTCAGATCAACTGGCATGACAAACTGCCGATATTTAGCGTCGACTTTGACCACAGCTACAGCGGCACAGGCTGGCGATTCGCCACAGGCGGCGGCGACAACAACGTGCGCATATGGCGGCTACGCACCCCACAAGAGCGCGAAACCGACGCGCAGTCTCCGGCCGTCGAATTCCTGGCCAGCCTCAACCGACACACAGCGCCGGTCAACGTCGTACGCTTTGCTCCCGGAGGCAGCCGCCTGGCGAGCGCGGGCGACGACGGAGTTATCATTATCTGGCGCCAAGTGGCCGAGGTGGCCGGAGAAGATATTGAGGCGTGGCGGCCGGCAGCAATGCTGCGCGGGTCGCTGGCGGATATTTGCGATTTGGCTTGGAGCCCCTGCGGCGGGTTCATCGTCAGCGCGTCGGTGGATAATACGGCGCGTATCTGGGATGCCCGGGAGGCAAGGTGCTTGCAGGTGCTGGCCGACCATACACACTACGTGCAGGGCGTTGCTTGGGATCCGAGGGGCGAGTTTCTGGTTACACAAAGTAGCGACCGGTCGGTGCGCATGTACCGCTGGCTGGGCGCAGCCAAGGCGGCAGCGCGGCCGGGGTCGGAGATAGCCATGCCTCTGGCCGCTCACTACTCGATGCCGCGTCTGGACACTGATGCTGGGGTTATGGAGGCCAATGGCGAAGACAGCGCACGGGAGGATAGTGGAGACACCAAGGATGCGGATCTGCAGGGTATGGATGTGGACTCGGCACAGCACAAGCCGGCTATCCGCAAAACACAGCGACTGTTCCACGACGACAACTTAGCGTCCTTCTTCCGCCGCCCGTCCATATCACCCGACGGCCGCCTGGTGACCACGGCAGCCGGCATCCAGCGCGACCGCGCATCGCGCAACACCTGCTATGTGTGGGCCCGCGACCACCTCCAGGCCGCGCCCCTTCTTACTCTGGGCGGCCACACAAAACCAGTTGTGGCCTCTCGCTGGGCGCCCTGCACTTTTGCCCCGCGCGAATCTTCTACTTCGACGCCTTGGGTTGATTTGCAGGAGCCTTGTCGGATGATGTTGGCTGTGGCATCGCAGAATGCCGTGGCGCTTTACGATACGTCGGCCGGCGCTCACGCCGTGGGCCTGATGTCCGGGCTGCATTATGCTGCTATCACGGATATTGCCTGGTGCAAGGACGGCTCACATCTTATTATCGCATCTATCGATGGGTTTGCCAGCATTGCTTCTATTGAGCAGCCGACAGAGCCTGTTTATGTGCCTGGAAACGAGGCATCCGCCGAGAGTGCGGCTGGCGCGCAGGAGCAGCCGCAGGCGAACTCTGGGTTGACAGAGGCTGTTGCTGCCACTGCTGAGGTTGCTTCTGCAGAGGCGGCGCGCAATAAGGGCAAAAAGCGCCTGGCACCGACATTCATCAGTACACTTTAGAATTGCATTTTGTTTGTACTGAGAACCTGCACATATACTATTTGACTACCAATTTTGGATTAATTGCGAGCGACAGAGCTGCAAATGCAAGTGCAGTTGCAGTTGCAATTACAACAAATTTTTGCTGTGCCTGCTGACACCCTTTTTTTTCTTCCCGAAACAGTCTTTCGACGGTGGGATTGATTTTCATCACTGGGTTTTGCTATTTTTGAAATCTGACAATAGAGAAAATAATAAAATTTCAAATTTCAGGATTCCAAGGTGGGGGCGTGGAGGGATAAACAAGAGTTAATCCCATCTGCATCATTCAAGATTTTTTTAAATATCCTTACGAATTGCATCATGTTTCAAAAAAGGGGTATTTAAACCCCGCAACAACGCCAAGAAATAAAAAGGCCAATATTTTTCTTTTGCATTGGTTGGAGCAACCAATTGAATAAACAGGCAGTGTAAATCCAAATATACAAAAAATGGTTCATTTTTAATTAATTGCATCATGCTTTCTTTTAAAAAGGGGAGGTGGACATTGCAACACGGTACAAGTTTCAACTGCTAATCTAGTTTGACATTTTTACTTGGTTTGTAAAAAAAAAATACAATCTCAAGCTTTGAAATGAAATAATATCCTACGAACATCCGAGTTTTTTTAAATAGCCCAACACTTTGTAATATTTCAATAGTAGTACGATGCGATAAAGATTTCTGCAAAAGACTGAAAAAAATGCAACTTGGCCCAACGTATGCATTATATATGCGCCATGCATTAACATTTATTGTCAGTGTATTTGCGTTCAAGCCACTTTGGCAAATTATGCATTGATTTACTTTCCATGCAAACCACATACATGTCTGCTCTCCCCTTTTATTTACTTTTATTTTCTATTCATATTTAGCGACCGGCATGCAATGCAAGTTTGTGCTTGTTCGTTCTCGATCCAATCAAATTGTTCACCATGCATGTGCCTTTTTTGGTTTGCTTGTCCAAAAAAAGTATATTATGCCACATTATTGAAGCGATAGTAAAGCGGAAGAAAAAACAAATATATCTGCGATTTCGGCTCTGTACTCATTTTTATTTTCTCATTTTCAAATGGTCATGAGGCGCGCTTGTCATTACAGAAAGAACTCCGCATCACTGTAGTGTTTGCATATGAAAATATGACAAATTTTTTGGCAGGTCCACTAATAAAATGACTAGAGTTCAGAAAAGAACAAGAAATGCGATTGGGCTGGCCTAGATTGGGTTGGATTGGATTGGATTGGACTGCGCACTTGCTTTTTTTGCATAAAACAAGCTGTATACTACACAATTGGTTGTCTCTGTCGACGACGACGACGACGACAACAAAAGCAAAACAAAACAAAATCAAAATTAAAATCAAAACAATAAAATATTTTATTGTTTGTCGTTTAGCCCGGGGCTTTTTTTTCCACGTTTATGCTGGGATTTTTGATTCGCATTTTTGATTCACATTTGCAAGATCGCTGCTTGGGCCGAGATGCTCAAGATAATCTTATATTGAATGCATTGTGGCAAGGTACCTGGGTCCTCTTTGTTTTTGTTTTGGGTGGGGGGGGAAGGTGTTTCAGACAAGCTTTGTGAACACAAAAATGGTAGATCAGATACAAAAACACACAAATCCGTTAGAAAAGGCTGGGTAAACAGTCCCTTTCTCACCAAAAAAATAATAAGTGGGAAGACGTAAATAAAAAAGCTGGATTATATAGAGTGAGTCATCCGTCAAAAATAGCAAATCTTGGCCCACGTAAATAAAAAAAATGTTTGCAACCAAAAGATATCTGGAAACGATATTTTTATTATTGAAAATCTGGCTCAAGCAGACACGGTTTGCTATGCAATGAAAAATATGCAGGCAACTTAGAGGGAAATGTGTTCTTGGAAAACGAAAATGTACATGGAAATTCATCTTTACAGCTGTTTTCCCGTCATTTCAAATAATATTAACGGGCATTTGGGATAAGGGATTAGAAAATAACATGAACAAAAATATTAGGGGCATGAAACCCACACGTAGACAAAGTCGGAGTGTGCAAATCCTTGAAGGCTGCCAAAAATAGATAGACTGGCAAGCCAGCTGGAAAATTGTCTATTTTCTGGCCGTCTTTTTTCGATCCTTGTTTCAGGGGGAGGGGGGGGGCGAAGAAGGGGAGGGAAGAGGGGAGAGGTGATGAGGGGGCTGCAAAATGTAATTTTTTTGGTTTTGGTTTTGGTTTTGGTTTTGGTGCATCTCGATGACGAAAAAAATAAGCAGGTTGAACACAAATTGAACAAACCCATCGCAATCGCCATGTTCATTTGTCTCTTGTGTTCTCTCCAAAATGCGGCGCATAATTATTCAATCACCACTCCCTTTATTTCTTTTTTATTTGCATTAGCCCGACCCAGGTTTTTTTTACATCCTCTTTCTCGTTTGTTCAGTTTCTTAATTTTTTTTTACAACTGTCCTAATCTTTTTTATCTCTCTATATCTTTTTATTTTTATTTTATCTCTCGCCTTACTGCCTTTTTTCCATCGGGCTTCCAAACAGTATTGCGTAGCCAATCGACAGTTTATGAGTGCCGACCAGTCACAGTACCACGACCTTTTCTCTTTTATGTTTTTATAGAACCCAAAAAACACCCCCCCACAACAGCCTTTTAGATTCCTTTTTTTAAACCACATATCGAGCAAAAAAGTGAAAGCCACTTTGCTCCATTTTCCCACACCTTTAATGAGTTCCTTCATCCCTGTCACGCCCAATCCAGTCGGAAGTTTTCAGCAGCAGCAAAAACAACAGCAACAGCAACAGCAACAGAGACAACAGCGACAACAGCAGCAGCAACAGCGACAAAAGCAGCAGCAACAGCAGCAGCAGCAGCAGCAGCAGCAGCAACAGCAACAGCAGCAACAGCAACAGCAACAGCAGCAGCAACAGCAGCAGCATCATCAGCTAAAATCTGATCTCGCAACCTCAAAAGGAAAGCACGGAGGCAGCAAAGCCACGGTGGGATGCAAGGATACGACAATAGAAACGGTGGCGTCCACTGGTGCACCACCACAGTCGCTAACATCAAAGCGCAAGCCAGCCAAGCGCACTGCCAGGCACTTTGTCGAAGAGCCATTGTACCTTGTACCTTCACACTACACACTGGTAAGCCCTATTTTATTTTATTTTTTGCCCTGGTGCTTTTCTGCCATGTTCTTTGTTTCGCTTCTTTGCCTTGCGCAATTATTAAGGTGGTAGGGATGGGTGATTGCATCACATGGCCGAATAAATTGAATGCCTCTCTTTCTCCACTCTTTCTTTTTTCTGCTCTCCCCGCCTGGTTGTTCACTTGTTGTCTCCTTGTCGATGCACTCTGACGCATGCTTGTCTGTCCACGCATTTGATTCAGACTGTAATAATGTAAGGTCAACGGGTTGCTGCTTGTTTGCTGAGACAAGAAAGGAATAAAGCGAACATAGTTAAAGTTGTATTTATTTGTTTGTTCTTGTGATTCTTCCCCCCGTTCCCTCACCCCCCTTGTCTCCTCCTGCCCACCCTCCCCAAACAAAAAATTGTCTGTAAATCAATTACTACCCAATACTTGTGTGCAACCTGTTCCAGAAACTTGTTTCTTTTTATCCAGCATGCTGCTACAATTCTTCCACACAAGCCTCAAAGCAAAAAAAGCAATTGTGTGAACATTTTTTTGATGTGCTTAATTTGGGTAACGAATAATAATTCGGGGAGAGATTCCCACGTCCGCCTTTTTTATACTTATTTTTGCCAACCTCATTGGCCTCCCCACACATTTCCCTTTACTTGAAGCTCCTCGGCCATGCTTATTATTCTCGATAGAAAACACGGATATTCAAAAAATCTTTTCTTGAAAATCTTGCTCGAAAAAAAGCCAAAGGCAGCAAGGCCTCCTACTACTATTTACGTACAAAAAACTCAATCAGCCTTCCCACCTCATGCGGCTCAGCAGATCCTCAAATGACTAGGGAAAATACAAATGCCGAACCTATTTTCTAGCGCATAAATTAATTCACCCACTCTCAAAATGAAAAAAACCTTTATGCCAAATCAATTTTTTTGTAGCTGCAGGACAGTACGTTTGAGCTTCTGCGAGGACTGGCCAACCTCTCATCTGCTGTGGAGAATGACCCGCTGTATTTCGACCAGCTCTTGGGCGCTGCAGTGAACATCAAGCACGCCTTTGATCTGGGGCGCCTGGATGTCCTCAATGGCACTATTCGGCCGCGCAACACATCCCTGTGTCACGAATGCATAACCACGGTGTCTTCAGTCTGGCGATCGGGACCCGATGGCCCGCGCACGCTGTGCAATGCCTGCGGTCTTCGGTACTACAAGCAGAACCAGCGGCGAGCACTGGAGGCCAAGCGCAGGGAGGCCAAGGATGCTGTAGACGCGGCTGGGTCTTTGGCTGTACTAAGCGGTGTCCATATTGAAGTGGCCAAGAGGATGCTGGCTGGGAAGGGCGACATGGGGGTTACTGATAAATTGAAGTTGCAGATGCACGCCAGTGAGGAGGACGAGGAAGAGGACGATGATATGCAGAGCTCGTGGTCGGAGGAGGGCGAACCCGAGGCCGAGGACGAGCAGTATTCGCGAACTGGGTGGTCTCAGTCATCGCCGCCTTTGCCTCCCATTGTTGTGCGCCCATCTGTTGCCAACCTGTGTCAGCCCGCATCTTATGAGTCTTGCGCTGAGGATATGCAGTGGACCAGCGCTTCTTTTGCCCAACAACAGCAACAGCAGCAGCAGCAGCCGACTTCGGCTCATTCTATCCATAGCATCCTGTCTTCCACTGCTGCGGATACCGTGCAGAGTGAGGCCTTTGATAGCCACCTGCGTTCTGCTCAGTATGTATCGCTACCATCTATCCACGATCACCACGACATGAACTTCCACACACACGGGGAATACCAGCATTATCATCATGATACATATCGCAATGCCAATGAATAGCAAATTTAGCAACTCCATTTTTCTATTGCCCTTTCTTTTCTCCCCTTCCCCTCCCCTCCCCTCCCCTCTCATATTCTCTTTCCTCGCTCTTTCTCTCTTTTACAAAAACACACTATTATTTATTTATTTTCTATTATTATTATTATTATTATTTTTCAACCATTTTTATAATACTTTTGCGATATTTCACCTTTATTTTTCTATTTAATCTAATTTAATAAATGTCCAAACAAAACTTGGACAATGTATTAATTAAAAAACTTAATTCTAAAATATTATCAGCGTCACAAATAACCTTTTTTGGGACTTTTATCCTCAACATCCAATAACGGCGTTACCAAATCAAGATTGCTTTAATTTATTTTTTGTTCTTTTTCCCTTGCCTTGGACCCAAATGTCAGGAGCTTCAGCCCCCCAGCAGTCATTAAACTGCAGTTATTTTTTATTTTCCGCTATTGTCATTTTTGTCTATCAACAAAATAATTTAACAGTTTATCATCATCAATCATCAAACCATTTTTCTCTTACATATAACATCTTCGGGCGAAAAAAATGCCTCCCGTGTTGTCAAGTTTAAACAGTATCATGCGCGCGAAAGCAGTGCAAAAAAGCATGTTCGATCGAGTCCAACGCACCGGCGACTTTATTCTCCGTAAACTCGCGCAAAAACAATGCCAAACCACCAGCACCCCATTGCGCGCACCCCTCATTGTGGGGATCAACGGTGCGCAGGGCAGCGGCAAAACAACGCTGGTTCGTGGCCTGGTCGATTTCCTCACAGCGCGCAACATATCCACCGTGGGATTTTCCCTCGACGACCTCTACCTGCCCTACGCGGAACAACTAGAAGTGCGGAAACAGAATCCGTCAAACCCGCTACTGTGCTTTCGCGGCCAGCCCGGCACCCATGACTTATCCTTGGGCCGATCCACGCTGACATCGCTGCTTGAAGGTACGGAGGAGACGCGGATTCCGCGCTACGACAAGAGCTTGCACTCTGGGTACGGCGACAGAGTGCCCCTGGACGAGTGGCCCAAGGCAGCGCCACCCGTTGACGTCGTGCTCTTTGAAGGCTGGTGTCTGGGATTCCGTTCACTCAACACTGGCGAATTCTCCGAATACCTCGCCGGCGTTCATGGAAACAGCGTCCTGTACAAGTACTCGCGCAAATACTCGGATGCCAACCTGGCGCAAATCAACACCAATCTCGGGGAATTTGAAAAAACCTTGTACGGGTTGATTGACGCCTGGGTGTATATGCGTGTGGCCGATGTTGATGTTGTTTATAGATGGCGGAAGGAGCAGGAGGATGCGATGGCTGCCCTGGGGAAACCCTCGTTGTCTGACCAGCAGCTGGAGGACTTTGTAGAGCGTTTTATGCCATTGTATGAGATTGCTTTGGGTAAACTGGATAGGAAGGGCTTTTTAGCGTCTGGGTTGTTTGAGGACTACTATACATTGCGCATGCATTTGGATATGGACCGGAATGTGGTTGCTTGGGACCACATACTGTAAAAAAAAAGCAGGATGTGGGTTTTCTTTCTCTTTATTTTTTATAGGGGTTTCTCCCACTCATTCTATTAATTGGATCCAAGCTACCATTCGAATGCCCCTATGGTTCAATATATCCAAATGGGAAATAGGAGGCTTGCCTGGTCAAAATATACTCCACCTTCCTCTTCAATCTATTTTCACTCTCTATCCCTCTCTCTTTCTCATGGTCACCTTTCTCTTTCAAAGTCGTTGGCAGGTTTCTTTTGTTGTCGCTGGATTTTTTCAAATGAAAATTTTTTTGTGGTTGCCCTGGTTGATTTCATAGAAAATGCCCAGGGTCTCCTGTATCATTTTTTTAAAAGGAGTGCCCGGTGGGAAATATGCAAGGAGTTGACCAGGGTCTTAATTTCCATGCCGTATACAAAATTATATGGAACAAGTGGCCAGGAATTTTTTCATTTGCATAGTTGGACTGCAATTGGCAAGTTCCAAATAAATAAAAAATTTTCTTGTATGGAAATACCAGGACATCCATAGACGACATTCAGCGCATTTTGATATGGACTGGCCAGAGCTACTGTTCAAAATAAAAATAAAAAATACATTGCTCACCCACGCGACAATTTAAAGATACTAGGCAAGTGATACACAGACCCCTTGTTTTATTCGTCTACTCTTCATACTTATTCATTTTCTATTACCACCCAGCATACTTTGTGCCCTATTTATAAAGCACTCATCTCTCATCTCTCGCTTTTTAATTTTTTACTCTAGTTCTTCAGGCAACATGAGCCGAGGGAGAAGGCACACTCTCTTAGCTTATAAATGCTGGACTAACGAATCAACCGGCGCTTTTCTCGAGTGGTTTGTCAATGACGAGAACAGATGTAAATGGGAGATGGTCCGCAAGTTCAAATCAACGTCTCCCCAGGCCCAAGTTGTCTTCAACATGATCCGCGAGAGCAACGAGCTCTTGAGCGAGTACACTAACCAGTCCCTGTATCTCAGACAAATCGCACTCAAGACAATCTTTAAAAACCACACTGCTAGTCTGACCACTGGCGTGCTCTTCGTGGCCAAGAACGTCAATGTGAGAATCGAGGAGCTAGTGATGGCGTTTGGCAGCATTAATCAAGATGGTGCTATTAATGCTGCTAATTCTGCCAATGTTGCTGTGATGCAGCCGCTTATAGTGTCAGCTCAGGAAGCGCCAGTCGTGATTGAAATCAGCAGTGACGATAGCGACAGTGATGCCAGAAGAGCAACTCAAGCGGGTCAGACACCGAGAAACAATGCCAAGAGTGCCGCGCAGCGAGTCAAGCTGAATAAGAAACGCAAAAAAGGCCGCAAAACCAAGAAGCGCGCTACGCCGTCTGGCTCGGACAACAGGGAAGTTAGCCCCCATGAGAATAGGAACATCTCATCAGAGCTGTTTAATCCTAGTAACGCGTCAGATACACTTTACTCCCCGTCCAATTTCCCATCTAGCTGTCCTTTTGACTATTCGAGCCCACCAGTCAGCAGGCGTCAGAGCGTCTCTGAGTATCTCGAGTTTACGCCGCAATCAATGTCGCCCGCAAGCCGCAACAGTGCAAGCAATTTCGACACCCAATTCGAACCAAGCGCTTCGCCATTTTTGCACGCAAAATACCCGGCGCTGAATCCGACACAGTTCAATATGGATAATACCAACTTAAGCGAGATTATCCACACGCCTTTGTCGCCCTCGCTACCACCAGCCGTTGTTTCATTAGCCGCGTCACAGCATCTTACTGCAACTCCACCACCGCCAATGCTACTTCAAAACAACGTGTCAAGCAACAATTGGCAGAGCATGCCAAGCACAGCTGTGGAATCCAGGAGTATGGATCATATCTGCTCGGCTATTGAATACATGCGCGACAACTTGGACCGCCTGATGGAGAAAATGGGCCATATCTCTACCGGTCCAACGCCTTTACCCACTATTTCCAGGCGTATTAAAGTCACTCAGCCGGTGGACAAGTCTCGCAAGAAACAAAAGAAGAAGCGTAGGATCGAGTAAGCAAAAAAGAGGGAAATAAAGCGCATCTGCAAAATGTCACTCTGACTCCCCCATAAAGACCTACATTTTATTATACCATATAAATTAAATTTCTTAATTTTTAAACACGCGCGCTCTTCTATTTTTAATCGACTTGGCTTACATTTCTGTTCAACTCTTATATTTATTTTATCCCATTAATTCATTGAGAGTGATCCAGCTCCCAAAGAAAAATATTTTTTATTTACGTTATGGCGTCGGTAGAAGCAAAACCATCGATTAAACAGCAGCGGCGAAAGAAGAAGAGCCGCGCAGAAAAGCTCGCTGCCGAGGAGGCGCGCAATGACCGGCTGGCAAAAATAATTGCCGACACCAATAAAGCGGCGCTTCCGGAGAACGTTATTATTGAGTATGTGGAGCAGCAGGAGCCCTCCATAGAAAACACAGAGTTTGCAGAGTATTCAACTGTATTTTCGCACTTTGCAGCCAACGCGGCGAGGTCATTTGGCGCCAACGATGAAAGCGACCAAGAGGACGGCACAGATTCCAAGCAGGCTACTACAAATGCTACAAAGAACAGCGTCAAAGACGATATTAATATGGACTCTAACAGCGACAACGACTCGGGAAGCGATCGCGACAGCGCCGACGAGAACGAGTCGACCGAACATAAACTGTCGCGAAAGCAGAAGAAGCGGATCCGCATGTCTGTGGCTGAGCTTAAGAAAAAAGCAGCGCGCCCTGAGGTTGTCGACTGGACAGACACCAGTGCTCCAGATCCCGAGCTCCTAGTGGCAATAAAGGCCGCGCGCAATACCGTCCCCGTGCCCCTGCACTGGGGCCAGAAGAAAAAATATCTCCAGTATAAGCGCGGCATGGAAAAGCCACCATTCGAACTGCCCGAATTTATCAAGGCCACCGGAATTATGGAGATGCGCGAGGCTGTGCGCGAAAAGGAGGATGAGAATAAGGCCAAGACTACGGGCCGCGAAAAGATGCGTCCAAAGATGAACAAGCTGACACTGGATTACCAGCGCTTGCACGACGCCTTCTTCCGCTTCCAGACGCCTCCCAAAAACATGACTAGCCATGGCGACCTGTTTTACGAGGGGAAGGAGTCGGATACGACGTTTAGTTTCACTCCGGGTGTCTTGTCTGACTCGCTGAAGACTGCGCTGAGCATTCCGCCGTTGGCACCACCGCCCTGGCTTATCAATATGCAGCGGTATGGGCCGCCGCCTTCGTACTCCAACATGATCATACCCGGACTCAACGCGCCGATCCCGCCTGGGGCGCAGTGGGGATTCCATCCTGGTGGGTGGGGCCGCCCGCCTGTCGACGAGTTTGGCCGCCTGCTTTATGGAGATGTATTTGCAGCTGCTTCCGCGCAGAGTGATGTTCCAGTAGCAGCAGCGACAAACATTGTGGCCGGCGTGCCACAACCTATCAGCGATCTCTCGACTGGTGCAAAAAAGTACTGGGGCGACCTGGAGGTTGCCGAATCTTCCGATGAGGAGGATGATGATGAAGACGAGGATTCCGACGAAAACACAAACTCGGGTGCCGAGGAAGAGGCCAATCAGCCAAGAGGCGAAGCAGAAGCTGTTGGGCTCACAGATGAGCAGCTCCGCAGCGGAATGGCCACCATTCCGTCTGGCCTGGAGACTCCGAGCGTGCTTCAGCTGCGCAAGCAGGCAGCTAGAGAGGACAGCACGGCCAACAAGCAACTGTACACAATTTTGCCTGAGCAGGCGACAGCCCAGCTGGAGGGAATAATGGGCTCCCAGTTCACATACGATATGAGCACGGCACTCGATCCGTCAAAGAAAAAGGGTGTCGGCGAGCCCGCTAGCAAAAAGTCCAAAGTAATGGGCAAGGGCGTGGACATTGCCATCGACGCGGCGGAGCTCGAGGGCTTGGATCAGGAGGCTCTCCAGGCAAAATACGCAGAGGCATCTGCGTCCGTTGGTGGTCACTCGGGCGCGGGCAGTGTCGCTCAGGAGGACTTTTCAGATATGGTCGCCGAGCATGCTGCTACGCAGTCCCGCAAGAGGAAGCCCACACCGGCGACACCAGGCGCTGAATCGGCTACGCAGAGGAAGAAAGCCAAGGACTTTAAATTCTAAAAAAAAATTACATGATGTTTGCGTTCACATTGAGAGTATAATTCAGAACTAATTTTTTATTGAGATTCGGAACAATGGTGTTTCACACTACAAATCGTCCAGATCGGACATGAGCTCTGCCAACTCGCGCTCCTCCTCTTCAGTTAGCACCGACTGCTTCCCGCCACTAGCAAAGGCAGCTTCGGCCGGGACGCTGATGATGCTGGTGTTTTGCGTCCGCTTCTGTTGGCCTTGTGCCTTGAGCTCAGCCAATTCTGCCGGCACGTACTCAAGGCTCCCCTTGAATGCAACAACGTCCTTGATATCCCACACGCGTAGCGTCTCGTCTAGCCCCGACGAGTAAAACACACGGCCAGCGACCTTTAGGCAAGACACATCGTCGGTGTGGGCATGAATCTCGCGAATAATCTCCGGCGCCCCGCTATCTGTGCTCCACACGTAGATAATGCCGCCGCGCGTGCCCGTCACGACGACGCCAACCTGCGGGATGGGAAGCACAGCGGTGACGGTTGTCTTGTGCTCCAGCACCAAGTCAGCCTTGCACGTGTCGATATCCCAGCCGATCGCCGTGTTATCTGCCGATGCAGTCCATAACCCGTTGTCAGTTGCTTTCAGGTCAAAGATGTTGGTCTTGTGCTGACCCCGAGGAATCTGCCAGTCCTCGGTCTCATCGCCAGTAACCATGCTTAGTGCAGCCCCGCTCATAGCATCCCATGCTCGGACAGACGCGTCCGACCCGGCCGAGTACAGTATGTCCGCAGCCGGGTTCAGGCACAGCGTGTAGATCTGGCCAGTGTGCTGGCCCTTGATAATTTTGAACGGCGAGATCTCCACGGGGTTCCCCTGAACCCCCAGATCCAGGTCGCTTGCGTTGGCCGGCAACTTCCAGATAATAATCGACTTGTCTGCTGATCCCGAGTACACCAGTGGCAGCGTCGGATGCGCGACAAGGCACTTGACAAAGTCCGCATGCCCAGTAAGCACTGCCAGAATGCACTGCGGGTTGTCGACCGACCATACCTTAACAAGCTTATCCCACGATGCCGAAAGAGCGATGCGCGAGCCACCGACCACATACGACTTGTTCATTACTGCGACCGATGTGACGGGTCCACTGTGCTTGACCAGCCCTCGCTTGCACTCTTTTGCTTTGAGATCTGCCACTTTGGCCTGGTGGCTCCCTAGGGCAAGCACTGCGCTGCTGTCATCGTATAGCTCGAAGTTCAGGAGGCGGCCGCCGGCACGCAGCGGCGAGCCGATCTTCAGCCAAAGCGGGTCTTTTTCGAGCTCCTCCCTTCTCTCTAGCGCCTCGAGCTGTGCGCTGGACATGAAGAAATGCCGTCTGTCAGATGAGACGTTTGCGGCGGGAATTGACATTGTGCTCAATTTGTGTTAAATATTCTTTTTTAAAATATAAAATTAAATAATGTGTATATCAAAGTGGTAAAGACGGAGAGAAAAAGAGCAACAACGTGTTAACAATGAGGTTTTTTTTTGGTATTGCTGCAAAAAAAAGATAATCGAGCATTTTATAAAAAATGTTGATGCAAGGGCGCCAAAGATTCAGATCAAGATGAGGGATCTCGCGAGATGCCTCGGGCAGCAAGTATATGATCGACCCACTGGTTCTCGCTGCTGCTCATGCGCATGCGCAGTTCACACTCCTCGAGTGTGCACTTGTCGCGCTCCATTGTCATCCGCTTGACGGCGTGCGGCAGCAGCACATCGTGGACAAATTTAAGCGCCAGCGATGACTCCTGTCGCTGCTGGTTTGAATCTTCCTGGCTGCACTGCTTAAGATGCGTTTCAGTGTTGTGTTTAAAATCAGGCATTGTCGTGGTGGTCAGGCTGATCAAACCAGCAGTATTGTTATTGACATCGGCGTTGATTCCCGACACTTCGCTGAGTATTTCCGTGGGATCGTTAAAAGCGGTCACCGCGATGTCGGGCGTCGATACCCACAGCTCGGCCGTATTATATTTGTCACCAAACAGTGTCGGATAATCTCGCAAGGGCATTGCCAGGCTGTCATCATGCGTGGGCGAGTTTTCCGACATCGCCGCCCGCGGTGGATCGGCGTACCACCTGGCTAGAAGGCGCCCGAGAAAATTAAATTCTGCTCGGTTCAGAAACCCAGACGAAACGCGGTCCGCCAGCTGGCGCTTCGTGCTGCTGTCGCTGCCGAAAAACGCAGCAAGCCGGTACTCGGCCTTGGACACGCTCTCAAGCTCATCCACAGGGCATCCGTGGAGCCGATCCAGATGGGGTTTGATTACATTCATCTGCTGGATCAGATGCGCAAAAAGACCCAAGTCGCGCTCAAAATCGCACTCTAGATTGGTATTGTCATTGACAGTCGGTCCTCTAGATCCGCTCTTGACTTCTTGCGCAGGCTCGTCACCTATGAGCTGCAACTTACCCAGTCTGCAGGTTTGGAACCTCTTTTCGTACATGGTGTGGATATTTGCTCTGCCCAGCGATTTGACGTAGCCGTCAAAAAACTCGACTCTAAACTTTTTCGGACCCACCTGTGCCACTATCCGCGCCGGGTAATAAAACTTTCTGTACAGCGCCAGCACTAGCTCTCCGGGAACACTTAATGCGCTTATGTCTGATATATCATCTGCATCGTCTTCTTTAATGGTTGTCAAGCATTCTGATGCTGACCTAATAAGCGTCCCTGCCGGCGCCCGCTTGCGCTTCGAGTTTATGCTGCTGGCTTTTGAAGTGTCTTTAATCCCAGATTCAGATCCAGGACTGCGCGGCCGCTTCCCCTGTTTTCCAGTGGGCGCGGCCTTACAACACGGAGAGTTCAGCAGGCTGGACGCATCGGGAAGATCACCATCGCTGTCGTCGTCATCGTTATCTGTATAAAGCGAGTCGACTGTAACAGGCGAATTTTCGCTCTGCGTTCTGCGCAGCACCCTACAACAGCATGTATGAGGCGGGTTGAAGTCATTTCAAGCTTCCATGTAGAATTAGCAAAGTTGCCATTTAATATTTGCAAAGCAAGTGCAGGAGCCAGCAAAGCCTGCATAGCTTACTTTATATTTCGACTGGGTGTCAAATTTAGCCCTTCAGTAGGCTTTGCCACTGTCGAATGAGTAGCAATTTTTGAATTCACGCTTGGCACAGCCTTTGGCTCTGCCGTTGGCGCGTCTGTTGTGTCCACAGGCTTGCTGCGCAAAGTCACTCTGCTTCGTGTTATCCGACGCTCAATGCTGGGCTGTTCCATGGCCAAACGAGTTTTGTAAATTGCTCGAAAATGAGCCAAGGTGGAATAAATAAATAAATGTAGTATAAAAAGGCGGAACTCGATGGAAAGAAAGAAACAATAAAAATTTACAGTCAAGAACTAATGATGCCCCAAAGCTCAGAGAGTGCGAAGATTATGCTTGGGCGTTGCAAATTCGTGTGATCAGCATCCTTTGCAGTTACTGTCGCTCGCCTCTGTCACTTTGGTATTCACCACCAGGTAGTAGGCAAAAAAGGAAGAGAGGAAGCGTGCTGCTACAAGCTGGTCTCTCGCTTGCCTTCGGACGTTTTCAAAAGAATAGAGTGGAAAATGCGCCCACGCAATGACGTGAAATTTCGCAAGTCTGTCTTGTCCATCAGCATGTCGTTGGGATCCTCGTGCAGCATGTGCCCGTCACCCGAATGCTTACTCTCACTCTGTTTCCGCCGCCAAAACTCCTCCTGTTCAACGATCCAGTACTGGACAGCAATGTAGGTGATGTCGCGGATCGAATGCAAGACTGCCGGGTACAAAAAGAAGGTCAATGCGAGAAACGTGCCTTCGCAGGCCAGCAAGAGCCGCGCGGCAAAGCTAAATCCCATCATATTCTTTTTGAGCACTGTTGATAGCAGTTCTTGCATGAGCGTCGGGAAATTGCACACCAAACTTATAACCGGGTATGCGATCGTGTAGAATACGAGCGAGCGCAGGCGTTTTCCGTTGGCTCGAGCGTTGACAGCGCTTCTATAATCTTCGGTGGTTGATATGTGCCTTCGGCCATGTGCGTGAGTTGTGTGAGTGAGCCTAAATGCTGAGCGCAACACACTGATCATGCATAGAATTGAGATCAACGACGCGACTACAAACCAGCTGTAGTACAGGCCCCAGCGAATGGCTAAGTACCGAGGGGTGGGGATAGAGGCGTTCATGCACCGGTTGGCAAGACCGTAGGCGCTGTTTGGAATGGTTGCTAGTGATGCAGACAAGCAAATGGCAAGGGCAAACGAAATAATATAGTACCACCGCTCATTGCGTCTAGTCTGGTCTAGCTTGCGTAGCGTAATGACCAGCCACAAGTGGATTGTTATTGCGCAACACATGAATATAGAGGATAGGTAGCATATAAACATGATGTATCGCAGACTACTACACAGCACCTCAGATGTAATGGTGATCTCGTTGAATAAAATTGATAGTATAAGAGCAATCGCGTGGACACTCTGAATCGACATTGTGATCTTGACCAAAGGGATATTGACCCGGTGCGCGTTGAAGGATAGGAGTATGAAGAACACAATGATACAAGACAACGTGCAAAATAGCGAGATACTAGATACGGCTGTCAGAGCTGTGACCAAGTTTTGGTATGAAGGCGGGACTCTGGGCGCAGAAATGTTTTCACCTCCTTCATCGGCCATGGTTTTGCAATAGTGAAAAGTGTTGATCGTAATGTTTTAAACAAAAAATAAATGTTAGAACGTAGTCAAAGTGTCAGTAGTAATTATTTTTTGCAGCTTACAGCCCAGAGGATGTTGAATTTATTTAATGTCAAGTGAAAACGTTTAGATGTGTCTGGACATGCAAAACAAATTTGCGGGTTATCTCAGTGTTTTTCCACATGGCCATATAATCATGATTAATAAAGCCAATTTATCTATACGGCAGGACACCTTGCTGAAAACGCCATGCGTAAATTAACAGAAGAGATAAACGAGCCGTTGTAAAATTTGAAATTTGACCACAAAATAATTAACGACAATAGCGACCCATGGTATCTATGCCAAATGTTCCTTTTTAAAGCAGTGGGAAAAGAGATCATTTGGTATCAGCTATCATATGTGTTCCATGTCATGATTTTAATTTTTAAGCAGTGTAGTCGTAGGGTTTCACACCAACCTCATCCCCCGTGTAGATTCAACCAATCCAGAGTTATGCGTAACAGTTTATCTTCTCCGCAATCATTCTGCTCGTCTTGCTGGATCTCACATAGTTGTCACAATAGTTGGTTAAATACAAGTGGATGTTCAATCGGTGAAAATGAAAATAGAAATGGGCGCATTTGTATAGCTGTATTTTTCTACAGACAAGCGAATCAAAATAAGCATTGACGATCAATATCAACGAAATAGTAAAGTAATTGAAATACTTTCGATAGAGTTTGCAAAGATTTCTACTCAAAATATTTTTTATTGTCACCCACAACAAAATATGTTACGGATAAACAACATTACTAACAGATAATTGAGTGATGCAGCTAAATAATTGAATTTGTAATTAACAATGCTTTAGGAGCTAAAAAAAACTGAGAAGACGGGTTGAATTGAATTTTTTTGGAGGCCAAATAATGTGAGTGGTCAAGAGCAACAAATGCATTGTTAAAATCGGTGTGCTATCTCTTAGTTGCCATTGGGAGATATCTGGCACGTGCTTTTAAGAGTATTTTCCCCAGTGTCATGTTGAAGACAAAATAGCAAACAAAGCAATGGAAGTAAAATTGGATAAAAAATTTAAGCGATTGCGAAAGGTACCTGTTAGTTGGCCACATCGTGAAACTTTTTGTTGAAAGTATGACACAAGCGCAGCCATTTCTATATTTGCGTGAATGATGGTTGCTCCGAGTATGCGTGTGACCTTGTTCACAACACAAGACAATTCTATTGAATGTGGGCAAATTAAAAACAGTGAACCAGACAAAATAAATCAATATCACGCGGAAAACAATGGCAATGCCGGGAAGGTGCGGTGAATAATAAATTGACATTGATATTGGTATTGATAATAGCAAGCCAAATGACGTGAAAAATATTTATTTCCCATTGGTTGCTATAAAATTATGTTTACAAGCAGAGTTCAGAGAAGCAACTAACACAATGAGTGTCTAACCAGAATATTTCTTAGCAGTTTATTTCTGAATAAAAATTAGCAGCCAAAGCAAGAAGCAAAACACAAACAAAAATATCCAAATAATGAAATTATTTGTGTTGTTGCAATGGGTGGCAAAATATTTTCCATGGTGCTCAAGTAAATAATAGAAGTAGGGAGAAGAACTTGGTCATTGTTGTATCAGATTTGCTTGTATTGGAAGGGAACGTAAACATTGGTCATATTGTCTTTCTTAGAAGACAATTGAAATTAAAGAAATGGGGAGTGTGGACAAGGCGGTGATTTTTTATTTTGGGTTCACCCAATGAAAAACACATTTTTGGGCCAAACATATTTTATATTCGCCCTGTTTGTCGTACAAATTGCATATAAAAAAGTAAATGGCAATAGAATACAGAAGAAAAAGATGGGAATGTCAATATGTTTATTTCATTTGCTGTTTTTTTTAGTTTATTTGCTATATGGTTTTTCACATTGGCAAGCGGTATACAGCCACACCCATTTTTAAAAAATTTACTTGGTCTACCACCCAAAGTTCTTTGTTGCGTTTTTATTTGCTTTTGTTGTATTCTGGAATCACAATTGGTACTTTTGATTAAAACGGCAGCAGCTTTGCATTCTTGATGATTGTTCTATTTTTATTTTGAGTTGCGTATGTCATTAGTATATTAATGGCTTGCTATAGCGTCTTTTAGATTTTTTTTTAAAAAAAGTACTAATTTCTGTGCCTCCATATACTTTCGTCCATTGACAACTGCCTTTTATCCGGACTTTTAGTTTACCATTTATTATGAAAGACGGCAACACAGCACGCTTCTATGTTTTATGTTTTTATATATATTCGCATTTTCCTCACTTTCTCTGTTGCTTCAATTAGGTTTTATTTATTCAAACTATTTTTTAGGAATACCTGGATTTTCATAAAAATTTTACGGCTTTTACTTTTCCTTGACTTTTATTGTTTATATTTTCTTCCAATTGGTCATACATTTGCGCAAAGAGCAATTACTCGTACTCCCAATTATAAACAACATCAACAGAAACAGCAGCAGCCAACAGTCGCGGCCACGGTTACAGGCACAGTTATAGTTATCGTCTATATTTTGGTCCAGAGCTTTGGAGCATCGAAAACAATATTTACCAATTAATAAACCCACGCAAAGTGTTTTTCTGAGGATATTACGTTCAATGCAGCCCATCATCGCGTAAACCCTCAGTTACAACATTCAAGATGCAGACGCACGCAATTATCGATTGCGTGTTCTGCGGCATATCACTAGTGTGCTCAGTCATCCAGTGTATACTCATCATATACTTGGTGCGGCGCAACGGCTGGGTATACAGCATGTTTCTTCAGCTCAATCTTGCCATGGCCATCGTTGTCACAGCCAACCGCACTATCAGCTATCTGGACATATTTTTCACTGCACTTCCGCCACATGTACAGCAAAACCAGGCGTTTGTGCGCATAATGTACGGCTTTTTGGACATTTCCTTTTTGCCATTTACATACTTTTTTCTTATTGCAGCGTTTTCGGTAGACATGATGCTCAACTTCGCTCTCAATTACCGGTCAGCCCGGCGACTGCATCCGTGGTACATCCCCATGTCGCTGTTTCTTGCATTTACCATATCTATGCCTATACTGGTGTGGCCCGGGAGCCTTGGCCAGAACCATTTGTATATCGTGGATGGGAATTGGGCTCAGAGCCACTACCACATTGTCACACTATCTATGGTTATTATAATATGCACATTGGCGTCGGTTGCGCTAGTTGGCGCTGGATTTTGGCACACAATACGTGAATGGCATAGTCTCAGGAGGGAGATCAACGGCATAGTGCTGCCGATTTCCGACAGCAGCTGCAAATCGCTGGATGCGAGCTCCTACGTGCACCATTTGCCGCTAGCTAGCACTATTAACCTAGAGAGCGCCGGTATACCGCGTAGCCCAGAGTCGCTGGATCGCTTGTACTATGGCCGCAGGGTGACTCGCTCGATTTATTATTTGGCCATGTACCCGCTCATAAATTTGATGGCTCACTTGGCCACGTGTATTGGTCAAATTGTCGTTTATGTGTACCCGAACGAGAAGTGGTCCATGTCGGTGCGGGATTTTTCTAACGACAGCGTCGGAATTTTTTTGCTTGCTGTGTTTATCTCTAATCCAGCGTTTGTCGAGTCCAAATTTCGTCGACGGGTCCGCGCATTGTTATAACACATAGATTATATGCATCGTATGGTTTTATTTTTATTAAAGTCTTTAAAAATGATATTGCTTATTCTTCATAATTTCAGTTATATTTTCTTACTTGGGTTCAAACACAAGTCAACTAGGGGGCCGGTCTTATTCAAGACCTTTTGGGTGAAACGGGTGTTATCGATGCATTTTCCAACCACAACCGCCACTGACCAATTCTCCGCGACATATCGCTGCTGGGAATACCATTCCTGTGCCTTTCGAGGTAGCCAGCTGATGCCGCGTTCCCATTAAAAAAAAGCAAGTAAAAGTCAGCCATCTGGCGCACAAAACTCTGCATATCGCTGGTGGCCACACCAAATTTCGCCCACCATTCCTCATACATACTTATCGACTGCGGCCGTTCGCGAGACTGCGCGGGGAACAATAAATTTGCAGGAGTGCTTTCCTGGCGACCGCTGATCTGCCGGTTGTTGGTGTTTGATCCTCTTCTGCCACCGCTATGACTCTTGCTGGCTTCGGTAGGCAGGCCGTGAATTCCAAGGGAGGTCCGGACAAAGCGGCTGGTATCCTGCGGCGATGTGCAGTCAAGATTCCATGCAAGACACAGCGCCCCAGCAGCAATAAGCACCGAGGGGTACTGTACGGGCAATGTGGTGAAATATGCGTCGGCCAGGATTGACCACCCGGCAGCGACCGTGGATATAGGAACATTGGCCATCTTGGCTAACTTTACATACATCAGATGCGGATGAGCCGTGCGGAAATCAAAACCAATAGCCTCCAAAACAAACTGCTCAGCGGCTAAAACTGTCGGCCGCATCTTATCCGTTACCGAAACAGGCACCGACTGGGGGTCGACCACGGAAGACGAGGATATCACGTAGGAGTGGGCCAGAATGTCGCGCAGCCGCTTGATAGTCTCCTCCATTTTGGCCGCGACAAACAGACATGCAGTAGCCAAGTCCGCGGTATTGGCAGAGTAGTTGGGACGGTTAATGTATGTACGGTGGACTAGCAGCTGCGCTGTGCTGATAGTGCGTGCAGGGAAGCAGAGAGTGCGGGCGAGCTCTTTAATGAACACGCAGCACTTAGATGCAGAGGCCATGGCTGGGTGGTCGGATATTTCGTGGCGCTCAGTGGACGGCAACAACAAAAGCTGGTTTTGGAAGTTCGGGCTTTCTTCGTCGTCGTCGTGGACAGTGCCGTTGAGCAGAGTCACAATGTGGCTGCGGGACATAAATGAGTGCCGGTGGTTGCTGGACGTGCTCTGCATGGTGTTCATTTTTATTTGCTGAAAAATAGGTGGGTGGTGATTATGAATAGACTGATATGCTTGCTAAAGGCATTACGAACCGGTCTGGCTACAAAAAAAGCATGGTGCAAAAAATCAATGTGTAAGCGCGACACACTAGGCAATGGATTATGGCAGATGCAAAGTGCACCTGACTGCTGCACATATTAAAAATAGACAGGAAAATCAGATGTTAAGCTTGTTGGCATAGCGCGCAACTGGAATTTTGATTCCATCGGTTGCGCAATATTAGGCAAGGCGTGTATCTTGCGCGTGTCTGTCTGTCCATGTTTAGAATCAACAAATAAAAATAAAATCACACTTTGGTCTTGGGGGGCCGCGATCAATTGTGCATGCGGATGGCATTTGCTTTTTTATTTTCCATCTTTACACTTAAAAGCAATAAATGAATACTGCAGTTATCCGAGTAGAGTGCGTCAAGCAAAAACATTGTTGTACTCTTCAAAATGCCAGTGCGATTGCCACGTGTAATGTTGGCATCTACGAAACAGAAATAAAATAGTACAATGTCCAAAAAAAATTTGCATTAAGGCCAAGAAGCCCCATGACGTCTTTTCACCGACTTGATCAGACGAGCAGGCACATGCCAAGGCAAAGCCAATGCATATGGATTTGTATTTTTTATAAAGGCGAACATGTTCGGGGACCGCGACAGACATGTAATGAAAAAAACGTATCCATAGCCTCTCCTCACTCGATTACTCCTTCACGAATTGTACACATTTTTTAATCTCTACCCAACCCAACCCAGCCCAACCCAACCAGACCCAACCAGACCCAACCAAACTGCACATTACGTCAAAGTTCAAAGCAAGAAGAACAAGAAGGCAAAATAATCAAATATTTTATTTGCCCCGCAAAATTCGCTCAAAAGGGAGACAAAAAAGATGCACAGCACACTTCCGCCGCCAGAAATTGCTTTCAACGTTGCCCTCCGCCAGTACATTATTGCCTTTTGTATCTACCATACATCCTTTATTTACACTATTTATATTATCCTTCCTGAGCGAGTGCGCAGACTGGCACCGAGACTCTACCGTGTATTCAGCCGACACCATCGAGACCACACCAGCGCATCGGCATTATCAGCAGAAGAAGCATCAGCAGCAGTAGCGGAAATGCAAGAGACAGCAAGCGGACACCAAGTGCAATTCCAAATGGTTGACGCAATTACTTTGCCCAAAGTGCGCAACCTCAACTCGGTTCTATTCCCGGTTCGATACAGCGGCGCCTTCTACAAGGGCCTCCTGCACCCAGGGCAATTCTCACAGCTGGCACAGTATAACAACATAAGCGTGGGCACGATTGCCTGCCGGAGTCAGCCGCTGGGCTTTGCTGATTGCTCATTCACCACGATGTTCGATTACAACTCGCCAGTGCCCGACAAATTCGAGCTATATATGATGACCCTGGGCGTGCTCGCGCCGTATCGGCGACTGGGGATTGGTCGCCTGTTTTTGCAGAACGCCGTGGAGTTTGCTTTCCGGGATCAGAACATTGTGCGGATTGTTTTGCATGTGCAGATTGATAACGACGATGCCTTGAGGTTTTATCATAAGCATGGGTTCTCGACATTGCGCATTGTGCCGCATTACTACAAAAACATTGAGCCATCGGACGCGTATCTGCTCGAGTACCGGCTACGCTGAGGTCGCTGCTTGGTAACACGTGCGCGAACACACACATTTTAATACACACTGCAGCAACGGACGTTTTGATGAATTAAATTAGATACATGCTGTACAGATAATACACGCCCGCGCTGCATATTTTTTTTAATAATAGACAAGTATTTTTTATTTCACAAGAAATGAAGAGAAACAAAGGAAGGGGGGTTCTTAGTTGGCCTGGGCAAAGAAGTCCTTCGATCCGGAAATATCGGGCTTGATGGTGGCCTGGCCGGCCTGCCAGTTGGCAGGGCAGACCTCACCGTGCTTGTCGGTGAACTGCAGGGCCTCGAGGAGACGCAGGGCCTCGTCGACGGAGCGACCGACGGGGTTGTCGTTGATCATCATGATGCGGATCTTCTGCTCCGGGTCGATGATGAACAGACCGCGGCAAGGGCAGCCCTCGTCCTCGTACAGGATCTGGTAGTCGCGAGCAATCTTCTGGGTGGGGTCGGCAATCATGGGGAATTTGATCTCACCGAGACCGCCCTCCTTACGCGGCTGCTGTACCCAGTTGAAGTGGCTGAACACGCTGTCGCAGGAGAAGCCGAGAACCTCAGCACCAAGCTTCTTGAAGTCCTCGTAGCGGTCAGAGAAGGCGCAGATCTCGGTCGGGCATACGAAGGTGAAGTCGAAGGGCCAGGCGAACAGGACAACGTACTTGCCCTTGTAGTCGGACAGGGAGATCGTCTTGAACTCGCCGTCGATAAGAGCCTCAGCGGTGAACTGGGGAGCGAGAGAGCGGGGCTGGAGAACCATGATTGTAAGATAAAAAAGCTTTTTTGTAAGAGTATATAAAAACCAAGTGTTACAAGAGAAAAGAAGAAGAGTAAAAAGTAGCAGAGAATAAATTTGGTTGTTTAAGTACTCGCTGGTTTGATAATGCAATGCAATGCTTCCCCCCATCCACCTCCGATTTGCCTGCCCTTTTATACTGCCAACGACCGAACATATTTTTTTATTTTTATCTTTACTGTCGCTGGCTAACGGATTCTCTTGTGTTCTCTTTTTCCCCCGTGATTACCATAGGGGCTTTTTGGCCTTTTGTTTTGTGGGCGTGCGCGCGCACGTTTTACAGCCAACTGGTAGTTTTCTTTTTGGGCTCCCTTTTTGATGCTGTCTGCTCAAAGGAAGGGCACAAAAAACAAAATAAAGAACGTCATACTATCTGTCTCCCCTCCCCCAATCTCAACGAGGCTCTGACAAATTGTGCTGCGACTCGGACTCAGTGTCCGCACACGTAAAAAAATAGCCGAAAAATAAGTGAAAGAAAAAATTGGCCGGTTCAGCTTACATTTTTCACTTAAGCACTTTAAGCGCTTTTTTCGTGCGCAGCTCGCCTCTCTTTTTTATTATGCTTGTTTGGTACGCACGCGTTTTGCGATCTTCTACGATTTTGTCTATTTTTCTTCAACACTGCTGCATTAAATTTCTTTTCTCTACACGCATTAGTAAGCGCTTCATCTTGTATTGCCCGAGTCATTGTTTTTCTTGCCATTTCCAACGGCCGGCCATATATTAACCAACTAACCAACCAAAACAAAACAAAACAAATAACAGATATTTCCTTGCTTCTCGTAAGCAAGTCAGCCATGTTATCATCATCATCCGCAGTGTTTGGGCTGTCGGCAAGCGACGGATATCCCGAGGAATACCGGCTATTAGAGCTAACGCCCGAGATTGTCGCACAACTAGAGTCACAATCACCAACATCAACGAGCAACCTGAGAGTGCGCGGCCGAGCAACCGACGTCGCCACACTCATCGACCTCGAAGACAACGCCTACAACCTGCACACATCACACACATCCAACAACCTTTACCTTCTGACAACCGAACCAGCAACAGAACCTCAGGGATTTTCCGCCCTGGTGCTGCGCTCAAAGACCAACCAAACCCTGGAACTGCAAAAGATCCGGCCACAAATACGTGCAAGAGTCGTTGAGGTTCTGCAGTGGGACGAGCGCGGACCCTTTCGTGGCACAGAGTTTGACCAGCAGCGCATGGACGACGGCGTGGAGGGCAAGAGGATAACCGACAGTGTTCTGGCCAAACACGTGCAGGCTGGTGATCGGGAGCTGCACCGCGTGTTAGCCGAGATACCGGCGTTCCGTGAGGCATCGACCGGCTACTGGCGCATGCTAGACTCAGGCTACTGCATGGACCTCCTGCGGCTGATCCTGGCCACCCAGGTCGAGCGCGACTGGTTACTGGACTCCCTGGATGCCACCATGGTGTACGATGCCCTGGCGTCCGACGGCGAGCACCTGCTCTTTGAAACTGTCGAAGCCGTACTGGCGAGATTCGCCAGGTCCGTGGGATCCGGATACGCCATTGAAAGGCGCCGTGTCGAAAGGTACCTGGCAGAGCAAATCTTTACCGCTGAGAACATGCGCGCATGGCCAGTGTCCGAGTTCCTCTTGGCCCTCCACGAAACCACGCCGCCGCAGCTGCGCAGCAGTGAAGAGCACGGTCGGGGCGAGCAATGGGGCAGTGTACAGATTCCCACATCGCTTGTGCGTGACATGGCTTATGCCTCTACACCAATTGACGCCAACCTACTGTATAGCACGGGCGGCGTGTCTTTTCACTCGACTCTACTGAACCCTTTATTCCGCAGCTCGCTTCCAAATGAGCCGAGGTCCAGGCTGCAACGCTTGTTTGAGATCAAGCCGCGGTGGTCTAGATCAGAGGTGCGGCCGTTTCTCGAGGATCTCGTTGATGTTGATTTGGATTTGCTCGAGACCGGCGATGAGAAGACTTTTTTGGCCGCTGGTAAGACTATTGACACCTGGCTGATCAAGTTTGGCCGCGGCGTCAAAAGCTCCTCCGGAGAAATGGTTTACTCGAGCAGGGTCAACTAAAATTTTAAAAAAAAACCAATTTTTTTGTCGTATTGAAACAGTTACGCTCGTTTTTACATGCCAGACCATAAAGCATAGGGTTGCTATGACCACATGGAAACCAAGCAATTTTTTTTTAAAAAAAAATGAGACGGGCCTTGTGCAACAGCAGGATCAATGTAGTTTTTGTCACATATCCAAACATTTACCAATTATCCCATTCGTTGTCTCTAATGGTGCAGTCGCTCAACATTGCAGGAATAAAGTCAGCGTTCCTCCTGTTGCGCCGCCCGCAACTACTGCTGCCACACATGGCCGTCTCCGACATTCGCTCGATCCCATTCGACGAGATGCGCCAGAACGGCATCAAATACCTGGTATTCGACAAGGACAACTGCCTCACTGCGCCGTACGCCGACCATATCCACCCGGACTTTCAAAGTGCATGGCAAAAGTGCAAAGATGTATTCCCGCACAACCGCATTCTCATTGCGTCCAACTCTGCGGGCACGCCGGACGACGCCAATTGCAAAGCTGCCAAGAGCGTCGAGCTGGCACTGGGCGTACCGGTACTGCGCCACCAAGTTAAAAAGCCCGCCTGCGGCCCGGAGATAATGGCTCAGCTCGGGGCCACGGATCCACGAGAGGTTGCGATGATCGGCGACCGTCTGGCCACAGACATTGTACTCGCCAATATAAATGGGTTTTTGGGCGTGTGGACCCAGGTCATTATCACTACAAAGGGCGATAACGCGGCTGCTGCCGTGCTGCGCAGGATGGAGCACGCACTGTACGATATCCTGCACAGGTACGGATTCGAAGCGCCGTCACACCCTCTGAACAAATGACCTCAATTAATAATTATTAGCCGCTTGTATCAAAAAAAGCTAAAAATAAAATACAACGGCAAAAGGTGCTAGCGCACTTAACTTTCCCAAACTGCTGGGTATAACTTTTGAGATTGTGTTTACACACTCACCTTTACATTTTGCTAAGATTTGTTACAATGTAGTTATTTGGAGTGTATTCGGGTAAAGCAAAAAAAGGCAATACTATGAGCAGAACAAAAGCAAGGCAAAGCAAACAAAAATATAATTAACAGCTGAGACCAACAGTTTCAGCTATTCAAAAGAGTACATACACAGCACAAAATAGTCTTGCCGCTGCTGAAGCCGCTGCAAATGCTCCTCTACCCTTGTTTGGTCACTAAACAGACGCCGCTCCAGCTTAGGCGGAGGCCTGGGTCTCGGGCGCCGACTCGGTGGCAGTGGCAGGGGCAGTGGAAGTGGCAGCATCGGTGGCAGCGGCGGTCGGGGTCTCGTTGACGGCAGGGCTGATGGTCAGCACGCGCTCGTTAACAACAATGGGCTCGGCAACAAACTTCGAAATAGCGTTGGTCTGCTCACCGTTGTTAGAGAAGGTGACAAATCCGTAGCCTTTTCCTCTGCCAGTCCGCTGCGCAATAACAACGTGGGCCGATGAGATCGAAAAGTCAGCAAACAGCTTGCTGAGCTCCTCGTCTGTGGTCGAGAACGGTAGGTTGCCGACAAAGACAACGGTCTCAGAGGGCTTGGTGTTGGCGTTGGCCTCAGCAGTGTCGGCGGGCTTCTCGCGCTTAGGGAAGCGGCGCTGGCGGCGGGGGGCATTGCGGCGGCTCGAGCCCTCCTGGGCCTCGGGCTTGACAGCCTCCACGACGGCATCAACACGGGCCTTGGGCTCCTTGCGCTCGCCACTGCGACGGGGCTGGCGACGCTGCGCCGGCTTGGCCGTGCGCTCCTCCTGCGAGGCCTTGGTCATGGGGCGTGCAGACTCGACATTGATGGTGCGCTCGTCAAGCTCCTGCTGGTTCTTCGCCGCAACAGCCTTGTTCACAGTGTCCTCATCAGCAAAGGACACAAAACCGTAGCCCAGGGAACGGGGACCGCGGGTGATGATGCGCGCCTCCTTGACCTCTCCGACGTCGGAGAAAAAGTCCTTGAGTTGCCCATCAGTGGTCTTGAACGACAGATTGCCGACGAAAACCTTGTTGGGGAACTGGTCGACGACGGGAGCGGCGGTGGTCTCGGGAGTGGCAGACATGTTTCTATTGTGTAAAAGGAAAGCAAAATGAGTAGATTTAATTGATACCTCTGAATTTGAATTTGAATGTGAATGTGAATGTGCGAAATGGGTCAAAAATGTGCCAGTTTAAAATGTAACAGTGAAATTACAATAGGGCACGTACCTGGTGCGTGGGGAAAGGGGGGAAATTGGTTCAATAATTGAAGCGTTGAAAATAAATATTCAGTGAACGAAATGAACGGAAATGAGCTGAAAGTAAAACGAAAAGAATTCCAGACGGCAGGGGCCAAAAAGGTTGCTCAGCAAGGTTGCACCCAATTTTCTCTTTTTTTTCACATTTGTGATGGGCGAAAATTTGCTTCCCTTTCAGTTAGGATTTAAAGACAGCTGCGGTTATCCCCACGTGATAAAAAGTATTATTTTGGCAGTTAATTTTTTGTTAACCATTTTTGGCATGCCTTGGAAATAATATTCCGGAAGCATTGTGAACTATTTTTCAGACACGTTTGTTATTGTGCTCAGAGCCTGATACCACCTGGTACACTGGGTTTATCAGGGTGGTGGTCTGGTGAGCCACACCAGTTACTGTTTCCCTGCATGTGTTATAAACCGTTTTCTGCCCCACGGCAAGCTCTGATACTGCGCCCCATAAGCTCATCACTGATCAAAAGCTATTTTCCAGTGTATAAATTTGCTAGATGCCATGCGGCTGCCATCAATTTTAGAAAGTTTTCATTGCTCTGTGATGAAAACAAGAAATCTAACAATAGAGTCGGGGTCAACCTGTGAGATCTCGCGCTCCTTCGTGAGCGCGCGTAAACCCACTTACAGTCCCGGTTCGTGAGGATAACTTTACGGCAGCAAAGCCGTGTGTCTGAGGGCCACCAAAAAAACAAAGTACAAAAAAATCAACATTATTCAGGCTAACATGTCGCCCATGGTGACAATAATTGCCGAGCTCTCTTTTGCTGTAAATATTAAAATTAGTATTTATTGTTTGTTGAAAAATCTTCGAGATATTAAAAAATACGATAAGACTAGCACATTAGAGAGTGAGATGTGGTGATCGAGTTTGTGCACACATTGGACGCGCCGTTGCTCGTCAACTTAGTTTGAGGGTTTTGACTCAACACGGGCATGGCAACAGGGGCAGCGAGGACAGTAAGATGCAGAATCATAGACAACAGGGCACTTGGGGGCGGCTGATGGAGCAGCGGGCATCTGAGGAGCCTGGCTTCCTTGGAACATCGGGGTGCACTCGGGTGAGGGGCAGCAGCTCTTGCAACCGTTGCAGAATCCGTCACTGCACATGCAGCAGGGGCAGCCGCAGCCGCAGCTGCAGCAGCCACATGGAGGCTCAACGATGTAGTGAGTGATGCAGTACTCGGTCGACAGGTTCTCCTTGCACGGGTGAGGGCAGGTGTTGGGAGCATAGCAGCGGTGGGTCTCGACACAGCGGTTACCACAGGGTTCCTTAATACAGCTACTCACGCAGTAGTGGGTGCCATAGTTATCGGCAATAGCGTGCGTAACAACGCACTTCTTGCAGCAGCGGGACTCGCAGCAGCGGGACTCGTAGCAGCACGGCTCGCGGTGGCAGCAGCAGGGCTGGTGATGGTGGCAGCATGGGTCGCAGCATTCGCGGCAATAGCGTGCACCGCAAGGGCCGACGGTAATGCAGTCACCGTGTCCGCAAGGGTTGCAGACAATCTTGGTGCAGCAGGGCTCACAGCAGACATCGCCGCAAGGACCGGTGCAGCACTTGTAATTGATCTCCTTGACAAAGTGACGGGTTTTAATTACGGCTGCCGGCTTGCAGCATTCATCGCCATCAGTGTCAATATGGAGGTCCGAGTATGTAACACAGTTAGCACAGCACGGGTTGCACTGATCCTGGTAGGCGACGGTCAATGGTGGGGGTAGTATCACCGTGACACTGGCAGGTGGGGGAGCAGCAGTCTCTTCGAATTCATTTCTGATAACGGCAGTAGGGGCAGTGTTCTCTACAAATCTGTTTCCGACGGAAGTGGCGAGTGAGAGCTCCGAGGTTGCAAATTGTTCCTGCAGAGGGCTGGCCGACGAAACCCATGCCAGAACAAGAACCGCTAAAAACGCATTGAGAAGAGTGCGGTTCATGGATGTGAATTTATTTTATTCTCAAGCACGAGGCCAAAAAATGGTGTGTCGATAACTTGAGTAAATACCGCCGCTATATACTTTTGAATAATTATATAAAATATAGAATATAGAATATAGGAATAATATTTGTTGATGTTTAGATCGAAACATAAAAGTTACTGATAATAGGGGTACCAAGAATATTTATGTTTAGCAGAAATCTACGCTAAGCACTAAATATAATATATGTGGGCCACCGCCACGCATGCTAATCAATGTAAATGCACAATTTACTCACGTAACTACTTGCCCTTCAATATTTCTGCTGCTTTGAGCTATTATGTTGTTTGATTTATTACAAATATCCTCATTCTCATCGAACATAAACTCACACAGCAATGGCATCGTAGATTGCATAAGGGTTTTAAGCAATACAATAGCTGCTCTCACCTTATTCCCCCCCACTTGAAAAGCGGCGGTTCAGTTTTGGTTAATTTCAATGGGCGCTAATAAAAGTTACTCATGCTATACTCCGCAACAAGCAGGCATAAAATAAAAAATATTTATTTGAAAAATATCGTGAGATAATACAAACCCTCTGATCGGGGTAATATTTTGCTACAATTTTCGCATTTTTACCCACAGTTCTGAATTTGTTCTCATCCACCCCTCATTCACAAAAAAAGTATGTTGTCATATCTTGTTTACAAACCAAATTACTGTTTTTTTAATATTTGCAAACTGTGGGGATCGCTACATACAGACAGCAGATATCCACATCAGCCATCTGGCCACGGTTGCGGCTCTAGCTAGAAGATCAAGTGCTTAGGTTTAAAACATTACTAATACTCTGGCGGGCACTTCCACCCCCAGGCAATTAGACCCAGGTCTGAATAACTTCCAACCACGCCGCCCCTAGAATATTTCCGTTATAGGGGCATGTAGCCAGGTCTACAATAGAGCCCATGGCGGGCAAGGTGGAACATTCGGCAATTAGTATTATTAATTAACATTAGCTTGTGTTTATTTATTTTATATCTTGCTTAATATATCTATTTTTTGGTGTTTATAAAATATGTTGCAAATTGGGTCAAGAAAATCGCATAGTTGCAAAATTTAAAGTGAAAATGCAGTGACTTGAATGAATGGGTGTGGAATTTAAAAATACATTTACATTTCATATCGAAAAACAACAAATTAACCAACTTGATTACCAACAATAAAAACTCGGCTAAAAAGTATTTACTTGATTAACAGAGCTATTTAGGTGACAGGCAGCGTGGCAGCATTAGTCGCTAGGATCACCGCGGGCTTCAGAGCAGGAATTATAACTGGGGCCACTGCTAGTTGAGCTGGAAAAATTGTTGCTGGAAGAACGGCCGGAATCGCCGCTGGAACAGCAACTCTGACATTGATAGCCGCCGCAAAAGGAGATACAACACTCAAATTGGTAGGAAGGGGTATTGGATAAATGGCGCGCGGAACCTTGACTGAGTCGGCATTTTTATGTGGCAAAGCCCTTGCGTTTGGCGCCGGCAATAAATGCAGAACATTGTCCACAGTGACTGTGCTAGCAGCTAGCGGAACAGGGTTGCATACATTTCTCAGTGTGCCGTATGTTGGCAATAACTTGGGCGGGGCTGACGAAGGATAACCCGTACAATGTACTACAGTTAGTGCTACCTAGATGGTGAACTTCAGCTGTGTATACTATGGATACTGTGGATACCATCTCAGTAGTGTAAATCAGAATGCGAGTGACTCTTGGACATGCCATTGCAGCAGCAGCCGCGTTGGTGGCAGTGATAGTTTTAGTCAAAGTAGAGGTAGAAGTAACTGTTATTGCCGCAGGTAGCTTTGCCCAAACTGGAAAAGCTGGTACAACTTAATTGATGATGACTGTTTGTCTGATGGAAGGAATTTGCAAGCAAGGGTACAGTTTGGAAACAGTAGACGATCTAGGGGTAGCAGGGGGATAAAGACGAATAGGCAAATGAGCCATTGAAGGCAGAGGAGGCATTCTGATGGGCAGTGGAAGCGGCAGGGGCATAATACCAGGGTGTGGTGGTGCTGTTGGTGGAGAGGGTGGTAGCGGGGGCAGTGGTGCTTGCGGACATGTGTTACACCCATGGCCAGAATTGCAGGCACCTGCATCACACCTCTCATGTCCACAATGTCCTCCAGATCCATCACCATGGTTCTCACCACCACCACAGTTATAAAACTCGCCATTGCCATCATGATTGGCGTCACAATTGTTATTACAGTCATGATTGCCATTATCGTTACTGCCACCGCATTCGCTGCCATTGCCATTGTCGTTGCCATTGCCGCCGCCATTACAATCACCGCCTCCATCTCTGCCGCTGCAATCTCTGCCACCGCCGTCTCCACTGCTGCCATCTCCACCACCATTATCACAACAGCCACTATCACCGCTGCCTTCACAACAGCCACCCTGATTGCCACAAGACTGCTGAAAGTATAGCTTGCAACAACATGGTTTGCAGCAGCAGGGCTTACAACAACAGCAACATGGCTTACAGCAGCAGCAGTGGCAGCAGCAATGGCAGCACTTGCAACAGCAACAGTGGCAGCAATTGCAGCAGCAGCATGGACAGCGGCAGCACAGGTTTGTACCGCGGACAGTATCATTTTTGACATGGGTATCCAGTGCCGTAGTGTCATTGCCGATAACCATCCAACCTTCCATCATTGTGTTGTTGCCAATAAAAATGTATGAATGCAGGCCATTGACAACAGTGTCGTTGATAAACATGGTTCCGTAGGATTGGTGCTGGTCATTGCCGCCAAACTGCATCATGTTGTCATGCGGATACATGCCCTCTGGACCCCAGTACCCCTCTGTGCTGTTCACGCCTTGGGTGTAGACAAGCTTTGTGGTGCCGACCAATGGCTTTATCTTTTCCCCCAATTTTCGTCTGCCGGTGCTTGGGGAACTAAGTGCAGTAAGTGGTTGAATGTTGATTGTGTTGTTGGCAGTTGTGTTGCTAACGCGCGTTGGTCACACGCGGCTGTTAAGCCCCAGATATGGAAATGGATAACACGACACTATAGTCACCGTATTTGATGGCATGAATGCCGACTCGGATGTGGGATGAGTCGGACATACATTGAGCGACGGGGCATCAGTAGGCACACAAGTAACAAGGGCTCTGTGGCATCTGGGTGCCAAGTAAACACTCGAAGTCGCAGTATTGCTGTCCGCAATGACATCGTGAGAGTTTGCAATCATATGGGTGCTCAGCTGCTGATCAACAACCAGACTCTGCTCGCTGACCAGCTGCGTGTATTTGTCAACTTTGGTTAACATTGTAGGCTCAGAACATTGCAATACAGCTGTTTTGGGCATGGGAGCCAAGTCGAGAACAAGGTCACCTTGGGCAACTGCCGGCATGGTTAAAGTGTAACTAGTGCAGCCAATATATGATAAAACAGCGAGGTGTGGACAAAGTGCATTGGTGCGTGTGGTTGCAGCTGTGGTTGTTAAAATCAATGGTGAGATAAGTAATAACAAAAATAGCATAACTAACATGTGTCGACTGCTTTGCTCAATAGTCTCATTGTAGATCAATGCTACTTCAAAAGCGAGCAATACAATATAGAATATACAATGTGAAAATAGATAATATTATTTGTTAAAACATAAAATCAATTAATCCAAGCATAGTCCATGACTTGCTGATGCCGATCACCCGATATTTAACAAAAATATAATTTCGGCCTTATCATATACATACAGGTTGATGGTCTAAACGTATAATTTTTATTTATTTTAAAACATGCGTAAAACGAAACATTTTTGGCACAAATAATTCCGTCACAGAAAAGTTAAAAAAATAGTAAATTGTCATGTATATTTCCGCCCTTTTTCTAGTAATTCTTTCTGTAGATGCATTGTAATAACAATTGGATTTTGATCAAATTATTGTCAAGAATTGTGCTCAGATATATGGCAACATCGATACCCCATGGTATTGAACAGTAAGCAAACAGATGGAAGATATTCAGATTATTGACATGTGGAGAAATGGTGGTCGTGTGCTAAAACAGTGGGAATGAATATTGCTTTTTTTTATAAATTCTGTACCTGCCCCTGTCCCAACAAGCTTTAGCCTTTTCTTTTCTTTTTAATTAAAACTCCCATTGTTTGCAATATTTTCCACGTAAAGTCCTCTACACTTTTCTCCATAGTAAAATAATTAGAAAATATATGCATTTTGGCTTAATAGGAGCTTTAAAATTAAAGTGCCAAAATCATAATAAGAGGATATTCTGAGCTACTACAGTAGTCAAAAAAGAAAAGATAAATAAACCAACTGAAATGACTATTTTATCGTATTAATATATTTCGTATTAAGACTATTCCAAAATTCCTTAGGGAAGCCTCCTATTAAGTCTTCCCTAATTGCCCCTTTATAGGCAATGTAAAAACTTCTCGAATGCTATTGTATAAATGCCTATTCGGTATTAATGCAGTAGCTTATGGCCTCTCGGCTTAGACAGGCTTATATGATGCTCTGTCAGCATCAGACCAACTGAGCGCAAAAAATGTGTAAAAAGAGTGGCAAACAAAAGACATACATAATGTAATCTTAGTTGCAATTGCTAATGGTTTAACGGCAGCAGCAAGGGCAGCAGCAGCACTTGCAGCAACAACAGCAGTACAGGCAACAGCAGCAGCACAGGTTCTTTCCATCAGGATGACCCTTAGCAGAGCCAACCCCCTGAACATTTTGCTGCTGGGTTACCTCCTTGGCACTTTCAGTAAGCAGAAGCTCGGCCTTCTTCTGCAGAGCAGCGCACTCCTTTGGCGTCGCTTGAGCGGCAACCACGCGCTTCTGTTCTGCAACCTTGTTATACTTTTGGCTGTTGTTTATCTTCTCGCAAGCCACATGCTGGCATTGGCGCATTCACTCCTGCTCCTGCTCCAGGGTCATGTTGACATTTTGAGGGCGCGGAAAAAACATCCATGTTGCCTCCGAGTCATCCTGGATGGCCTCGGGCTCAACTTTGGCAACGGCGGGCGTAGGCGCAGCAGCAACAGGGGCGGCGACGATAACAGGGGCGTGATATTCTTGACACTGCAATGTCTGCACGTGGTTGGCAGGGATTTCTCCATTGACCATAGTGGCAGCTGGAATCACCAATGGCATACTGTTGCACATTTCAACATGAGCCACAAGTATGTTAGTTGGTACGGCTGTCTCGAAAGAAAATATGTTGGAGGCAAGACGAGGTGCGGTGGAGGTAAATGCCGGCACAGAGTTGGCGTTGATTGGCTCCTTCGGCACATAATTAGCCAGGGCAAGTACAAGGAGAGACAAAAACGGGACGATCTTGAACGAGGGCAGCATCATTGGCTTTTTAAAAACTGTTTTGCGCTATTGAAAAAGGATGGTTGAGTTTTATGATATAGTGATAGGCCACAGCTGTGTTTGCATGTGATACTGAAACCTGAAAGCTAAATTGCCAATCATGCTTATAAGCAATTTTATTTGCATGCTCATGTTTGATCGTTTTTGCTCTACACGGCCTTTGCTCAAAACAAAATGTTAGAATATAGGAACGTTCTATGAACATGTAGATAAACTATAAAGATATAAAGTATATTTAATGAATAAGTGCTATGCACTGCAAAAGGTAAAAAGTAGAAAACATATTGCTTTGGTCACTGTGTGACTTATTGTTTGTGTGGCTAAACAGCCAAGACCGGTTAATCAGTTGATCGCCATCAACCAATACAAAATGGCATCAACAAAAGCGTAAAGATAAACATAATTCACAAACATTTTAGTAATTGATGTCTGTTCTCAACCAAATATTGCAAATATATCGAATTTCTCAGCACCAGTAAACTGGATCGTTTCCCATGCTCTTGATTAATGCTTTTATTTATTATCTAGGCACAAACGCATTGGGATTCCTTAAATCGACTTACAGCTAAACAAACCACTCTAATCTAATAATATTTGGTCGTTAAAAAGATGGTTAGCAAGAAAAGAAAACAGTAGTTTTAATATATTGTTTGTGGGGAAATAAAATAAACTCTGGGAAATAATGCCAGTGACAAATGAGTGTGCGAGCATGTAAATGCATTGAATATTATTTAAAAATAAAAACTAAATATTAGGAAAACTATAAATGCTTTGCTGCAAATAGTAGCATAAAATCCGCATAATAAGTTTAAATCTGTATGTATTTATGTTGATTGTTTATTAATAAAAATAGTTTTAGATCCCGATAATAATTTATATCAAAACAAAATATTATAGAATATGTAGTTAGTGCATAATAAAAATACGCACTGAGAACCAATTGCGTTTACAAACTACGATCACTAGATTAGAAATGCTAATTAATGACCGCCGCAGCAGCAGTGGCAGCAACACGGGCAGCAGCAGCAGCAGTGGCAGCACTTGCAGCAGCAGAAGCAGCATGGGCAGCAACAATGGCAGCAGCATGGGCAGCAACAGCAGCAGCAAAGCTTCTTGCCAGCAGGGCGGTTACCAACATTTCCAGCAGCACCCTGCGCAACACCCTGCGCAACACCCTGGTTGGCCTCCTGGCTTGGAACAGTTAGCTGGAAAAACTTTAGTTGCGGAGTAGCCTTTGCAACACGGCTCTGTCCGTTGACAATGTTCTTCTGCTGCTGAGCAAGCAAAAGCTGTTTGCACTGGTTCTTGAACAACTGCTGCTCTTTGGGTGTCATATCATTGATGCATTCGCTCTCAGAGCAGGAGACCATGGGTCGCATTTTAGACAAGTCGGAAACGCCCTTGGGAGCATTGAAAGCCGCGGACTGTTGAGGAAGATACATAGGGGGAATCTCCTGGCGACGGGTATCCGCTGCAGCAAGCTGAATGTTATCAGCGGCCACAATCGGAGCCTGCATGGTGGGAACAGTAGTCATTGTGATGGGCGCAACAGACACAGCGGGGCGGTTGGCAAGATCGACGGTCGGCGATGCAGCAGCAAGGATGGAAAAGGCCATGACGGCAATCGAGCGGATAGAAAGACGGACCATTGTTAAATATTAGTTAAATTAAGTGAATATACTATCAAAAAAGGCAGAGCCGGTTGCGTATTGCAAAGGGCAGAGAGAAGGCAAGCAAATGTTGTTAGGATGATTGTTGTTTGGTTGTAATGATTATTGTCAATATTGGGCTCATCTGTCTTTCTTTTATATTGGACATTTAAGTTGACATCCCTAACGGCCAGCGCGTACGAATGTCAAAATGGTTAAATTGTTGTGTGTATCCTCCGCATCCATAAAGCAATACATTGTAATTTGTCAACTACGTATATTTAATTAACTAGAGTGAATTGTCTGGGGACTAATGCATATATGTAAATACAACTTGGGCGGGGACGTTTGTCAAATAATTTATGTTTTACGCGGAGCCAATCTCAAATGCTAGACCGCAAATGATCAGGCATCTATTGATCGTGATAGGTGTTAAAACCCGCATTTTTCATAATACAAATTTTTTTGTTAAAATTAAGCAAACTGAAATAAATTAATAAACGTGGTTCAGATTGTTGGTAAAACAAATAACTACAAAATCGCCTGGTACTGATAGGCAGCAACGATATGTAAATACGTGCAAATAAATATTCGCAAGCTAACAAATTTAGCCATGCCTTCTATTGCGCTATACATTTGATAGCCGCAAGCAAAAAATACATACATATCCTTTTTTGCACAGTCAATTTATGGCCAATGTGCCTAATAAAAAATGTCGTTATTTTAATTGACTAGCCGGTAATAGGTGGTTAGTTCTAATTACAGTTTATTGTTTGATGCTGAAAAAATGATAATGGCAGCCATTTATGAAGTGAATTTGAAGTAATATATTAGTTGATTAGTAAAATTATTGAGTAAAAATATAACTGAAAATTAATAAATTGAATTGTTGCAGCCATAGCCATTATGCCCATGTCAACTATAAATATTTAGTGGCCGCCGTTACCACCGTTACCACCGCAGCATCATCCATCGAAACCACAACCATTGCAATAATGGCAGCAACCATTACCTCAAGGGCAGTTGCAATGGTAGCACTGGTTACAGCAATTGTTGCAGCATCCCTGGTTGCAGCATCCTTGGTTGCAGTAGCCCTGGTGGCAGCAATTGTTGCAGCAGACTGGAATTATGCAGCACTTGCAACCCTTGCTGCACTTGCAGCCCTTGCTTTTGCCGCAATGGCAGCAGCAGCAGCAGCATGGCTCGCAGCAGCAGCAGCAGCATCCACCACACAACTGCTTTCCAATAGGACGGGTATTAACTGCAGCTTGACCAAAAGCAGTATTCACTGCTTGAGTGGCAGGATTAGTACCCTTGGCTACAGTAGCCTGTCTAAAAGCTTGATTTTGAATAACAGGCTTGGCGGCTACATAAACTGGCGCGGGTGCGGTTGCTCTCTTATTGGCCTGATCTATGCTTGTAACTTGCTGCTGGCGAGCAACTGCGGCTATGGTGGGCATGCTATGGACAAATGTGTTGGAAAAAGCTGCAGGAAAATATGTTGGACTGGCAGCAATCGGTGCAATGGTCAGGGGCTGAACAGAAATGGGTGCAACCAACTGCGCACCATTAGGGCTGCCTTGAACAACTCCTGGCAAGCTAACTGCCGAGACAGCGCCTATAGCAAAAAGAAAGAAAACAATTGACTTTTTGATGTTTGTCATTGAATAAAACGGTTAAACAAAATTAAATTGTGGATTATTAGATGTATATAGTTTTATAAAACTGATACTCAGGGTAATGTTTAGTTTAGATAGTATGGCCACTCAACATCTCCTTTTATAAAACATTTGGTATTGGTTTGTAAACTGTTTATTTATTTTTTAAAAGTTAAAGTTTTAAAGAAAATTTTTCATAAATACTAAATGTTAGCTATTAACTATTAAATATTAGCAATATATAAAATTTGGAATCTTCTCCACTGATTATTAACTGTACATTGATTATTTCATTCTAGAATGCCAATACAATGAATATGGATATTTTTTAAATTTTATATGAACACATGTATTAATTATAAATAAATAAAACATACGTATGATTGGACGGCCCAACAATGTGCTTGCCTGAAATATAATTATGCAAAAATATATGCACTGAATAGTAGTACGCGCCCCCGGATTATTTATAATAAGCTGCAATATGAAAATAATAAATAAATTTGGTGTGGGGGCACACTGCTGTACTTCCCCCATCCCCGCATTTTTATTTGCTTTTAATATGCTGTGGGAAATAAATTAGGTAGATTGGATAATTGAGCTCTAGGGTCTGGTAAACAAGTGCTGCTGTGTCCCACTGTCTGGCTTACGAAGCTTCTAATAAAGCTTTGTGTACATTTTTGTGTACTTGGGCAATCGAAAACTGTTTCCAATAAAAATTAATTTTATTATTTGCAAAAGGTAAAGTTGAAGACAAAAATATTATCATCTACTAAATAATAGTTTTTAATAATGCACTTTGTAGCTATAGTATGTATTGTTAATTAGCGCAAACTAAAATTCAGCACTTTGTGTAATGATCAAATTAGGGTGTTTGCCTATTACTAAAGATAATGCTAGAAAGTCAACGCTCTGCAAAGACATTAAAATAAATCAGTACAATACCGTTCTATTCTATATTATGGCAAGTCAATAATTTGATATTCTGCACCAATAAACATGTGCTTTGGATTTTCTCGAAATATTGTTATATTTTTTGTTAATTATTAATAAAACATACAAAGTAAACAAAACAGTGGTACTAATTAGTGTCTTCATTTAATTTGCTCATATCCATTCTAATTTTCAAAACATTATGGAAACATATTTTGGGATTAAAAAGTATTTATTAAAACAATAATTAACTTACAATTATAAAATGTAGCATAACAATATAAAGGACATTTGGGTGACAACTGGCCAAGAGCAGCATTAACACTAATTAATAATAGCCGCGTACTTGTCAACGCACCCATTATCAGCAGGCGTTGCTGTTGCAGCATGAGTCGCACCAAATGTTCTGGAGGCAACCGTCCTTGTAGACAGCAGTTCTCTTAACGTGGTAACAAGACGGACCCTGGCAGCAGCCACAAGCTGGGGCAGGGCGGCAGCAGGGCTCGCGGTGGCAGCACGGCTCGCGGGGGCAACAAGGAGGAGGGCAGCAGCAGGGCTCGCGGTGGCAGCACGGCTCATGGTGGCAGAAGTGGTCGTGTTGGCAGCAGCATAAATCATACTGGAAACCACCCTTGCAGAAAACCTTTCCAGCGTTAGACACAGTTGGAACAGCCAATTTATTGCTCTGCTTTTCAGCAAAAACAACCTGGTTTACCAGAGGAGCGACGCCACCCACCGGGGTACGGATAACAGCAGCGGTCTTAGTATCGGAAACGGGAGCTGCCATGACCATCATGGCAAAAGCCAGAAATGCAACTAGTGCAATAAATGCAGCCTTCAACATTGTTTATTATGTTCTGAATTATTGATTAGTTAAAATGATATAACAAAGTTTAAATATAATTATTTAAAAGTTATTTGATGAGCAAATTAAATTGTTTGTTTACTCTGCAATATAATTGATAAAGTGTAATGATAGAGGGCAAACCTAGCACTTTTATACTGCATGTTTATTTTAATTTAAAAATTAAGTTGCGCAGACAGTTGAGCAGAGTTTGCATATTAGAATTGAATTATGAATTGAAATTGAAATAATATAAAAACATATAAGTGCGGAGGATACCTAAAATGTAAAATGTATAAATTATAACGACAATACCCCCACACGCGCTACGCACACTGAAAATACTCTATTATTTATTCTCAAGATTTATAAACCCCCGGCCAAAGCTTATATATTTTATTACAATTATACTGTTGAGAACCCCTCAGGGGGGCCGCGACTCAGGCCAGCGACCCGAACTGAGACCCATAGGCACGCACAGATGCATCAGACAGATGCAAGACGTCACCCGAAGCCCTAATCCAATCATCAATTATAAAACTGTATGGTGTTCATGATTGAATCTGTTTTTGCCAGAGAATTATATCAGTAGAAATTGATGCAATTTCGAGGTGCATTAAAAATAGCATTTGTTTTGCTATTGTCGTTTGTTCCAATGTTTGTTTACATGTGTGGTATAGGAGATGTCGCGCACTTATCATAGTTTGCGTTCGATATACTAAGATGTTTCGGCCGTGAGGACAAAAACACCTTAGTTTTCTAATATATTATTGCCTTTTAACAGTGTGGTGCCCAACACACATTTCAAGCCATTATCTTCCCTTTTCAAGAATCAAGATCGTCATCATGGCCGCTATACACATTTCTGTTATTGCTGGCTGACATCAAGGAACACCATGATGTTTACAGCGCTGCCCACACAGCGCTGCCCCCTTTTTAAGTTCCTTAAGCAATTTTTGATACTTAAATATATAAATTTAGACCCATATTTTTATAGAGCACGACAAACATAATTCCCTATGGCTATTTAGTTCATAAGCATTGGCCTCCCCCATGGCCACTCTCACAACAATACTACGTTTTTTTTATATTTTTTGATAAGAGGAGATTAGTATTATCTTTTATTGTGGAGAAATAGTTTTATTGTAAATGGCGGGCCAAATGTATACGGATAAAAATTGATACACAGAAACTTGGATAAGTGGTTTAGCTCACCAATCAACAATCTGCAATGTATTTAATTGTACTGCAAATAATTATAAGATTATAAAATGGAAAATAAGCCAGAGTATTGCATAACTTGCAAGCAAAAAAATTCCCTTGTTAAATTTAAAATAGACAATAGTATTAAAGTAAAATTTTTTAAATAGTATGACACTAAATTTGAAACAATTTGACAAAGCCCCGATAACAGAAAGGCTGTGGTTTTGATACACACGCGTACAAAGGTGTAAGAAAATATATGCTAACTCTGCATGTGCTAATTGAAAATACCAGGTGGTTAACGACGACGTCCACCATAACCACCATAGCCGCCATAGCCGCCATAGCCACCGCCATAGCCACCATAACCACCGCCATAGCCGCCGCCGTAGCCGCCACCGCAACCGTTGTTGCAGCAGCCATTTCCGCATCCGTTGTTCCAACAGCCATTTCCACACCCGTTGTTCCAGCAGCTGTTTCCACAGCACTGTCTCTGGCAGCAGTTGTTGCCATAGCAGCTGTTGTTGCAGAAGCCATTGTTGCAACCGCCGCCGCAGCATTGTCTTTGGCAACTGCCGCACTGGCCGCAACCGCCGCACTGGCCGCATTGACCACAACCGCCGCACTGACTGCAGCCGCCACAGCAGCTGGACGCACGAAGCTCTTTAGCATTTGGGACACCGGAGTGAACAGCACTAGCAGGCGAGCTAATATTGTTTTCAGACATAGCCTTCTCATTTTTGTTGGCGGAGGAGTCGATATTAGACTTGGTTGATGAAGCAGGGTGAACAGGAACAGGAACCTTGGGAATGACTTGTAGCTGAGCGGGCATCCGGACAGGCAGCTGGGCAACCGGCATTAAAACAGGAGCTGATACAGCGGGCGCAGCTACATTTCTGCTATGGCTCTCATCTGGCACGCCTGCCGGCGCGGCAAAAACACTGGCGAGTAGTGCGAACAGCGCAAATATAAAGAGATATTTCGACGAGAACATTGTTAATTAGCCGGATATCAAAGGTCCGATTAAACTGCTGTTCTGAATTTTTAATGGGGAAGAAATTTTGTGTTGAAGGTGGGAGAGCTAATGTGGCCAACCAATCCAGATAATTACGTGCAAAGCGTATGCGGTTGAATTTTTAAGGGGGTTCACAAAATTGAATGCAAAAATAAATATCAACAGCAGTCAATATAATGAAATAATAGAGCTTGGTAATCTTAGGGGATAACATTTGTTAGGAAGCTAATGGGGGCGATTGTGTCATACCTTATATAGTTCTTGATGTGGGAATATGCTTGGCAATACCAAACAGACAGATAACAGGTACCAGATGCCACATCTTGAGCACAAAAACGTACTCATTTACTCTTGAAATACATTGGTAATTACCTTTATAAAGTACTCGTCACTAATATTCTCATGAGCTCCGCCTTTTTTGCCCAAAGAGTGTGAAAATTTTTAGGATAAAACCCACGCCCATGAACAGGCAATTCAGTCAAAAGAATTTGTATTATAATGGCTGCTAAACGGGCGCTTAGGATTTACGGTAAATACAATTTAAAGGGGTGTGCATCTATGGCCACGGTTTTACCAAACAAAGCCTAAGAGCTAAAATATATTGTGATAAGTTTTCAAAGTTGGCCCAGGGGTAGTAATATGATTCTGGACTTTTCTTTATGCGGAGAACCATTGCATTTCAAGCAGCAGGCAAAAATCCACCCTTATATGTGTGGGCCTAGCTTGAAACATTTTTAGGTAGCAGTAACTTAAGAAATATTTTGGACATTGCACGTGAATAAAATTTACTAATTGAAATTAAAAATCTAAAAATAAAATCTATCAGTTTGCTGAATACAAATACTGTAAATTTTGAAATAATCTAGATCGAAGAATAGTGATTTTAATGGCAAATTTTAATCATGGATTTTTCAAAGAACGTGTGCATTGGCATGTAAGATAGAAGAGATGAGAAAAAAATACTTATTATCGAAAATATCAAAAATATTAGGATATTGAATTTTAAAAATGTGCAACCGGCAGGGTCTTTCAAAAAAATGAAGTGCCGGGTAATAAATTTTGGTGATAGCGCAGCAAGCAATTTTAGTTATAAGCTTTATCGGCATAACTAAAAGTAAAGGGGTGTTGAAAATAGGTGGGTGATACTGTGGCAATTAGCAATTGCCATTGTAATTGTTGTAATTGTTGTTGTGGAAGCTGTTGCAGTTGTTGTTGCAGTTGCCCCCGTTGTTGTTGCAGTTGCCCCCGTTGTTGTTAAAGTTGCCGCCGTTGTTAAAGTTTCCCACGTTGCTGCGGTCGATATTATTATTTTTGATACTGTTGCTGCCGGCGGAGTAATCATCGACAATGCTCTCAGCGTTGCGGTGATGTCCCTCAGCCCAACCCTTCTTCTTGCTCTTGCTCTTCTTGCCACGCTGGTCCTCCTCATTGTTGCTATCATCCTTGTGACATCCCTTGTCACAGCAGTCTTCATAAATAAAGGGCGGTGGTATCAGGCTGCACGGCTGCCAGAATGGTTGGCAGCATGGCTGGCAAGGAGGAGGCTGATGGCAGCAGGGCTCCAAGGTATGGCAACAAACCCTATGTGGCGGACAGTTACCGTAGATCCCGCAGGTGGGCTTCTGGCAAGGGTTGTAGCAGTATCTCTGGGGGCAGCTCTCATGGGGTAGCGGGTCAAGGGAGTGGCGCATATCGTCACCGTAGTAGTAGGGGCTGCCCTGGGTTGGTAACAAAATAGTCTTGAATCTGCCGTCGTCACAGTTCAAGCTGATATGGTATGTGGGCATGGCCTTGATGCAGCGCAGAGGGCTGACTGTTTTGGAAGACTCGTCTGTATCACAGTCGCTGGTGCTGCGGCTGCAGCTGTTGCCGCCAGTGCTGATGCAGGTGTCTTTGTCCTCGTCGTTATATTTTTTGTGTGATTTCTTGCTCTTGCTCTTTTTATGCTTGGGCTTGTCCTCTTCACAATCTTCCCCTTTACCTTTCTTGTGGCGCTCGACACCTTTAACTTCCCCCAGGGTCTCTGCCTTGAGATAGTCTCTATCCTTGTTCTTCTCGTCATCAAAGTCAGAGTCGGGGCTGGCATCTTTATTTGAGAATGATAAAGGCGACTTGAAAATCTTGGTGCAGGCATCTTCCTCTATAGATTCGGTTTTTACCTGAACATGGTTGTCTTGGTTTTTGTTGGATGAGATTGAGGGCTCGGAGATGAACTGTAAACAACTGGAGCTCAGCTCGGTGGCCCCTACAAAGAGGCTTGTGGTGAATGTGGCGACTAGCACTGAGGCTAGCAGCAAGTAATGTGGGGTGCGCATTGGCAGAAATTACGTCGGGTTAAATATTTTTTTGATAATTTGATTAGATAGGTAGATAATAATGTAATATTTTTATGATCTATGTGTTCTTGAAGAGAAAAATGTTAATCGTGATATTTTAAAAATATTGGTAGTATATATGTTGGATTTTATTATTTCAAAAGCGACTGAAATATCTTGTTAGCATCATAATTTTTTTGAAAAACTTTTCTATATTTTTTCAGCCGTATATTACAAATAATATATTCTTTATATTTACGTTTTTTTTCTGACTCTCACATGTAAGAATTTTCAGATTAATTCTAAATAATTTTTAATTTAGTTTGAGAACAGCATCCAATAATTTGCATATGACGAAATGACATTCTTCTCTTGTTGAAAGCGGTTAGCGTATATATGTTTAAAAATTTAAAAAAAAGTACACCCACGCATCCACAAATCCCATGCAAACGAGAATTTTGCAGTATGGCATCAAAAATTTGTGGAGATTCAAGATTCAAAATGAAAATAGTAATGCCATGAATGTTTTTTTGCAGAGCATCTGTAGATGGTGGGATTTTTTTAAAACAATCAATATGTGCAATTTGTCATGCTGCGAAATAAATAAAGATAGATAGAACAATCAATTCAGATTTTGTTTACCACAGATATCAAAGTGCATGTCTCATTGGCGCAAAATTAAAGCAACAATGGGCAAGTAGCAAGTGTGGTGATAGATATGAGATACAGATATGTGGCATGTGTCGGCTGCATCATATCAAGCGACATGTACAAAAATCCACAAAACCAAAAACAATATGCAAAAAAATTGCAGTTAGAGCGAGAGTGAGAGATAAGATAACATGGTATTTGCGGTAAAAAATAAATATGGTACTGCTCAAAAAAACCACACTCAGTTGTACGAATTATGCTGCTGCTGGGTGTGCGACTGGCTGGTATCCACGTTGACATAGTCTCTGCCTGCAAAGTAGTCGCTCTCAGACTCTTGCGCCGAACCATCAGTCTGTGGGCCTCGAGTCTGATTCCCACCAAGCAAAGTTGGCGCTGGAGTCCTCACATAAACAGGGTACTGGGAGGACTGCGCAAACTGGCCATTCATTGTGGGCGCAACAAAACTGACAGATTGGTGGGGAACAGCACTTACCACAGGGACATATGGCATGCTCATATGGTGCTGCTCTCGCATCGGCTGCTGTGGTATCTGTTGGATTTGGGTCGGGAAGGACATGAAGCCCACGGGTTGGCCCGTAATCATAACAGGCTGCTGTTGGCCCATTGCCTGCGGCGGAGCAATGAACGGCTGCTGCCTGGGGTCGTACAATGTCCCAGGGGGAACCAAGCTGCTTGTTGATCCGGACCAAGGGTTGGTCACAAATGTGCTCGCTGGTTGTGCCTGCTGCTGCGCCTGCGCCTGCTGCTGCATCTGCTGATGTCCATACGATGAATATGCGCTGGAGCTTCCGGGCACCATACTCTGATGAGTTCCCTGGTACGTGCTGCTGTAGCTGCCAAATGCGCCCGCCTGTGTCGTACCGAACTGACTAATATCAGCATTGTTGGCATGGGAAGTCTCGGGCTCCTCATAGTACTCGACCGGCAAATTGCGCAAATCATTCTCGCTAAGCTTGTGCAAGGGTTTTCCGGGCTCCCCGGTCAATGGCTTAATCGAGCTGTCATCAAGCTTAACACTTGGTGTCTCAACAAAACTAGCGCCCGAATGCGGCTTCAAATGCTTGGTTGCAGGCAACAGGCCCCATAAAACCACGGCAACAATCTCAAGAACCGTGCCCAGACAGTAGAGAAATATCTGGCGATTTGTTTCGGTAAACAAAATGGTCTGCAGCGCCACGAGCATCCAGAATAGGCAGCGCACCAAGATGGACAAGGATGAAAAAACGAATGCACAGCGGACGACTGGCTTCTGGTACATGGGGCCCTCGCGGAAATTGAAAAAAAGAGACACCAGGGCGTTGCATCCCGAAAGCACAACGAATCCCACCTCGGCCACCTTCAGAATCACTGTGGGTTTGTCTCCAGGATTATTGAGCCAAGTAATTTGGCCCGCAGCCTCCAGCGCACCCATGACCGCGCATCCAAGCGATGCAAGCCCGGTAGCACCCCATGATATATTTGTGTATCTGACACCGCGGCGGCTGGCGTCCCACCGCACCAAGAGGAGCAAACTGCCAAGCATGAGAAGCCAAAAGGCCAAAGCATTCACTATGTGGCCGCGCTTGTTTAAAAGTGTGTCATTTCTGAGGGCTCCAATGAATACTAGCAGCCAGCCGATAGTGCGCAGCACCAGGAATAGCGAGGTAGCGGCTAGTGGGTGGCATCGGTATCGTGCCCATCGCCAAAGGTGCAAGATGAGGCAAAGCCCGAAGATGACGGTGGCAATAATGCCGCCAATTTTGTCCAGGTCCCGCTGCGACTTGTCTCCGAGCGACATTGTGATGTGTTTTAATGTACAAGTAAAATAATAATAAAAATGGGGAGAAAAATGGAAAATAATGAAAAGGCAAAATAATGTGAACGTAAATAAAATGGAAAAGAGAAAAGGCAAAAAGAATGTATAAATGCCAGTGAACCAAATATTGTATATAAATCAACAAATAAGAGTTGCTAAAAATAAAGCAAGATTTTATAACAGAAAAAAAGGAAGAAAAAAACCAGTATGAGTGCGGCTTGCCGCACCATTTTCATCCACGCATATATGCTGCTTTTATTCTGCATTTGTGCGTGATTTGTGCTCAGACGACTCTTTCAGGTGCTTTGTAGAAAGAAAAGATATAAAAAAAAGTGAGCCAGTGTATGATGTCAGTGAGGCAAGTGCTAAAAAAAATGCGTGCCAAGAGATTGTTTCGACGCCTAAAAAATCTAAAAGGGACAAAGTCCTTATCTTTTTTGAACGAAATGCAAAAATAGCTTCCTTTCTAAAACTGATCTGTTGAGAACATTCCAAGAAAATTGCCTGCATCATTTTGCCTTTTTCTCAGTATTTTTGGTGTATGAGCCACTCAATCTGGAAATGCCAGTCTCGTCTCTCGATCATCCCCAGATTAAATCAGCGCGCGATCGCCATTTTTTTGCCGATTTTTTCTCGAGCTAGATTTTGAAGTTAAACCTTTTTTGTTGTTAAACTTTGTTTTTTCGTTTGCAGTCTCATTTTAACGCTTACTTTATTTTTTGTCCTTTCTATTTTTTACACTTCTCATTCAGGCTGGCCGATTCAACATTTGCAACAACTTTCCTAAAATTACTGACCATGGCTGATATCAACAGCAACCCGTATCTGGCCCACATGCATGACAAAAGCAGTGGCAGCAGCAACAACATCTTCAACGGGCCCAACAAGGCGTTCAACATGCTTGTTCCTGGAAAGTCGACCTCTGAGCAGCAGGAGGCTCTGGAAAATGATCTGTACAACGGCCTGACAGGGCAGGCATACTCGCAAAAGTACAAGATCATCTTGGAGAAGCGGCGCGACCTGCCTGTCAACAAGCAGCGGCAAAAGTTTCTCGACCTGATCCACGCCAACCAATTTGTGGTCCTTGTGGGTGAGACGGGGTCAGGCAAAACCACGCAGATCCCGCAGTACATGGTGATGGACATGCTGCCCCAGGTGGAGGGCAAGATGATTGCATGCACGCAGCCGCGCCGTGTGGCGGCAATGAGCGTGGCGCAGCGCGTGTCCGAGGAATTGGACGTCAAGCTTGGACAGGAGGTTGGCTACTCGATCCGTTTCGAGGACTGCACGTCGTCAAAGACTGTTTTGAAGTACTGCACGGACGGTATGCTCCTGCGCGAGGCCATGTCAGACAACCTGCTGTCGCGGTACTCGGCGGTTATTCTTGACGAGGCGCATGAGCGCACGCTCAACACGGATATCCTGATGTCCCTGATGAAGAATATTGCAATTAAGCGGCCGGACATCAAGATCATCGTCATGAGCGCCACGCTGGACTCGGAGAAGTTCCAAAAGTACTTTTACGACGCGCCCCTGCTTACGGTCCCTGGCCGCACGTTCCCCGTCGAGGTGTACTATACGCCAGAGCCCGAGAGCGACTACCTGGAGGCGTCGATCAAGACAGCGCTGCAGATCCACGCGACCGAGCCTGCTGGTGACATCCTGATGTTCCTCACAGGCGAGGAGGAGATCGAGGAGGCCTGCCGCCTGCTACGCGCGCGCGGCGACGAGCTCATCCGCCGCGCCAACAGCGGGCCTCTGCTGATCGTCCCGCTGTACTCGACGCTGCCGCCGAACATGCAGCAAAAGATCTTTGACCAGGCGCCCGAGCCACGCACCAAGGGCGGCTCCCCTGGGCGCAAGATCGTTGTTTCGACTAACGTTGCCGAAACTTCACTGACCATCGATGGCATCGTGTACGTCATTGACCCCGGGTTCGCCAAGCAGAAGGTGTACAACCCGCGCGTGCGCGTCGAGTCCCTGCTGGTGTCGCCGATCTCGCGCGCAGCCGCACAGCAGCGCGCCGGCCGTGCTGGACGCACGCGCCCTGGAAAGTGCTTCCGGCTGTACACCGAAAAGTCGTTCAACAACGACCTCATTGAGCAGACGTACCCGGAGATCCTGCGCAGCAACCTCGGATCTATCGTGCTGCAGTTGAAGAAGCTGGGGATCAACGACCTCGTGCACCTGGATCTGATGGACCCGTGCGCGCCCGAGGTGTTGATGCGCGCGCTTGAGCTGCTGCATTACCTGGGCGCCCTTGACGACGACGCCAACTTGACGGAAATTGGCCATGCGATCTCAGAGTTCCCCATTGACCCGCAGCTGGCCAAGATGATCATTGCCGCCGCCGACTACGGCTGCACCAACGAGGTGTTGTCCATCGCTGCCATGCTCTCCGTGCCCAACGTGTTTCTGCGGCCGCGCGAGGCCCAGCGTGCTGCTGACATGGCCAAGGCCGAGTTCGCGCACATGGATGGCGACCACATGACGCTGCTCAACGTCTACCACGCGTACAAGGGCACGACGGAGGCGACCAAGTGGTGCTGGGACAACTTTTTGCAGTACCGCTCGCTCAAATCGGCCGACAGCATCCGCGAGCAGCTGCGCCGCGTGGCTGTCAAGAACAACATCCCCCTGCTGTCCAATAACTTTACTAACCCCGAGTACTACCCCAAGATCCGCCGCGCACTGACCGCTGGCTACTTCATGCAGGTTGCGCACCTGGAGCGCAACGGCCAGTACTTGACGGTTAAGGACAACCAGATTGTTCTTTTGCATCCGTCGTCGGTGCTGGAGCGCAAGCCCGAGTGGGTTGTGTACAATGAGTTTGTGTTGACTAAACGCCATTACATCCGCACAGTCACGGAGGTGAAGCCCGAATGGCTGCTGGAGATTGCCCCGCATTACTATGATTTGTCGGCGTTCCCGCCGTGCGAGGGCAAGCGCATTTTGGAGAAGATTGCTTTGAAGTTTGCTCTCTCCAGGGAGGAGCAGGAGCGCAGGGTGAAGAAGGACAAGAAGGATAAGAAGCGCAAGTCCGAGAAGGAGAAGAGCGAGAAGAAAGAGAAGAAGGACAAGAAAGACAAGAAGGAGAAGAAGGAGAAGAAGGAAAAAAAGGAGAAGAGCAAGGACTAGTCCCTTTATTTATGTTTTATATTACAATAAATGCGTTCAAAGCAAGATATTATTTAAATAGCATATGTGCGCCAACATCTGACTCTTTTTTTTGCGATCAGTGATCGATTAAATTGGGCTGATTTTCGCAAGTATGTGGTTGTCTCAATCAAATGCCAGAAGAGGGTGGGGTTTGTGAATTTTTTTATCTTTTTCGAATTTCGAGCAATAATTTTGAATCTCTTTTCCTCAATCGATTTTATCTTTATTTTTCCTTTATTTTCTAAAAATGCTTGGTCGGCTCATTCCCAGGACATTGCGGTCAGCACCCCTGGCCTCAGCACGGTACAACGGCGCAGGCTTTGCCAAAGGTCTCCAGCAGCAGCGGAATTACTCTTCAGACAAGGACATGCCGACTGCCAGAACCACAGGCAATGCCGCGACCCCCAGCGGCGAAAGCGACAAGAAGAGCACGCCAGTAAGTTTGAGTTCACTCTTGGAGAGCCTGAACATGCAGGGCAACGGCAGCAGCAACCCCAGTAGTGGCAGCAGCGGCTTGGGAAAGTTCAGCAGCCTTCTTTCCTCGGGTGAGTCACCCTTGAAGGGCGATATCGCAGGGTTCACGGGCACGGGGCGGTTTGGAGGCACAGCGGGCCGCGGGCGCGTCGAGGAGGACGAGAGCGATCCGATGCGCATGCTGATACTGCATGTTCACGCGTCATCGAACAATACGATTCTGTCGCTGACGGATGCCGATGGTCGTGTGCTGGTTAATGCTAGTGGTGGAACGGTAGGATTCCGTAAGGCGCAGAGGGCTGGGTTTGAGGCTGCGTATCAGGCGACGGCGTCGATTGCGACTACGATTAAGGACCGCGGCATTAATGTGCGCAAGGTTGAGTTGAGGCTCAAGGGATTCGGCGCAGGCAGAGATGCGGCATTCAAGGCCGTGCATAGTGTTACGAACTGGGTTGTCTGCCGCGTGGTCGACACGACGCCTATTCCGTTCAACGGATGCCGCCCGAAGAAGGCCCGGAGACTGTGAGAGAAGTTTGTTAAGTATATTTATACGAAAAAATTGAATACATGAAACCAACTAAAAAAACGTATATTTGTTTTTTTAAAAGAAATGAGATGGAATTATAACAGCAATTTTATAGTAAAATATTTTAGTGTGCGTCCTTCATTCGACCCGTGTTGCGCCGCCCTCAGTCACAAACTTGTACAGGTGGCCGTTCTCGCACTCCGCCTGGCCCGACGCCCACTGGTACAGCTGCTCGGCAATAACGCCTAGCGGCGTCCAGCTCGACACATCCGCCTTGGGCATCGCCGCGCGATTAGCCGGGGTATCAATAGTAGCAGGCAAAATACCCACAACACGCCCCTGCACACCGCTCTTAGGCGCAGCCAAGCTAGCTACCATCTGGTGCACCGCCGCCTTCGCCAACCCGTACCCAACCATCCCTGGCGTCCCCGCCTGCTCCTCAACCGCCACTGCGCCTGTCAAAGCCAGCAAACCATCGCTCTTCAAATGCCTCGCGGCAATGCTGGCGGCAACCGTCGACGAGTAGACGGACTGCTGCAGGGACTCCATTACGCTATCGACAAACTTGGCGCTGGCTGCGTTCCCACCCTGCCAGCCCCCGGCGACGCACAGGATTGCGTCGATGTTTTGGTCTTTGCTGAGTAAGGGGGTCAGTTGGCTGTGAACTTGATCGCTTTGCGAGGAGAGGGCGGTTGTGTGGGCCACTGTGATGTTGCAGTCGGCTTCGGTGTTGGCGGCATGGCCGATGCTGATCACTCGCCAGGCGTTGCGCTTGAATACGCTGACTACTGATGCGCCGAGCGCGCCGAGACCTCCGTAAACGATGACTGTTGGCATTGGAAAAGTTTCTTTTTTATTGTTGGTGCGAAAAATAAGTAAATAAAATAAATAAATAAGAATAGGAGAAAAGTAAAAAGAGGTGAGCGGGCGCTGCAACGGGTTCAGTGACAAAGTATGTTGAACGCCTTGCCCCGCCCTCGTCCTGCCAACAGCCACACACAGCCAAAGCAGTAACGAAACAGCAGAGAATACAACAAAAGCAAACAGTGCGTTGTGCATTGTTCATTTTTTGTTTTGCTTTTCTTCTCACAAACGGATAATCCCAAAGAAGTGTCTTGTTGCTCGACAAGCTGCGCATATATTCAAATCTTTATTTTTAGGTTGCGAATCAGGCCCTGCCAATGTACGTGATCTTATCGAGAAGATCAACTATAATGTCCTCGCCAGGCTTGATAAAGTCCGGGACCATGACTTTGGCGCCATTATCCATAGTACCCCATACATACGTCGCGCCCTTATCCCTGGCCAGTCTCACCTCGACCTCGCGCACTTTATACGTGTGCCTCGCCGGCAGCCTCCACGAAATAGGGCCCGGCTGCGGCTCCAACACCTGCACAGTCACCCCCATGCCATCTTCCAAGAATGCCAGTTTCTCCTTATCGCCCTCAAAACTCTCCATATCCATCGTCAGCTCCTCAAACGTCTGCATGTCCATGAGGTGCGCTTGGTTGCCGTCGGCGTAAAGGAACTGGTACTCTTTTTGGATCAGAAGCATTACCTCGAGTGAGTCGTTGCCGCGGAACCGTTCTTGGGATTTGGACCCTGTGACGGCATGTTTGAGCGTTAGTTTAATTACGGCTTGGCCGCGGCCTGTGCCGCCATGGTCCTTGGCTACGACGATTTGTGGGCTGCCGTTGAGGTCAATGACCATGCCGGGACGCGCCGAGTTAGGCCCGATTTGGTACCACCGCTGGGACGCGACCCGCGGCTGCGCCAGCAGCCGGGGCCGTGGGATCCGTGCGAGAACTGAGCGAAACATATTTTATTAGGTTATTTACTTATCAGGCTGTGGTGAAAAAGGAAGAGGTGAGAATGGAGGGAATGGAGGGAATGGAGAGGAATAGGCCCATTTTTTTAAAAAAAAAAATCTTTCGTTGTCACCCTCTTTATCATTGATTTTGCTTGTGGGATCCGAGCTCACTCATGTCGGGGGTCTTTTGGCCATGCCTGGATCTATTTCTTCTCGGGGAGCTTTTGGTCACGCCTTTGACTCGCAACAGCGTATGACCAAGAAGAGGGATGGGGGAGAGCCACGCGAGCTACCCACCCGTCCGTTTTGGAGGCCACTTCAAAGCTTCAATTCCCTTTTTTGAACAACAGAAATAAAGACGATGATACTCCCTCGCATGTGTTGGCAAGAGCGCTCGGACAGCATTTCGTGTGACCGGGTGCCGCATATTCCACTCAAAATCAAGACTCACAAATTTCATTTTCTTTATCCCCTTGGCCATTTCGCATTCCTCTCCCTTTTTTCATTGTTTGTTCATGTTGGGCAATATCAAAAGCAAGGGATTCTCACATCAACCCGTCTTTGTAAACTTTTTTCCTGTAGCGAAACTAAAAATAAAAATAAAGCGACAATTTGCGGAATTAACAAAGTCTCGACGTTTTGTTCTCCATTCTACACTTTTTATTTCTCACTCTTGTAAACTTTTTATCTCAACAAAGCCATTATTTCAACAGACAAAAACGCATTACGCGCCCGCCGCGCTTATTTTCTTACACACGTTTCTAAGCTCTCTTTTTCTTCCAAATTTCTCTTTTCATTCTATTTGTTTTCTTGTACTTTTTTCATTCGTCTCCCTACATAATTTTTCATTCAATCCTTTGAATTCACAAAATCCTTTACTGTTTGATATAGAAAAAAACCAAGAATGTCTCCCAAGCTCATAGAGGGCAGGCTAGAAGTGCAGGTGGTTTCTGGTCGCGAGCTTCCCAGGCGCAGTCTTTTTGGAAGGCGAGACTCGGCAGTTGAGCTGTTGTTAGGTACATCAACTAGGCGCACGCAGGTGGATAAGAAGGGTGGGTCTTCGCCTCAGTGGAACGACCACGTGAGCTTTATTATCAGCGGCCATGGAAAGACACAAATGCAAGTACAGGCCCTTGAAATTGAAAGCTCAATTAGCAGCAAGGTCATTGGAAGCTGTGTTATTGACCTGAACAAAGTTTTTGTCGAGGAGGAAGTGGACGGTAAGCATCATATGTGAGCTTGTTTTTTCTTTTCTATTTTGGTTTTTGTGTTCCAGATGCATGGAAACCCTCCAACCCAAAAAAAGCATCTTGATTTTTTTGTCAACTGACTTGTTTCCATCTCCCACGTGTGTTAAATCTTTGTAGGTTGGTACACGTTAAAATACCAGGACAAATCAGCAGGCGACGTTTACTTGGAACTGACGTTTACGCCCAAGGGGGGGCGCAAAAGGTTACCCAAAGACCCGTTGGCCGACGAGGACGAAAACCCAGTGTTCCATACCGAGCCAAAGGTCAAGCGGATGAACGACGCCATTGCCTCGGCGCCGTCCTTGCTACATGATTCCTCGCTAATGGGCGATGCAAAGCCCAGCCCACAGATGCTGTCGGCGTCGGCGATAATGCCCATTACTATGCGCCCGTCCATGTCTGACATGCGCCCGTACTCATCGGCGTCAATGCATAATCCTGATTTAGCCAACAAGTACGCGAACAAGCACGGAATCAAGCCGCTGCCTCCGGCCCCAACCGCAGCATCTCTGCCAATGGGCGGCGCTGTGCCTGTGGGCTTGCAAAGCAGCATGGGTGGATATGACCAGACTATATTACCTGGCCAAGTACCCTTTGCAAATCAGCAGCAGCAGCCACAGCGTTTGAGCTACGGATCCGAAACATCGACGATGTACCCGCAATCACAGCAGATGATTCCTAGCGCGTCCATGGCACCTGCACACATGCAGCAAGGCCAGCAGCAGCAGCAGCAACAAGAGCCAGCGCTAATGAACCTGTTTGCGCCGCCAACCTACGTCGACGACAACACAAGCATGGCCCCATCCACCCAGCCATACAACCCAGCGTTCAATCCGACATTTGCTGCTACCGGCGCCGAACATATGATGCAGACATCAGCGCCCGCAAAGCATCTTCCACTGCCGCCGGGCCAGGCTGTCACGGGTGTCCCGATGGTGATGATGATGGTGGACTCCAATGGCATGGTCATTGGTCAGCAGCAGATGATGTCGCCGCCGTACGGCAATGAGTACCAGATGGAACCCATGCAGATGATGGCTTCCGGGTACGCGTATGCCCAGGTGCCCGTGTCGACGCCGGATATGATGAACCCGAATCAGCAGCAGTACCAGCAACAGCAGCTGATGACGCCGCAACAGCAGCAACACGAGATGTATGAATCACCGATGCCCATGCAGCAATCAACCATGGCCATGCCACAACAGCAAGTGTATCCTCAGCAGCAGTATGTTCAGCATAATCTGCAGTTTGTCCAACAGCAGCAGCAACAGCAGCAGCAGCAGCAGTTTGTCCAGCAGCCTATGCAAATGCAGCCTATGGTTGGATATGCGCAGCCTGGATACCAGCAGATGGCTTTTGAGCAGCAACAGCCTGTGTATACGAACCAAACGGGTGTTGCTTTGGAACCTTCGGCGCCAATGATGATCTATGATAATGCGCAAGGTCAATACATGCATCCTCAGCAGTATACAAATGCTCCTGGAAACCCGTACAGCAACCAGGCATATTAGTTTTTTTCCACTTTTTTTTATATCTTTTGTTACATTAAATGCATTCTTTTATTTATCCCCTTTTACGTGGTTTAAACACTTTAGGTAATCAAGCATTTGGTCATTTAAAATATAAAAAAGTACTACTGTGAACAAAAAAAATAATGCTCAGTATCCAATGCTTCTGATGTGATGCGCTCCAATGCTAGCCTTGCATTCAATGCACCTCGAACTGACTGTCGGACTACCGCACTCGCCGACCGCGTACCAATGCTGGTTTGGGCACTGGTACCACTTTACGTTTGGAATCGCAGCCTTGATCAAAGCGATATCATGTGTGCTTAGCGGACGTGTCGCAGTAGAATTGAACTGCCTGCTTGCTTGGGTTTGAGACCTGGTGGTGTACATCTAAAAAAGCAATAACAAACAAAATAACTTTGTAAAAGAATATGTGAAGAACTAATACTGGAAGGAAATAAACAGGAGTAAAAAATGGAATATTTTGTATTTTTGCCAATATTTTACAGCGCTTTAAATATCTTTTCAAAAATGTAGTCGAGAAATCGCACGCTAATAAGCTGTTTTATCGAATTATTTTTTTTTGAAATAAATTTAACGTACATTTTTTATTGTATAGCCAGAGCCAGAATCAAAGCATTGCGTGTTTTTCTCTTTAAATGCATGGTTTAAATCGAATAAATGTTTATATTGAAAATTAAAACAACCAGCGCATTTAATTGTTATCCAAGGCCAAGCGAGCAAACATGCTGTCTCTTTTAAGCAAGTTTCCAGGCGTGTCGACCTCAACAATCCTGCCCTTGTCCAGCACGACCACCCTATCGCTGTCAATAACCGTATTCACGCGATGCGCAATAGTGATAACCGTGCTATGCTTGAACTCCTTTCTAATGACCCCATGAATAATATTGTCTGTCGTCGCATCCACATCCGCTGTCGCCTCGTCAAGCACCAGAATCTTTCTATTGCTCTTCAGCAACCCCCTACACAAGCCAACCAGCTGCCGCTGCCCAATGCTAAAATTCCGGCCCTCGATATCAATCCACTTGTCCAACCCGCTGCGCAAAACCGGCGACGTTGACTCTATATTAATCCGCCGCCAGCAGCTGTTTTTAACTGTCTTTGTTTTTGTGCGCTCTTGCTCCAAGTCAAATAACGAAAACACCTCGTTTTCCTTCTCTCTGGCGGTGGCTCCTATCTCAGTGACCTCCTTGCGATTGACAAGATCTACCAGCTGCGCCTTGATGATCGCCGACCATAGATCCTCCAAAGTGTGCTGCTGCAGGGGGTCGAGATTATCCCTGATTGAACCGAAGAACAAAGCGGATTCTTGTGGGATGATCGCCAAGCGGGAGCGCAGCTCATTCAGTGGAATGCTGGATATGTCCATCTCGTCAATGAGTATCTTGCCAGAATCTGCCTCGGTTAGACGGAAAAGGGCCTTGGCCAGCGATGACTTTCCTGCGCCCGTGCGACCGACAATTCCGATTTTCTCTCCTGGCCGGATAGTCAGCGAAATACCATCCAGCGCCCGTGGCTGATCGGCGGAGTAGCGCATGCTGTAGTCGGAAAATTCCACCTTGCCATTCGATGGCCAGTTATCGGGAAGTGTCGCTGGCATGGTGCTGGTAGTTTGCGGCTGCGGCTGTAATTGGGTAAAAGATTTATAGTTGTTGACTAATTCCACGTAATCCACCAGTCTCTCGGGCAATTTAATAATGGTGGTCATCGAGTAGATAAGCTTGCCAACTGTGCTAATAATGTGCATTACCTCGGCTGACGTGATGGAATCTGGATCGCCCGGCATATGCAGAGGCTGTGTGCGTTGCTTCACGAGCACCACGACTATGGCGGCCAGGGCTGTCAGCTGCGAAATAGCCTGTTGTATGCACCTGAACAAGTTGTAGTAGCCCCACATGGCCTGGAGTCTTTGCGTGTCGCGATCAAACTGGTCCATAACTGCCTTACGAAAGTGGTTCTCTGTTTGCAGCAAGCGCACAGTCTGCCCGGCATTAATGACGGTTGTGCGCATATGGCTGTTTCCTATGTTTGTCTGTGTGCCCAGTCTGCAAAGTGCCGTTCGCGCGGGGCTCAGCCACTGCTCCAAATAGTATATGCCGATTGTCACCGGAATAATCGTGAGAAGAATCGTTATCGAGAACTGCCAGGCATGCCACAAGCTGTTGTATATGGTGACTAACATGGTCACTTCCATCCTGAACAGGACAGGGATGGAACTTTGGAGATCATGCGCAGAGTTGTAGAACCCATTTGATATCCGGCTATGTTGCTGCTCAGACGCAAAGTAAGACAGGGGAGAATGTAGAATACTTGAAAAGAACTTGTGGTTGATGCGCGGTGCACAGAGGTATTGGGCTGTGTAGGTACTCAAGTACCCGTCTAGAGCAAAAAGAAGCCCCCGATAGACATTGACAATGAGGTCCAACTGCAAATACCACAGTGCGGTAACTGTCGAAGGTGATATTACTGTGGCTCGCTGGGCCTGAAGCAGCCACAGCTGGGAAGCTCTCCATGCGAAAGTGACCACTAATGCATACACCGCTGTGCCCACGATAATCGTGTAACCGCAGATCCTGAATAAATACATGAATGCATTTTCGGCCTCTGCAATTGCCTCAGTTGCCTTATCCACTTCTGCGGTGGTATTTGGGACCGGGTCAGCAGTATTTTCCTCGGGACATTTAGATTGAAGCTCAGCCGCGCCATAAAGTGTACTGTGGAAGGTTTGATGCGGGCTGGCTTTGTCGAGCTCAGGCATGTGTTGGTAAACTCTAGGCACCTGCTTAATTACCGTAGCCTGACCACCAACCACACTGACAACCTGGTGTGCAAAGGGCAACACTTTCTTGTTGTTTGTCACCAGCACACACGCTTTCCCGCTCAGAAGCGCCATTGGACCTAGAATCAATCGGCTTAAAAGCGTGCGCGCTACTTTAGTATCAACAGCAGCCAGTGGGTCATCGAGCAGAATCAGCTCAGCATCGTCGGCCGCATATGCAGCTCGTGCCAGAGCCAATCGGGCGCGCTGGCCACCAGAAATTCCCAGCCCGCCATTGCCCACGGGGGTCTGGTCGCCAGCAGGCATACGACCAATCTCCTCGTCCAGCGCGCATGCCCATAGCACGCGCTGGTAGCGATCGGCGTCAAGCGTGCGACCAAAAAGAATGTTTGCTTGAACTGAGTCTGCCATGATAAAGGGCCGCTGCGCAACGTATGCAATGGTAGCAGCTGAAGTGTACCCCGTGCCGCGAATCAGGTCCAGTTCACCGCAAAGCGCCTGTAGCAGCGCCGATTTTCCTTGGCCGACAGGTCCGCAAACGGCCACAAGCTGGCCTGAGGTCACCGCAAAAGACACGCCGCTCAACACATTTGGCGCTGTGGCATCCCATGAGAAATCGCAGTCAGTCAGCCGGACCACTGTGTTGCTGTCGTTGGACATCCTGTCAATTGTTTTCCGTCGCTCCGCACGCAGGCTGAGCGCCAGTATGCGATTGGACTCACGCACACTACGCCACTCAAAAGTGCTGCCAAAAACCAGCCCGATATGCCCCGACAGCATGTGAATCTGCTGGCGCATCTGCTGCAGTCGTGCGCCGTTGTAGCTGCCATTTGCAGCGTCATACATCATGAATGCCACCAGAACTGCAATGCATTTGGCAGATGACTGCAGGACAATGAGAGATGTGTTGACAACATAACGCACCACACGCAAGCGCAACGGATATGAGCTCTCGCCATCATCATCAACATAGGTCTGCGCCCAGCGCAGGTACTTTTCTTCCCAGGCATGCAGCTTAATAGAAGTAATGTTGGAGCAGATCTCGTCCACGCAGTCATACGGCTGCAGCACAAACCATCGCGCTGTCGCATATTCTAGCACAAGGTAGCCCAGTTTTGTGGCAACATAAATAAAGAGTACCACAAGCGCTGAAGCCACTGCCACGCCTGTCCCAAGAGAATACGCTATAGTGACAACTGAGATAATTGCGGTAAGCAGAGCCGATACATGCATAAACACGTTGGACACGGCGAAGACCAGCTGTTCGGGGTGATGGTTGCCAAAGCGAAACATGTGGGCGTTTTGTAGCGGTCCAGCTCCTGCCTGCAATGGAGCAAGGAATATAGCCAGTTCAATGGCCTTTGTGATGCGCTTTATCTCTCCCATACGCCAGTTGTTTACTCGCAGGTCCTGGCCCTGCACAAAGCGCGCCACCCCCAGGCTCCCAACCAGCAATAGGCACCATGTCAATGACGACGTTTGTGGTTTATCAATCTCGGCCAGCAGTCGCCCCATTAGCACCGCATCTATGTACTGAGCCAATGAAAGTGTCTGTTCGGCAAGGAAAATTGGCACATACGCTGGCGCCATCATCCGCGCTATGGCCCGCACAACAAAAAACCGCTGGTGTGGGTCAAATGTGAATTCGGACAGGAGGTGCTTTGCCGCGAACCGCTCTCCTATATCCCAGTTGTGCAACAAATTGCTTGTGTTTGCGCTAGCCCTTTGTGCCATGCGAAAGGGCTGTACCAAAAACACATTCCGCAGCGATCCGGATAACGCCTTGCAATCGTTGCCATCAACCTCACCATAAATAAGCAATCCGTGAAATACAAATCCTAATACTGCTTCAGCTTCCTGCTGGCGGCCAATGATAACGCTATGCAAAACCGCCCGGTAGCATCCGTTGGCACTAGCCATTAACCTGCACCAGTGCAACATTCGTGTGTTTTTTGCATTCAGCGATTGTAGCACACCTACTGAAACTAGCCTTGCTATGTAGACTGCGTCAACGACCCTGCCTGATACTGATATTGCCACCAGCACCGCCAGCATAGCGTGACTTGTGTAAAGCCGCCACCGAAAGTACACCTGCTTTTGGCCAAAAACCATTGCCAAAAACACATGCCAAACTGCTGTCAGAACCACCACTGCGTCAATAATGTGCACCCACGTCTGCTGGGATATGTTTAGTTTCATTTGGATGGTTGAGTATAAATTAAATATTTTAAAAGAAAGTTGAAAAGAAAACGTCGCAGCAAGCCAAGCGTCTTAAGCGTGAGAATTCAATTGTATTCGCGCCAACCGCAAGTTTGTCGTTCATATTTGCATGCTTTCTGTATGCACGCCAAAGCGGATTTCAAATATTTGCGTATTCTCAGTCACATGAAAAGTTTAGAAGTGCAACAAAATTGTTGTTTGAATATACCGCAACCAGGCCGATCTCTCAATTTCTACTTGTACAATTGATTTTATGTTTGTATGTTGGTTTAAACAACCCCTTTATGCGACTCGTAGTGTCTATAGATGCTATTTGATTTATTTATATGCCACCAATCGGTAATTAGGCTAATCAAGTTTAACTGTAATTTAATATTAACATGTTGAAGGGTATAAATGACTAAATCGAAAAATAAAAAATAAAAAAACCAGCGGCCTTAAAATCTGCCAATCATCGCCTTGCACTCAACACACTTGCCGCTGACCACGGCTTGTCCACAGTCACCGACAGCATACCAATGCTTGTTGGGGCACTCGTTCCGGATTTTGTCAGGAAATGCAGACTTTACAGTATTGACTTCCTGCTGGGTGACTGGCCTGTACTCGCTGAATGTGGGCGCCTTGCTGATCGACGCACCGTTGGGTTGGGGTGTGTTCTGGTGCTTCAACTGCTCGATAACTTTGGTCACAATGTCGTTAATTGCCGCTCGCATGGCACCTTCACCTTTATTGGGTACCTCGTCTTTGACCATCCTGGCCATCTGCTTCAAAACTCTTGCATCTGCAGTAGTATCGACGGCTGACTTGGTTTTGTCATTGATTTCAAAGCGGTCAGCTTGGCTGAACAAAGAAGGATTGGTGGCGGATTTTGCGTCAAAATTGTAGTCTGGGTATCTGTTGGCTGACTGGGCTTTTGAGTAGCACATTGTTATTTGGACGACTTAAATAAAAAATTATAAACTGCTATTTTTTTATCTGCCAAAATTTTGGAGGCAAAAATGATTTATATCATTTTTATACAAGAACCGGTCACTGCGCTCAAAGCTCAAATGTGTGTAAAATACAATTTTAATCCAGTTTTTGTTTGTTGCTTGGATACATCATTTTGTTTTACCATTTTCGCCCATTCAATTAATATTTGGTAGTGCAAAGCTTAAATTGACAAATTTAGTTGGTCACCTGAGAAGTGCCCTTAACTATACTTTATGGTTTTTGACGCTGATTTGAAGCAGACTTTTTATGCAAAACATTAAAAAACAGATTTATCAGTTGCAGCCAATTATTTATTTTTATCTTATTCAACCCCTTTTCATATATCCAAGCATGGTCAAATTTGCAGTCGTTTGTGCGAGCAACATGAATCGCAGCATGGAGGCACACTACCAGCTCAAAAAGCAGGACTACAACATCCAGTCATTTGGCACTGGGCAGACACTACGGCTCCCCGGACCCTCTCCGACACAACCCAATACTTACCCGTTTGGAATGCCATACACCGAGATCCGAGAGCATCTTAGATCACAAAATAACATTGAAGTCTACACGCGGCTAGGCCTGTTCTCCATGCTAGAGCGCAACGTCAAGGTTAAGGCAGCTCCACAGCGGTTCCAGCTCGAGGAGAGCAGCTACGATGTGATTTTCACCTGCGAGGAGCGCGTGTTTGACAGTGTCTGTGAAGAGCTGCTGAACCGCGCCGGAGTGAAGAGCCAACCGGTGCACGTCATTAACGTGCAGATCGAGGATAACAACCGGGATGCTATTATTGGCGCAAAGACGATTGTCGAGCTGGCGAGGATGATCGTGGCCGCTCGCGATTTGGAACGCGATATCGATGGTATTATTGAGGATGTGCAGAATAGGATGCCGCACCGTCTTTATTACATGTTGGCATTTTACTAATTTTAATTGAGTTCAACAAAGCATCGCATGCGCACACTTTTATATTTTCAGTTGCTCTGCTCAAAGTCTTGTTATAGTAAAATTTAAATGTTTTTAAAAGCTCGTTTATTCTGAAAAATTGCAAATTAAGAGAGTTTTGGACAAGGCACTCGAGCCGTCACAAACTCATAAGAATAATCGGATGCTGGTGTATGTGTAAAGTTACATATTTATAAAATAAGACTTTTAAGCTAGTCGCAAAATGCAAATATGTATGCTTTTATAAATATCTAACTTTTTAGTTTCAGTACATTTACTCAAATATTTAATGGAAAATGCATTGGAATTTAAATAATATGATTCAAACAAAACCAGCAAAAAATATTTCGGTTTTTGAAAAGACAAATAAAGAAATTGTTAACAAACTCGGCATGTCAAAACGCCAAATTTAACCAAGCGAGCATCTAATATCTGCATTCCAGCATGCATTGTAAACCCCTTTCACAAATTGCGCAGCTTCTGCACTCTGAGCTCTGTATCCAAAGTACCATCCTCGTTTGGCTGGCGTTTGTGCTTGGATGCTCCGTTGACAATGTACTTGTTAAATAATTTAATCACCTTTATCGTCGAAACTGGTGATGACGATCGCTCGGAAGAATGTGTTGGCGATGATTCACAAGAGGAGGTTGGGGTTGACGGCTGTTCTATCGGAAATGCACTCGTCGACCCGGCAGTCGCTACCGGGTTTGCACAAGCAGTGGGCTTTGTGATGTCTGTTGCTGTGGTTGCAATATGAGCTGCTGGTTCAACAGGCGCGGCGGCGGGCTTTGCATTGGTACAATTATTATCGCCACTCTTGTGATCCTCGCTGCCGTCGTCCTCATCGTTGTTCTTATTGTCGCCCTCATTGTCGTCCGCAGTGCCATAAAGAAACATTATCTGATTGTCGCTTGCTTTACGCACTTCCCAACTGCTGCTCAACAGAAACCTGCCGATAAAATAGTTGTTCTTGCTGAAAAGAAGCCTGCGAAGCGAATCCAGAAATGTTCGCACCTTTGACGGAATAGTACTACAAATGCCAAAGTGTTCGGGATAGGTTGCGATGTCTGTCATGCCACCAACCTTTGACGTTGCTGGAAGTTCTGGAATACCGGCTCGAATTTGTGACTGTGGCATTCTGGTTTTCCAAAAACTGATGTATTCAAAAATTGCCAGCATGGTGTAAAGCAGCGACTCGATGTCGTCTAAAATGCTATGTTGCTGACAATATTCCAGCAAAATCCGAATGCTCTTAAAGTGATCTGTGTCTGTGATTCGGCTGTATTCCCTCTTAAACTTTGACAAGTAGTCTATGTCAACTCCCCACGCTTCATTGACGCTCTTCTTCACTGTCTCTGATACTTCGGGGATAATCTTCGCGTATCCTTAGTTTATCACAAGTGTGTCCTTTCCGCGCCAAGTAATGTTGTCTGGAGTAATGTCGCGGTGGAGCACGCCTGCCCTCTTGGCCTGAACTAAACACGTGCAAACGGTAGAATATATTGTCCACATTGTGTCTAATAAGCCGCATTGTGAGTGATTCAAAAGTAGACCAGACCGACTCGCCACAGCCCTCCGTGATCAAGAACTCCAGTCGGTACCCAAACAAGTTGCTGTGCAAAATGCCGCTGCGATAGACTGTCGGCACTCCACTGATGTTTCCCGCCTCCAGCACATAATAAATGGCACCCTCAGGCTGACAATTGACGGGCGCCCACAACAGCTTGAGCACAAATTTGTATTGCCAACTTTTGTGCTGAACACGTACGATGCTCGACCAAAAGCTCCTACGTCAAAGCTAATCATACCACTGGTGTCGACCGCTGTATATGTGTGCTTATCTACTACCCTGACCGTGGATTTAGTCTTGGTGCCGCTGAACTCGAGGAATCGAAATACATGGGTAACATGGACAAAGTGTCCAAACCTGTCCGACAAGAACTTCAGAAAAAACCAGAGTTGACGGAGGCAAACCTGCTGTTTATTTTTTTGGTCTGATCGGGGAAACTGTAGTGTAGAAAACGGGCCGAATTCCACACAAATGCAGCCACCACGAGTGAAGTCCAGAAAGTCCAGCATTTTCCTGTGAAAGGGCAAAAACAGGGACAAACAAGCGAGTTGGCTGGGCCTCTAATGTCTTCCTTGCAGATTCACCAACTTGCCCCAGCGGCATTGGAGGCAATTTGTCGGTGTATTTGGCAGTACTTGCTTCCAAAAGGAGGTGCACATCCTGGAACGAGGACACAATCCCACACATGTGCACCAGAATCCCATCTGACTTAGACCGCGATTGAGCTAATGGCGTTGCCTGACGATCCTTGGATCGATAGATCTGCTCCGGCCGAGCCAGAAAAAAAGAAGCAAAGCCTGCATTTTGGCGGCAAAATCTTTGACGGTAAGCGGCAATATGTACTTCAGCAGCTGCTCGCCGAGCTTCTGGTATTTCTCTTGAGCCCTTGGCTCGCGTTCGGATTTAGCGATAAATTCTTGTACAGTAATCTTGGAATTGGCGGGTTACTGTTTAGTGCGTGCTGGGGTTGGAGTTTGGTCTCCTGGGTGGCCGCCCTAAATATGATTGAATATGTTTTTTTGAAAATTGTTTTTTAGTATATATTTTACTAAATAATTATAAAATTATTCTCAATTATTGCAACTACTATTTATATATTGTTTAGATTTGTACTTCTGGGTTCACCGACTTGCTCCGGGGTGTGAGTAGCTGGATGCTCTCAGATGGTGCACGCTTTCAGTTATTGCTGTTTGTTGTTATGTTTGACAAATAAGTTCCAAAGTAGGGTGATGTTTTGTAATATGCAAAAAGTTTAAAAAATATGCAAAATATGCATAAAATTATAACTTGGAATATTTAAGACTCAGTAACTTTAAAATTTAAACAGTCAAAAACATGCAACCAATGCTCTTCCATGTTTTATTCCAATACTCTATATTGCAATATGTGAACAAGGCAATATAGTGCCTTTTCCAAACAATGCAAAATTAACAAAATAACATGTTCGTAGTTTTTACATATCTTCATTTCCATTTCCCTCTTTTGCTTTTCTGAATATGCATTTCATATTGTTTTCAACGTACACTTGTTAATAAAAATTTTCATGCAAATCATGTTGACGCGTGTATATCCTCAAGTCTACTGGAAATATACGTGCAATGCCGCAAAGCCAATAATTATTGCCTATTCATTAATATTGCGATTTGTACCATGTTAATATTTATGTTGCCACTGGCATATTCGATACCGAGTTTTACTTAGCATGCGCATGGCAAGGGTTTCTGCATGTATGTTGATTGTCTTTACTTTATATTTTTGTTACTATATTAAAAATAAATCAGCACCACCCTATTTTTTTACCACAGCACTATTGTTGTCAGACAAAGCATTCAATAAAAATATAATTTCAAAGCAATCCCATTTTTTGACAAATGCTGCGCTTTGGCCATGATTTCAAACATTCCAATAAAGTGCTTCTGCGGGCATAATAAACATCACACTCGCATTATCTCTATTTTTTGTAACGCGGCTTTTGAATTGAACGATCACCGCACTATATTTATTTCAGCTCGTTATGTGGCGTAAAGCAAGCGCTAATGAAATCGGCTATTTGCGTAAAGCATCCACAATGCTCCATCTATCTACATCCGCCTGGGCGACAGGTACAGTTTTATTCCATCGATATTGTGCATTTGTCAGCACAAACAAAGAGCCACACCCCGACCCGCTTCCCACGCATATCAGCATAATGCTCTGCCTATATCTAGCCACAAAAGTGACCGAGGAGCCACGCAAACAGCGAGACATAATCAACGTTGGGTACAAGTTAGCGCACCCGGACTCCACATTTCTACCGATTAGCAGTAGCACACTGAGCGCGCTGCGCGTAACGCTGACGCAGGGCGAATTAATTCTCATGCGAGCACTCGGATTTAACCTCACTGTGGATTTGCCCCACGCGTGGATAGCCAGCACGTTGTATGGAATGCTGTGGTGGGAGCGCAATGGACAGCCGCCGGACGACACTGAGATGGTGGATGTTAGAGCCAAGAGGGTGGCGGGCACTGCGTGGGCTGTGGCTAATGCGGTTGTTGAGCGCGGGTTGGTCGATAGGGAGCCGGCGAGACTGATAGCAGCAGCTTGTATTTACATTGCGATGGACAATCATGGAGAGAAGCTGCCAGCCAAGAGCCTTGACGAATGGGCCGACATCTGGGCAAAGACTACAGGCAGGCGCATAGAAGCCGTGCGAGCGCTGATTGAGCAATCTGTAGATGTGCCGCTTGTCATCGAGCAATTTAACATTCAGAATAACCGAAAACCACATTCATTGGCAGAAAAATAATGCGCAGCAGTCTCGGAAAATAAAAATGGAGGCTGCAAATTAAATATTGAATTGTCATCTTTTTGATTTTGTCAAAAATATAAATATGAAAAGGTGGAAAGCAAAGAATATATTCTAGTGCTGCGACCACTGGATAGACTTGAGATCGATTCCCTCCAAGTGCATCTCCCACAGCGGACTCATCTCGCGTAGACGGTTAACGTGGGCCTCGACATTGTCGACGACATAATCGACCTCGGACTCGGTTGTGAATCTTCCTAAACCAAAGCGAATCGATGAATGCGCCATGTCGTCCTCAGCACCCAGCGCGCGCAGCACATACGAGGGCTCCAGCGACGCCGACGTGCAGGCCGAGCCCGACGACAGTGCGACGTTCTTTAGGGCCATCAACAAGGACTCACCCTCGACAAATGAAAACGAAAGGTTGACGCACCCCGGGTACATGTGATCGGGGTCGCCGTTGCGCACTACATGCGAGACGCGCTTCTGGATGCCTTCAACTAGGCGATTCGCCAGTTTCTGCATGTGAGCGTAATCGTACGAAAGCTCGCGCTTGCCCAGGGCTGCAGCCGCACCCAAGCCGACAACGAGCGGCGAGGGCACGGTACCGCTGCGCAGACCACGTTCCTGGCCGCCACCGGTTATGATGGGCTCGAGGCGGACGCGCGGGCGGCGACGCACATACAATGCACCGACGCCCTTGGGGCCGTAGAGCTTGTGTCCCGAGATACTCATAAGATCAATGTTCATCTCGTTGACGTCCAGTGGGATCTTGCCCGCCGCCTGTGCAGCGTCCGTGTGGAAGAAGATGCGGCGCTCGCGACACAGCTTGCCAATCTCTTTGATGTCCTGGATGACGCCAATCTCGTTGTTGACCGCCATGATGGACACCAGCGCTGTGGTCGGCCGCATAGCTTCCTTGAGGTCGTCCAGGCTGATGCGCCCACCCTGGCTAACCGGCAAATACGTCACCTCGAATCCTTCCTCCTGCAGCACACGGCACGAGTCCAGCACGCACTTGTGCTCGGTCTGCGCCGTGATAATGTGGTTCTTCTTCCCCTTGTAGAACCGTGCCACGCCCTTGATCGCCGTGTTGTTGGACTCGGTCGCTCCCGATGTGAAAATAATCTCCTTAGGGTGCGCCCCGATCAAGCTGGCCACCTGCTCGCGTGCAATGTCGACAGCATGCTCTGTGTCCCAGCCAAACTTGTGCGTGCGCGAGTGCGGGTTGCCGTAGCTCTCGGTCATAAAGGGCATCATGGAGTCCAGGACCCGCGGATCCAGTGGCGTGGTTGCCTGCGCATCAAGATAAATGGGCATCATGTTATTACCCTCGCTGGCTGCTGCGCTGCCTTCGATGGGCTTGTTGTGGTTGGTCACTGTTGCTGCGTCAGCCTGGCGCAGTGCTGTAGTCGAGAGGAGTCTGTGTGCGCGGGCGAGGCGAGGAACCACGGCGGCGCGCGACCCGAGGGTGCAAATAGCTCTTGAAAACATTTTTTGAATAGAAAGCTCTAGCTATATATTTTAATTTAAAGTTGCGAGGGCAAATGAGAATAATAAATTTTTGTTTAAAAATAAAGACGAGCACAATTAAAGTGCAATTTGTAGTACAGCGACAGAAAAAGGAAGGGTTTTTGCCATCAGAATCGGGCAAACTTTAAAGGTGCAAAAAAATCATGAGCACCAACCAATCCCTGATAAGGGCATAAACTTGTAAAAATGGCGAAATTCATCATTTTTTCCGTCACATGCGTGATTAGGGTGATCACGCAGAATTGCAAATTCCACTCCAGCCTTGATTGGCTGAGAGCTGTGCCTGCGAAGAGAACGCAAGCGGAGCTTTGGGACGTGAGCACGAAATTGTCGCTTTAGACTGTCAAACCCGCCACATCTAACGAATATTAAAAAAGAAAAATTAATTTTATATGTTTGTCAAAGTCAAGTGGACCTGAACTGACCTGATTATTCTTTGTTTTTGTTTGCGTATTCTTTAAATTTCTTTTCTGTTTTATTGACACAAAGTGTGGACATTGTCTTGTCAGAACGGTTGAGTATCACCAAATGGTCGCGCAATGTTTATCGCACGCTGCAAGTACTGCAGAAAATTTATCCTGTCAGGTTTGTAGCTATTTTGGGGGTGATTTCCAGAACAATAATGAAGATTGTGTCCATGCCAAAAATAGAGCTACAGACAAGCCAAAGTGAAATCGCGTCTTGTGTCTGTTTTGCTTTTTTCAAATGTCTGTATTTTGGATACACTTCAAGAAGCAATCGAGTATCTCGCGTTTTTTGTGTTTGTCATCCGAATCAATCTTCAACAAAAATAGTGTTTTGATGCCAGCGCTCGCAACGATATCGCACTATTTAGACAAACATGTTTTGAAGCACAATGTTTTATTTTGAGGCGAGTATGTGCGGTTAGAAGCAAAACATGCGAACAATGGCGTCTGCGCTGCAAAGCCGGAAAATAGACAGCGGTGGCAAATATCCAATGTTTATCATGCAAGATGACAGGACACAAAAGCCTGCGTTATTTTTTCCTTTTAGGAGGGCTGCAGATTACAGATTCCAGCGCAAAGTAAGAAAAGTTTGTTGCCATTTATTCGGCTGATAGTCAACACAAACAACACATGAAAAGGGGTCAAAATAAGGGAAATACTGATTGTTGTAGAGTTGTGATTTCTTAAATCAATAAGACGAAATAACAAATAAAGCAAAAAGAGAGGTGTTCCCTAAATTTTGTTGGCTTTGTTGTTGTGCTCGAGAAGAACAAGGCAGCTGGTGGCTGGGGGCTGATAGAGAGGGGCTGCAGCCGGTGCACACACCCATTTTCATTTGCTTTTTTCCTATTGCTATTTCTATTTCCTATATGATATACACGCTCTAAAAACAAACAAACAACTTTTCGGACTCGAATTGCATGCAGGGATGTGTTTTATTTCTATATCCCAGCATCGGCGTGTGGCTCTCTTCACTATGATATTTATTAAAGCGACGCACACACTGGACAAGTGGCAGATAATAGAGTGTAAAAATCAATGATGCGCAAAATAATGAGATGGGATCGTCCAAAAAAGAGGCTTTGTCCAACCTGTTTTTTTGTCATATTTTGGCAAACAGGGTGCACTACTATATATCATTTTTGTGCGGTTCTCTGTCGTGTGCCAAAGTATTAACGTGGGTATTTTTCAGGTAACAACAATAAAAGCACCATTATCATCATCGGCGGCAGGGATAGAAAAAGCACGCGCACGGAGCAGTGATGAGTTTGCTGTGTATCAATGAGGGGAAGGAACTGGAGTTTTATGTGTTTAATTCAACGGGTGAGAATGATAGATGCGCGACACAATGGACAATACACAATGCCCATTGCTATCTTTTTTTAGTAGTCTCACCTCATCCACAAATATACATATAAATATACAATCGCACACACACTCTCTCTCTGTGTCTGTGTCTGTCATCGCACTGTTCTTGCAATCGAAATTGGATTCCTAATTTGTCCGAACACTCTGAACCCCCGAACCCAAGATGTAAACACAAAACATCTCGGTGCATCTGTGATTGAATAGTTCACTTTTTTTTTGTTCAAAGTGGCAGAGGATATTTTTCATAATCTATCTGCGTTTTGTATGCAACTCGACGTTCAAAATAAGCGTGCATCTCGAGTGTTAGTTTTTTATTTTGGTGTTTGGGTAAGCCTCTTTCTCAAAAAAGATATACAGACAGTGAAACTGCGGGCTAACCTCAAACGGCGCACTATTACCACCGGCGGCCACAGGTCCGATATTCTTTGTTTTGTTTGGGCCATAGTTTTCCCTTTTCATTCATTTAATTGCGTGCCGACCCTGTTCTATATCCTATAGCCTCTGCATACTCCTTTTTTTGAACCCCCTCCCCCCGCTCCCCTTTTAAACGACCGCATATATTACTCATTTCCTCCAGTCTTACTTTTCTCATCATTTTTTCCCTTGCCCTCTTTTTTTCTTTATATTTTTCTTCTGGACGACAATCCCAGTACAAAATAAAGCAGAACCCTCTTGTTTTTTCTGCCACCCAACAGTTTCTTTTTTTCTCATATTTTCATTACTATACACCGTTATTACACATATCCATTATATATTATTATTATCCCTGGCTTAACTATAGACATTTATAACGCTTATATTTATAACAAGGTGACCACCACCTGTTCTATACTTGTTTTTTGTTTTTCTTTCGCATACCAGTGTACTCTTCGCTGCGAGACAAAAGGCCGACATTTTTCACCACACTTACATGTAAGTCTCAATTGCCCTTTATATTTTCCATTTTTCATTCACATCAACCATCGCTCTTTTGAGCTCAAAAGTCATTGCCACTGACTGTGTTTTTTGTAAGACGCTTTTAATTTACTTGGCGCTTCGATTTTACATTTTTTTTCTTGCTCTGCGTATCCACCCGCAACAAAGCAGTAGGTAAAGAAGAAAAGGCGTCTTCAGCAGATAAAATTATATTTGACCGAGTCCTTGGTTTTTTATTTTTATTTCCACCCTCCCCGCCATTTTTTTGGTGAGGAAAAAAATAAATGTGACATTTTCCTATTCTTTTTTCTTGACAGCCTTTGCACATCCTCTCCTGCCTTGATTAAAGCGCGGGCTTTGAATTTGCGCTTTCTCACAAAAACTTTGCACTCCCTTATCCCAATTCGCTTTTTTTCCTGCTGCCTGCTGCCTGCTGCCTGGTTGCTGCTGTCATTTTGATTTCAGAATCACTCTTCTGTCCATACCCTTCTTTTTATTATTTGTGCATTATTTGTCAGTGCTCTTTTTATTATTCTCGCTTTCGCTTGGCTGCCGGCTGCCCATCGCATCTGCCTCGTTGCTGCAGTCCACCCTTTTGCTTTTGCCTATTTATTTAAAGCCCTGCGGCCTTTTCTCATTTCCTCTCTTTCTGCTCCCTTTCCAGTTTTTTGTATTGCTCACATACATTTTTCTTTTTGTTCATCTCCATTTTCGTCCCTATCCTCATTATTTTTTATTATTTATTGCACCTGCTGGCTCCCTCTCTCTATTCACAGACAATTATTTTTATTTGCCTGCTTATTCGCCGGCATCCCAGCCACCCCACGCTCTTCACTCCCCCACTAAGTTTCTGTTTCCTTTTCCCCCTTTTTCACTCGTGGTCGGTTACATAACAGACATATAAAGACATTTTTAGCTCTTTCGAGCTTGCTGGTTGATTCACGCATAATTGTAACTCCTTATATTGGTCATCCTCACGAAGGCATCAGGCATACTTTGCAACACGACACGACAAAAACTTTTCCACACTCTTGCATAAACTTGAGCTTTTTTATTTCAGTCGCCGCCAAGAGACATACTCTAACCCAGCTCAGCCCAATCTTGGCATTATCAGCAACGTATATTAACAAAACCAAACATAATAGTTGCACTTATTTATCACCATTACCATCTCTTTTCTCTCTCTCTCTGTCTATCCATCCTTTTTTCTCTTATATTAATTATTATTATATCTCTGTATACATTATTTTTTGGGATCTAGCTAGTATTTGGATAACTCAGTGTCTATGGCTTTCTCGACGCCCTTTATGCACCGGCGGTCCATTGGCGACTTTAAATTCGAAGGCGATTCAATTGAATTTCGACGCCGCTCCTTGGCGCTCGATCCCACGGCGATCGACAAGTCTGCTTTCTACGGACACAGCGCAAAAGGCAGTACTGCGGCTGGCCCTCACCCTGCCCATCTGGGTCCGCAGCAGCAGCATTTATCGCATGCCCTCGGCCAGTATCAGCCACCGTCGTTGCCAACGATGCCTGCGCCAGCCCAGTATGCAACAACGGCTTTACAGTCGCAGCAGCAGCAAATGATCTTGCAGCAAAACCGTTTGCTGGCTGGTGACTACGCGGCAGACACAATGTCGCCGCACAATTACCAGGGGTACACGCAGCACTTTGCACCGGCCTCTGGTCCAGTCCAGATATGGATGGGCGATATTGAGGCGTGGATGGATGACGAGTGCATTCGGCAGATGTGGGCTCGTGCAGGCGAGTTGGTGTCAGTGAAGATGATCCGTGATAGACTTACAGGAGGGCCGGCAAACTATTGCTTTATCGAGGTACCCATGCAGGCTGATGCTGAGCGCCTATTAGCGCTGTACAACGGCAAGAGCATGCCAATACCATTCGACCGACCGTTCCGCCTCAACTGGGCATCGGGCATGACGATGGGGCTCGGCACCGCCCTGTCTCCGTTGGCGCCGGGTGCTGGCTCGAGCACGCTTGCCGCGTCGCCGTACTACTTGTTCTCAACAATTGCGGAAAGTGCTACTGGAGTGCCCACGCCGACTGCGTCGAACCTTGCGTCTACAATGCCCCCGGTGTATAACACGGCCGAAGGCCCTGAGTACTCGCTTTTCGTCGGTGATCTGGCGCCCGAGGTCACTGATATGCAGCTCATTCACGAGTTTCGATGCCGCTACGCATCTGTGCGTGCGGCCAAGGTTGTGACAGATCCTGTTACGCTGCTGCCGCGCGGCTATGGGTTTGTTAGGTTTGGCGATGAGGCTGACCAGCAGCGTGCGCTGGTGGAGATGATGGGCCAGATGATGGGCTCGCGCGCAATCCGCGTGTCAACAGCGACTCCTAAGCGCACACCGACTATGCCTGCGCTGCTTCAACAGCAGCAGCAATACATGACTGACTCTGCAGCTGCTGCGGGCTCAGCCTCGGCTATTGCAGACACCCGTGACATGACGCGGTCGCCCGCATCGTCAGAGGCAAGCATTGACAGCAACGCGCTGTACAACCCGGCAACAGACCCGTTCAACACCACTGTATTTGTCGGCGGCCTGGTCAACCCCGTTAGCGAGGAAGAGCTGCACGCGTTTTTTTCGCAATACGGCGAGGTCAACTACTGCAAGATTCCGCCTAACCGCGGCTGTGGCTTTGTCACATTTGCCAAGCGTCCCAACGCAGAGACTGCCATGCGCGCGCTCAACGGACATATGCTCGGTGGATCGCGCGTGCGCTTAAGCTGGGGTCGGTCGCAGAGCCACGCTCGCCACAACCACAAGAGCCAGCACCACCATCATCATCATCACCATCACCATCATTCCCAGCAGGGAAGTAATGGCAGCAGCGGTAGTGGTGGTGGTAGCGGTGGCGGGGGCAGTAGTGGGGCCAACTCGCACCGAAACAGCGTTAGTGAGCAGAATGGTATGGCTGCGCGCCGCTCGGTGAGCTTAAGCAAGCCTTCTACAAAGCTGGCACCCACTGCAATGCCGGCTGCTGTACATGGCCTGGGACTCAGTGGCGCCTCAAATGTATTAATGGCGTCTGCCGAGTTGGCAGACTCAAAGTCCGCCATTTCAGCCCCCCTGCATATACCAACCACTGGCAACCCCTCAGTCGCGCAGCCATCGCCTGGGATGTCTGGTGGCACATTCATGGGGGTGTTGCCGTATATTCAGCAGCAGCAGCAACAGCAGACTTCTAACGCGTACAATTTGACGCCTCAGTCGGCATTCTATGCTGTGAACTCCATCCACCCTGGTGCGTCCAATTCGGTGTCGACAATGGAAGGTCTTGGCGGCGATTCTGGAGCCAGAAACACTGGTAGTGGCAATATTGGAAGGGGCGGCTTTGCAGGAGCTCCCCTGCCGCAAACTTTGAACGGATTTGCATACCAGCAACAGCAGCAGCAGCAGAACTACTATTACTCGCATCAGCAGGACGCTATGATGTTGGCAACGCCCATGACGGCGCACACTCCTGGAATTGGTGACTCTCCCCTTTTTAACACGCACTATGAGCTCCAGCAGTCTCAGCACCACCAGCACTTTCAGCGCAACAGCGGTCAGTTTGAGAACATGCACCAGCTGCAGCAGAATGCATATGGCCAGCAGCAGCAACTTGATTGTCTGGATACGCTCAGTACTGGCACAGTGCTACCCAGTCTTTTGACCTGTCCGAGCGAGCTACTCACGCGCCGCCTCAGCACATTGACGCTTGGCAACAACCCTAGAAACGTTCTGACACCCACGGATACCCAGTCGCAAGCCGTTGGCAATGGCCCGTCCGTGTCTGTGGGTCTCCCCAACCCGCATCCGCTGGACAGAAGGCCTAGTGCCGGTGTCATTGGCCAGCGTCGTCTTTCAACCAAACCCTCCTTTCTTCAACAGCAGCAGCAGCAACAGCCAGCAGCACATTCGCTGGTATCGCAAAAGTCGTCGTCGCAGCTTTCATTTGCCAATTTGTGGCAACAAACATCCTCTGTCGGCGACTATCCTCACAGCACACTGTCGAACCAGCTGGGAGACTACCAGGGTGCTCTTTCAACTCCCGCGTCGTCTGTCCACCAGTCGACCTCGAGCTTGTCGCTCTTAACCATGACCCCGTCGATGAACAAACGGGGTAGCATCAGCACCGGAGAGACTAGTCGCAGACAAAGCAGCGAAGACCAGTCGCACCAGAAGAAGCACGATGAGTTTGGCCACTTTGACTTTACTCTTGGCAATGGCAACAACTGAGTACACAACTCAACCAGTCGCCCGGCTTGGCTGGTCCACGTTTTCTTTGGTGGGTTTTTTTTTGCTTATTGGCACGCGAACCTGCGGAGGGAGCATTTGGAGTGTTTGGTTGAAACGACATTTGTAATTCCATTCTTCTTTTTTCCATAGCGCAATTCTCGCATGCTATACGTTATTTCCAATTGTTTTTGTTTTTTTGTTTTTCCTTTTTCCTCATCTTTTTATCTCTGCCATGTTGCATTCTGATTTTTCTTTTTTCTTACACTTTCATTTCGCATACCTTTTTTCATATGCAAGCTTTTTTACTTTTCAAATCCATGTTTTATTCCATGACTGTCAACTATTTTGATACTTCTCAAAAGGATGTGCTCATACAGTTTTTCGCATCACTTCAAAATGTATAATATAAAATATGAGATTGAAAAATAAAATTATCAATGAATGATTTTGCCAGGACGCAATTACAAGCAGTAGGGGAAATAGCTGAATATTTATACAAATTGAGTACTTTTACGTACTAACACTATGGAAAACACGTGTGGAGTATTATTGCACGCCTTATTTTTGTTGTCTCGCAAAAAATATCAGCATTGAACAGTTTATGCTAGCTTTTTAAGCATGCATTTTGTTCGCCGACCTGCCAATAATTCCGCATGCTATGATGTCCTCTTTGAACAAGATCAACGACTGCTATAAGATAGCTGAAGAGCGTGTCCTTGAATCGAGTCAACAGCCAAAGCTGGTTGATTGGTTGGTTGGAAAACAAGCGTATGGGTGTGTTAGAAAGAACAAGATTCCCTCCATGAGGCAGTTTGGACAAATAAACCATACCCCGGCCAACATTTTCATTGGATTGCAAGCCAAATGTAAGCTCAGTGCACCTTACTAGTCATTTTTACCTACATTTACAAATGTTTTTTTTGTGACAGGGACAATCTTGAAAAAAAAGTTTTGAAATAATGACATCATTGAAGCCTAATTCAATATTTTTCGTTAAGATCTGCAAAATTCTGAAAGGACTCTATTTAAGGCTAGCTGTAAAAATAAACAAAGAAAAATAATTGTTATCGACCAAGCCAAAAATGTGGGTGTGGCTGTAATTTCGGCATGCCAAATGATGTCAACTTTAATTGGGTTGCATTTCTATAAACAAATTTTCTTTGGACCAGACCGCCCGCCAGTGTTTCGCTTCTAGCACCAATCTGGTTAGGAAATACTTTCGGACATTGCTTATTTATCACACAACTCAATTACCTTTTTCGCTTAGTATACATGCAATAACTTAATATTTCAAAATGTTCAATGGATAGGGCATTGGAATATGCCTGGAAGCAACTAGCAGATGGAAATACTCAACTCGCGCTTGGGTCAACCCGAGAAGGCAAAGCATCTTTGGCGGACCGCGGAGAGCCAGAGTTGTCTACACTCAGTCCGCCACGGTTTATAATCGGCGAAGCGCGATGAGACATGTGCGTTATTGCAACAGACTCAGCGTTAAGAGGCGAAATCGACTGGCTCGAAGCTGTCGAGGCAATAGCAGAGTGGCCTCGTTTGCGGCCCCGGTGCAACCCTGCGCCCATGCCTGGCGATGCGTGACTAACAGTGACCATGGTCGTAGGATCGTCTCCGATTGACATTCCGCCCTCAGACGTGCCCTCCTCAATTAGAGGCAAATATGAATCGGCAGATATTGCTTCCAGATCGGAGTGGCTGTTCGAAGCGCTGCCATTTGCCCATACATGTGGCTGCTGCTGCTGCTGTCCCGGATGGTTGTACCTAGGTTCAGCGCGAGCAAACAGTGATGAGCGCAGCGAGGACATGGGCGATGCACCGAGCATGCGCCTATGACCGCCGCTTGACTGCTGCTGGCTACGCTTGGGTGACATGCTGTCCTCCGATTCGCAAGCCGAATGGTCGCCCATTACAATGTCGTTATGTCCGATTGCGTCGCTATAATCGCTGGTGTTATCGTCGTCCAGCATCGATGTATTCGAATTAAAAGGCCCGTCACTTGGCCCGTACTGTCCATGCCATCTCGCAGGAGGCTCGAGCAATGAGGGCGCGGTCAGTGCTCGTTTTCTGCTCACGTACTCGTTATTTCTGCCGCCGTTCGGTGTGCCGCGCACATGCGACTTTTCCAGTCTTCGCAGCGCTGCGCCCTTGAATGTAAACTCATCTGATATTGGCGCAAACGGATCCCTCACAAACTCGCGGCGCATGCTGCTGTTGTGGAGCAGACTTGCATCCCGCGGTGGCTGAGCCTGAGAATGCACCGGCGTTGGTATTTGGGCTGGTGGCAACATCGGCTGGCCGTTAAATCCCGCGTGTGATGACGGAGGCACGCCTTGAACTGCTGCCGCCAACTCTGGGCCAGCAGCAAGCGACGGTGTGGACAGAATGCGTAACTGTCCTGAACCGGGGACTCCCAGCTGCCCGCTGCCGCCAGAGTTGATTCCCAGCCCCATATGAAGCCCAGAATTGGAAGAATCGAAATTCGCTGCTGGCGGCGTGTACGACTGATACGCGCTTTGGTGATCTTCCGGCGCCTCATGCGACAAAGCCTTGCCATTGCTATCGAAGGGCCGTGGCAACAAGCGGGGCAGCCGTGGACCTGGGAGTTGGAGCGCAGAGGGATTTGTGTAATCCTGCTGCTGCTGGGAACCATGTGCACTAGTAATATGACGCACAACCCTCCGGGGCAGTGGCCCAGCGGCACGCGCGTGCGCAACTCGCGATGGCCCAAAAAACTCATCGTCAGTCTCCGTAGTATCGCCGTCACTGTCTTGACTTGTAGCACCGCGTGCTCCCTGATCGCGTCGCTGTGATTCAAGACCGCTCTGTGCAATGGGTGGCAGTCTCGCATGTTGTGCGACGAGTGAAAAGTTTGGCGCAACCATTCTACTGGCAGCACTTGCAATCTCGGCCATTGAGTTCAGCGTATGAATTGGTGACATAGCCATTCCATCCGTGTGTCTTTTGTAGTTAACTTGGGTACTAATTGGCTCAGAAACAGCATCGACACCGTGAGTTGATATTGACCGGTCGGTCTCTGTGTCTGATCCCGGTGGGCGGGTGGCGAGTTCGGTATCAGTTTCAGTATCTGAGCATTCCTTTTGACCAGTTCTGCCTTTCCGTGATCTTCTTGTGCGCAATGATCGCTGGCGCTGCGATGGTGACACTGGCGGCGATATGGACAGCCGAGAACCCCGCTTCGAATGCAATCCGCCCTCGCTTGAAATATTGTTCATATTTACACGTGAGCTCCTGCACAAAACTAGCTCATTGGCTGGTGCAGGGCGAGAGGAATCGTCGAAAAGACCAAACGGAACATTATCACTAGATGACGGCGCTGCGCGAGGCGGGTATCCTGATAGGGCGCCGCGTCTCTGAAAGTGCGGCTGCCGTGCTGAGGACGCATCATCGTCGGTATCTGTCGTGCTGCCACTACTTTCCATGCTTTTACCCTTCCTTTTTAAGCCTGTATACCGATGGCGATCAACTTGGTATCCGATGCGTGCCGCCTCTATGTCCGGCTGGTGCCGCGTTTGGCCATCAGGTAACGGGATGAAAGGTTTTGTCTTCACAGCACGCACACTGGAAGTACCTGTCGGCTGACTGGAGGCGAGCGTCAATAACGGCATGCGGGAATCCTCATATTTAGACTTCTGCCGCGTGCTATATGCCCGGAGCGTAAGCTCGTCTTCAGATACCGTGTCGCTATCGCTGGCTTTGTTTTCAGGGCGCTCCAATCTCGTTGTGTTGGCTGTGGTCGGCACTTCGCGGATTATCTGTAAAAATGTCGACTTTTGTGTACCGTGTGGCCCCCATCTCCGGCGGCTGGGCATAGGGGGGCTAGTCGCAGTGACCAGCGCCAAAACATCGAGTTGCGTTGCGGGAATGCCATTTGGCCGGGCGGTTGTCACACTAGTCTCCACTTCACTCGCCATGGATGGGTCACTTAAGCTCTTGAGCAAGCTTGCCTGCCTGCTTGGAGTCGTGCGCGGCGATGTCGACTGAGAATCGGATGCGTTTATATTTTTGGGCGAACTCAGTTCAATGACTGGTGTGCTCAGCTCGGTGCTTTTTGCGTGCATGTCCGGTTTGTCCTCGACCGTGGCTCCTGAGGTTGTAGACGCACCGGTTGTCAACGACGAGTTGGTGGCCAGCGATGTGGATCGTGTTTTTGTTGTCGCCGGCGGAGGTGATGCAAGTGCGGCGAGCATTCCCAGCGGGTCTTCTGCGACACCTACAACCAATAATAACACATTAAAAATGAATGAGATGGTTAGAACAGGAACAGCATTTGGTAAATTATAGACGGGTCAGTTGCCCGAACACATGTTGAAATGTTAAAATGCGCGGTTATACTTACTCGCGGTGGTATCTAAACGAGGATTGTGCCTGCTGAATGATGTGTTGTTGTTGTCCATATGGATTGTATTTGGGGAATATTCTATCAGGTATACTTTGTTTAACCTACAGCAAGCAAATAGGATAGTTTGCGATGTTAATGAAGTGTCGAATATAGCGGGGGAAACTACTAAAGCGTAAACAAGGAAGAATGCATTGATTCGCTAGGCTGAACAGCCAATAGATAAAGTTGTATTTCAAGGACCAATCGAGCTTCGGTGCTTGCACAAAAAAAGCGAATCTACGCGCGTTCTTTTCGCGGTTTTAGAAATTTTCAGTGTATTTTTTTGCAAACTCCGCAAAGAAAACGAAAACAATATGTCAGAGCGCAGAGATCGCCCAGGCAGCAGTGAAAGTGGTAGCGACGAAGGATATTCAAAAGATCAGCTGGTGGATTGTGAACAAAATGAACAAAATAATAACCTTAAAAGGCCTCCAATCATGCAGTATTCCCAAGGCTGAATCGAATGGTTACGATAATAGGGGAAATTGGAGGGGAGAAAAAGAAAACTAATGAAAATGCGCCAGTTGTGTGCCCAATTACTGAATATATATAAAAATGAGTTGATGAAACGATAAAATACATAAATGCGCTGTTGTCCTAACATGTAAGCGGACAGGAAAACAATTAGACGTGCAGTACTGATGAGCTTTTCTACTTGCCAGTTTAGCACAGGAGCGCAGCGTAATCAAGTAGCAGGCAACTACTGTGCTAAACAACCCCAGGAGAAAAGATAATAAGACGTGTTGGCGTTAAATTGCATGGCAGTGAGCCACCCTCCCCGTATACACTCCCCCAAATCCGCTGCTAAACAGCTGGTATGTGCCTTACCTCCCACCAGTTATACCAGTAGTTCCCGCTGTCAGCAACACTGTGTGGTGACTTCGCGCATAAAAAGGGTCACGCCATGGATGTCTCATTCACCTCCCTTTTGTACAACGTGCGAATTTTCATTGCCATCAAAATAAGGTGGTGGTAGTGGGGTGGACATGCAAAAAAAGTAAAAATAAAGGGGCAGTTACGCGTTTTCCTTGTGCAAGTAGGGACAAAAAATATATAAATAAAAACAGACGGCTGACATGCTATTCCGGACTTGCTTTAGACTACTTTACTTTTCGCTCTTACCTGTTCAAATATCAAAGTCCGATAACCGCGCGAATTCAAAAACAAAGTGACCACAAATTTGCGCTTACTCTTAACCGACTTGAAGGTAATTTCAGAACAAGGGGGTAGAAAAATAAAAGTAAACAAAGGGTATACACCTTTTTGGGGTAATAAAATACTCTAGTCGAGAGGTGCCTGTATTTTTGTGCGTAAGTCCTCGTAGCCTCTATGGCGCTTTTTCCTCGCTAGTTTATAAAAAAGGTGGAATATCTACACGCGAATGCAACGCGCGATTCAAAAGGTAATATAATATAATAAATGAAAAACAGAAGGAAAAAAGCCAGCAAAAAATTATGTTCATGGTCAACAAAAATCCCTGGTCCAAAAAAAATACATGCTCTCAAAAACAAAAACAGATCTGTCCAATCACAAACCATCACAATGGAATGATTTGACAAGCCCGATTACTCACATTCTCAGTGCTGGGCTCCTTTTCCATTGTTGATTTTTGTCATTTTTTGTTGTTAAAGCAGGATGGGGTGCGAGAAAATAAAATTTTTATACACAATTTATCGCGAAAACTCCACTTTAATTGCCTGATCTGCAGCCAGCCTGAAGCCATCAAGCACGCTCAGCGCAGCGGCGGCTGAGTCAGTGCTATCGTAGTCAACAAAAGCCATATCGTCCTTGCCAGGAATCCGCCGCACCTCCCTGAAACCTCCATACTGCTGGAACAACCCAGAGAGCATGTCCACGGATACGCTCTGCGGTAAATTAGTGACGAACAGTGTTGGGCCAGGCGCCACATGCGCAACTTCATTTTCCACTTCTGGTTTGGGCAATTGCGGGCCAATATCGTCATCGGAATCATCCGTGTCGCTGCTGCCAATAGCCATATTCTCATCATCGCTGTCGCTATCCATATCGGATCCATGATCAATCGCTTGGCGCTTAGCCGCCTGGCCCTCATCATCGCTATTGCTATCACTTTGCCGCCGCTTCCCAGCTGCTGCCGAAGCCTCTGCCTCTGCTGCGGCCGCTGCGCTGATTCCAAGTTGTTGTCTGCGCTCCTCGGCGCTCATGTGCTTGCGCGGCTCGCCAAACTTGAACGATCCATCGCGTTGTGCGACAACATTGGATTTGCTCAGCGCATACTCGACGTTGATGCTTTTACCGAATAGTTGGCGGCCGTTGAGCTGGCGCAGCGCCGCCGTGGCGGATGTAATATCACCGAATACAACAAAGGCCTGACCGCGCATCTTCATTGTTTTCAGTGCGACAATGTCGAGCACGCGGCCGTAGGGGATGCACAGGCTGTACAGAGTTTTCTTGAGTACATCTTTTTGAATCTTGTCGTTGATATTGCGCAAGTAAAGTGACTGGCTTGGCGGAATAGAAGCCATGGTATTTTGCATATGTGTGTGTTTAAAATTTTTGAATGGATATATAGAGCAATAACAAAAATAAAATAGTGGGGTTTTTTCCAGTGCACAAATAATACATTTAGAATATATGAGTGAGCGTGGCTTCAATTTTATTGTGGGTAAATGCGGGCATGATCTCGTGCGGCTTGGAAAAAATAACTACATTTTACATTTAACTACTAACTGAAAAGCACAATAGCATTAAACATTTATTTAGCGGAAGTGTCCATCAAAGGCCTTTCTCTGGCGCCCGCGGCGGTCACGGCCACCATGGCCACCATGGCCACCAAAGCCTGAAGCCATATCAGACATGCCGCCGCCCTCGAACAAGCCAGGCGCCGGGCTGACATACGCTGCATGTCTGTTCCTGCCAACTGACAAGGCAGTATTTGACCGCTGCGCCATATCGCGCACGGTCGATACAGCATGTGTAATGCCAGCCAAATACGACAACAGCTGCAAATTGGTCGCCTCTTGCATCATGGCCAGATCAAACTGTTCGTCGTTCTGCACCACAGGCCTGTTTCTCAGCACCCGCTGCACGAGCTGCACGACCTCGGGATCAAACGGCGCATTGCCAGCCATCACCTCGCCGACGTACGCTTTAAGCACCATAATGTCTTTGTGCAACATATGCAGGGCGTTACGCTGGCTGGACAGAAACGCTGCCATCTTGGACACGTTCCCGGTATTGTCTGTGGGCGCTGATGTGTGCTTGGCGGACGCATCCGACGCGTAGATGTCCTCTGTCGTGGTTTTGGATGTGTTGACCACGTGCTCAATGGCAATGCGCTCGGCCTCGCCTGACTCCACGGAGATCTTCAATGGTAGTAGCCGTGATGCCCAAGCAGTGTTGGCCTCGAGCGGGATAGATCCATCGTTGGCGCACTGGACATAGAACTCGGCGTCCTTTTGCACAGCAGCAGGATCAGCCCATGCCAGCTTGGAGCTCTCAATCCTTGTTGGAGCCAGCGTCTCGTAAATAGCCACAGGCAGCGACAAACTGCTGCTCGACTCTGCCCCGAGGCTCTCTGTGCCAGACAGTGTGCTATCGAACACCATGAGCAACGCTGAGGGGTAGCTGCTGATAAACGTCTGGTGGAGCTGCATAATCCCCTTGTTTAAATTTGTGCTGGAGTTGACAATGTACCAGCCGAGGACATCGTAGTTGGGGAAAATTATTTTGGTCTGTTCGAGCCGAATATTAAAATGCGCAAAGTCCATTTCGGGCTTTTCTTCGGTGCTGCACTCGTCCATTTTCATCTCGAACGACAATGAGAGCTCGAATTGGCTCTCGAGCTGCCGCCCGAGAAGCACACCGCAGGCCACGCGTGGCTTGGTGTTGGCGGTTTGCGTGTGCTGTGCGACTATGCGCGTCACTTGGTCGGAAATCCCAAGGAGAACGAGTGGGTGCAGAATTACAGTGCCTAGGCTCTCCATTGTTGCGCTGAGATTCTGGTTGTTACTTTTAAAATATTGTGTGTGTGCAAATGTATGCGTGGAAATGTGGTCAATCGAAGTGTGGACTAGTAAAAAATAAAGAAATTAAAGAAAAGAAGTGCGAATGCCAAAAAAGAGAATGGAAAAAAGGGTCGATGAGAGGTGGGGTGCTCACTTGGCTGCGGCGGAGAGTACAACGCATAACGCGTCATCCATATTTTCAAAAAGAAGCTAAGCTCTCTTTTTTGGCTTTGACTACTGAAAAGGGAGAGGCTCCTTTTGGCCAAAGAACGAGGTTTTGAATTTTTATTTTAGTGTTAAAGTTGGAGAAAGAGAGAAAATAATGTGTACAAGGATGAATACTTAGGATAAAGAATGAAAAAAACAAAATGACCGCGGCAATGGGCAAGAATGGCAGGGGATGAAGCAACAGCGAGAGGCGAGAGGCAGGAAGCAGCGACTCCAACTGTGCTTAATAATTTTTTATATAAACTTGCACACGCGAAAGATGAATGGCAAGGAGTGCCCCAGGACTCCTCCCAGAATTTAGGGCTTCCGGAACTCAGTCAGTACAGGGTAGATGGCGGCGAACGCCTGGTAGATCTCATCTCGTACTTTTGCGCCCGTCAGCACAATCTTGCCCGACACAAAAATGAGCAGCACAATCTTGGGCTTGACCATGCGGTAGATCAGACCCGGGAACAGCTCGGGCTCGTAGCTGGAGAAGTTTCCGTGTGTGTATGCCAGGCCCTCGAGACGGATCGGGAACTTCACGTCGCAGGACCCGACAATGTTCTGGATCTTAAAGTCTGTAAACTTTGCCGGGAACCCGAGCTTCTGTACGATACGCGCGTACTTGCGCGCCGCCAACTTGGAGTCGTCCTCGGACTTTGCACCCGTGACGACCATCTTTCCCGAGGCAAAAATGAGCGCTGTCGTCTTGGGCTCGCGGATTCGCATGATAACAGCCGCAAAACGCTTGGGGTTGTACTCGGCGTTACGGGCGTGCAGTGCAATGGTCTTTAGGTCGAGCCGACAGTCGAGATTGACTGTGGCCACAATGTTCCTAGCGCGTGAATCAATCGATGTAAAAAGAGACGTGACAAATAAACATTAATACGCTGCACAACTTTTTCACATGTATACGCAAGTCACCACCATCATCATGTATTTTTGAACAACAGAGGGATACATACTGTAGTGTTGGTACAATGCCAGCGACGCCGGCAATAATGCTGTTCTCTTCACTGGCTGCCCCCTGATTCTGTCCGCTGGCGCCGTTCGACGGCCCAGCTTCGTTGCCGTTGGTCTGCGGCAGACTCAATGAGTGGTCGCCGCCATGCATCATGCCCTGGTTGCTGGACGACTGCTTGACAAAGGCCATGGGCAAAATGGTATTGGCTGTGTGAAGGAGGGCGTGAGTGCAAATGAAGGACCGAAGATTGTGTAAATATTTGGCTGAAAAAATGAATGTTATGAATATTCTGCGTGCAGTTGCGCGTCGGAATATACGCGCCAAACAAAAGCAACGCGTTAATAAAAAAGTGTGTTAAAAGCACTAATTCTGCTTTTTTTTGAGGTTCGCGAGCAGCTTCTTTGGTAAACAAAAAACGCGTGTTTTTTGTTTTTTCAGCCTGCTTGGAGAAGAGAGCGGGGGTTACTGAACACTTATTAAAGAGTCGTTGCGGAAGAGGTCACTTTTTTCTATCGCAGCGCGGTATCTTGTGCACAATAAAAATACACAAGGGGCCTGAGAGTGAGAAAAAAGGCACAAAAATCAAAAAAGAGGAGAAACAAGAAAGGTAAAAGGCGGCGGCGGCGGTATATATAGTGGGGGCAGGCCGTAAAGTCTCGACGCGGAGGAGTTGCCTTTTATACACGATGTCCTTTTGGCCTTTATGGGTGCCAACTTATGGACAGGCGTCAGTGGACAGCAAAATCCCACAAAATAATTTTGCTTTGCGCGAGATTGATGCGCGCTTTCCACTTTTTTTCGACATTTATTTCTTTCGCGGTGGAAAAGAGAAGGAAGGAAGGAAATTTGCACGAATTTTCTTGTCCCTCGCTCTCATTGCATTTTCGGCCTATTTTCCACCCCCCTGCTCTGAGTGCATCATATTGTAAAAATCAACCCTACAGCATGCAGCAATATAAATCACGGTGTCGTATTTTCATTGGCCACATCGCAATCAACCAATGGCAAGTTGCAACATTTCAAAGCGACAATCTAACCAAACAAGCAAAATATTAAAAGCTGTCACTGCTATTGGCTGGGACAATGAACACGAGGCAGGCGCTTCTGCTGGGCCCAAGCCCCCACCAAAAAAGGGAAGCAAAAAATACACTCGATGCGGGTAGCCGACACGCCTGAGCGCTATCCGCTCCCGATTGCAGATTTGGTTCTTGCGCGATAGGCAAATATGTGCGTCCTAGTTATGCTGCGAAAGCTGCCTGCGGCACCGGTTACCATTGGTATGACTAGCATCGTTCTGGGTAGTGTCGCGAGGTGTTTCGTTGCGTTTTTAGCCTGTGTATTAAAGAATTCCAATAACAGAGACCTTTTTGTGCCAAAACGAGAGTCCTACATGGTCACAGATATGCATCAACAAGCTTATAAACAAAATATACTTGAAAATCGTGAACAAAAAAGAAGTGCAATACAAAACTAATATAGAAACATGTTAATTTTTTGGAAAAAAGGAAAGGAGTGTTTGAAAATACAGCGAAATGCGCCAATTTGGGAAGCACAGTTCTAGGCACAGAGCCCAATAAATGATAATATAAAATTGCAATATCTCTCTTTTGCTCTCTTTTGCTCTCTTTTGCTCTCCCCCCTTGTCCCGCATTTGGCCGCATTTGGCTGCATTTGGCTGCATTTGGCTGCTAGACATCGAAGAACGCATGCAGCCATTTATTGCGACCCGACTCAACTCAACTCGCATTTCTCGCTCGGCTCTGTGTTGCGTGTGAAAGCCGCGTGATGCCTATTTAGTGCCCAAAGCAATAAACCGTCTGCATCTTATCAGCGATTATAATTACAAAAAAATGGTCCGCATACATTTGAACTGCACACACAGTGAAAGATTCGCCAAAAAGGCATTCATTACAATTGCTTGCTAAACCCGAATTTGGGGGTGATAATACTGTGTGGATAACAAACGATATCCGCGGCGCATGCTAACTTATGTTGATTGCTCCATTCAAAGCCCTTTTCAATGATGTCATGAATGCTGTATATCAATGCTATGATCGACAGAACAGTTTTTCTTTGCCAAATCCGGCTGGTTGCTGTCTGAATGATTTTTTAATGTGCTCCGAGCGTGCGGGTGCCTGTTTTAATAACATCATCTTGCATGAAATCCGTCCCTATTTATTTTTATTGACCACAAGATATTCTCAAGGGGATGTTCTGCAAAGTGTACGCATGATTCTAGCATGCAACTCCACTTAATTGATTTATTTGGTAAATTGTATACTATATTGCTGGTGCTATAAAGCAATTTTTGCCAATGCACAGTGCTCTACTGCATTGACACTGCCTGTTCGTTTGCCCAATTGATTGCAAGGTAAAATATGGAAAGGTCCATTAGAAATGATTGCCCAACGCCAACGCCGAAGCTACTATCTTGACGAAAATGCACACGAAAAGTTTTTAAATGTGCAAAAAAACAAAAAAAACTGACGTAAAAAATGTATGTGGATTCCCCACTGGCGCAAATTTGTAAGTGAAATCGACAGATTTCAAAAGGATGGTGGTGACTAGTGGTTATTGCGTTTGTGTATATAATGCAAGGCCCCCGGCAGCAAAATTTGACATGAAAAGTATCTTTATCATATTCTCTCGATGCTTGCTATATTATATATACTAATCTAAGCTATTTTTCAATTGATATTGTATTTTTCATTCGTAAGTTGAACATTGTAACCACAACAAAGCTTGCGATTCGTTTTTTAGCTTTGTCTGAATATTGGAAATGGGGAGGGAGGAGGGAAGAGAGAGCAAGAGGGGCATGTAAAATGAGTGGATGGCGCATTTAACACAACTTTATTATGTCGCCGACAAGCTGCCACGCCTTGTCTTTAATTTCGAGTACATTGCGGTCGATTATATTTTATGCATTGAAAATAATACCTTTTCTGTCAGCTGGCATACACATTAGATTTCTTGCTATATAATTTATCTTTGTTTCTAATCTTTTTGTTATCTTTTTTCTGCGTTTTATGATCAATTATAATAGGGACAGCACAACATAGCCGATATTCCATTTTTATTATTTATTCTCAATGGTGCTGCTATTTTTTAACCGCCGCTCTTGTCTCCGACTATCCGCAGCAATGGGTGCCCTGATTGTGCTGCTCTCGCCGCTCGTGAATCCTGTTGATGCTAAGCCAATGTGGAACACAAGTAAGTTTCGATACGGGCATATCATTCGGATCATTTGTATTCTGACTGTTGACGCGCAAAACCATTGCACTAATCATCTGCTTTTAACATTAATGTGTAGTCAACAAGTATGCTGTCGATGGCTCACTCTGCCCTGGAACACGCTCAACTGAGGTTTGCTCGGCAATCTGCGTGTACGACCTTGCCAACTGTCCCCAGCAGCCGGACTGCGCTGACGGTCAGTCATTGTGTAGCGACGGAAACTGCCACGACGAGTGCACCGACGAGATTAACAGCTCCAACCCATGCACCTGCGGCTGGCAGGCCAAGCATGTTCCAGCAAAGGCTGGGGGCCTTGTTCCTTGCCCACTTCTCGACAATGTTACCATCAGCGAGATGCACTCGTGGGAGAAGAAGAAGCAAATCCGCGATGCATGCTCTTCCCAAGCTCGCATTAGCGACCAAGGCAACTTTGGCATCTGGGGCACTGACTGGCCTCGTGATGGCTCCAGTGAATCTGGCCTTCTGGGCGTGTGGGCCGAGTGCCCGAGCGAGCCTCAGAATATGTACACCTTCCGCGAGCCAATGTGGATCGCTGTCTTTACCATTGTGTTTGGCTACTTGGCTCTGCTCGCGACCTGGCTTATGTACAAGATGGCTATGGAGATGCACCAGCGGCGTGCAAGGTCGGCTACAGTAGACGGTGCTGCTGCCAGAGGCACCAAATCCGAGCTCAACCCGCTGAAATTTGACCTCAAGAACAACGCGGGAAATTACGACCACAGTACTGCTAAGACAACCGGCGCGGGAAACTCCATTTCCAGCGGCAGCGATGCGTCTGATGAAACCAACGACCTGATGGGCAACAACATTCGTCTGAGCGGGTACAAGAACAGCGTGCTGGGCACTGCAATGACTTGGCTCCTGCTACTTCTGGCCTCGCTTTGGCTGTGCTACCTCTTTGTTCTTTGTGCTGACTACTATGGCAGCATGCCCAACACTCCAGTCGATGTTTCTTGCACACTTTCGTATAATGACTGCAATCTTGGCAACCAGACGTTCATTGTGATGTGGTGCCTTTTTATCTTCATGGTTGTCACTATAAATGTGACCCGCCACCGGCTCCGCAACTTTTTCCGTATCAAGACATTCCCAGAGCACGGCGAATTTGTCTGTGTCGAGCACAAGGTGGATGCTGAGATCATGCTGGCCAGCAAGCGCAGCTTTCTTGTCGATGCTGTGCGCCGTGTCGCCGATATATTCAAGCGCTTTTTGGGCTGGGACTGGAATGTGACGACATGCCCACTAGCGAAGACCGCCACGGGGCGCAAATATTTTACGTACCAGTGCACCCGATTTGTGCTGGACCAGTCGGACGGGCAGTTTGCGCCGTGCTCGTTCCAGCTTGGCACCAAAAACAGCGAATTTGTTTCCAAGGCTGACGGTCTTACGAGCGACGAGGCAAAAACGCGCTTCGAGCTCATTGGCCCTAATTTCATCCAGGTGTATGTTCCCAACTGGTTCTTTGCTTTTGTCCGTCAGGCAACAAGCTTCATCGTGCTGTATCAGTCTCTAGCGCTGCTGCTATTCTTCTACGATTTCTATTGGCAGGTCGGTCTGGTCGACATGTTCATCATCATACTTTCTCTCACATTCAGCGTGGTAGTCCGCAAGCTTTCCGAGGAGCGGCTCAAGCGTATGGCTGAGCAGGACGAACATCTCATGGTTAAGCGTGACGGCCAGTGGGCCGACATGAGCACTAGAGACCTGGTTCCCGGAGACGTCATTCAGCTAACGGCCGGAATGCACATGAGCTGCGATTGCATTTTGATCTGCGGAAATGTCGTGGTAGACGAGGCCTCTTTGACCGGCGAGGCATTGCCGGTGCGCAAGTTTTCTGTCCGCATTGATGACACGCCATTCGACTCGGCGGTTAACAAGAACAACCAGCTGTACGCGGGCACCATCATCAGCCAGACACAGCCGCTGACAATTTCGAACGGCGATTTTTTGGCCGACGAGCACGTCCTGGGTCTTGTCTTCCACACCGGTACAGCATCTGACAAGGGAAAGCTTGTGCGCAAGATTCTGTTCCCGCAGCCAATTTCTTTTATCTTTGACGAGCAGCTCAAGGTTGTACTGTCTATCCTCGTCTGCTACGCAATCGTCTGCATGGGCTTTGCAATTTACTTTTATCAGGGCTCGCCCACCGCGACATACTTCTACGGAAACTTCTGCATGCTACAGGCCATCAGCCCGCTTCTGCCCGCCGGTCTGGTCGCTGGCCAGTCGATGGCCGCGCACCGCTTGAAGAAAAAGCGTATTTATTGCGTTGATCCCCAGCGCATCCTCATGGCCGGCAAGATCCAGATTATCGCATTTGACAAGACCGGCACAATGACCTTTGACTACCTCAACTTTTACGGCGTCCGCACTGCGCGAGCTGCCGCGTTTGACAGCTTCAATGGCGACTTGCCCTCGGTAGACGCGCTGTTCCAGATGGGTGTTGCAAGCTGCCACGCAGTCACCGACCTCAACGGTCAACTCATTGGCAATCCGGTCGATATCGAACAGTTTAAGGCGTCGGAATGGTCGTTGGACAACCAGCCCAAGTATTTGGACAAAATTATGCCGCCTGCAAACTCGCCGCTGAGCGCCCTGCATGTTGTGCGCCGATTCGAGTTTGTGCATGCGCGCGCTTCCATGTCTGTCGTCGCGCAGGATGAAGGCACTGGCCAGATCCACATTTTTGTCAAGGGCTCGTTCGAGCGCATCAAGCAGATCAGCAGCGCCCCAACTATTCCTGCGGACTACGATCTCGCGTGCAGTCAGCTGGCGCGTGAAGGGTGCTACGTCTTGTCAATTGCGCACAGGGTATTTGGCGGCACCATGGATGAGCTCCGCAACATGTCGCAGGAGGACATTGAGTCTGGATGTGACTTTATTGGCCTGCTAGTGTTTAAGAACATGCTCAAGCCAGACAGCGAGCAGGCAATCGGCGAGCTGAAGGGCGGATCCACACGCACAATCATGATCACAGGCGACACAGCTCTGACAGGCATTTACATTGCGCGACAGTCCGGTATGATCCCGCCAAACAGCACCGTTTTGCTCGGCGACGTTGACAAAAAATTGGGCGGCATTGTTTGGGTCGACATTGATCAAGACATTGAGGTTGAAAACATTTTACCACTTCTCGACCAGAGTGGCCCAGATGGATTCCCATCGACCGAGCTAGCCGTCACCGGTGCTGCGTTCAGGATGCTATCCGAGAACGGCGGCATCAAACCGCTGCTGCTGAACACTCGCGTGTTTGCGCGCATGCAGCCCAATGACAAAGTGCTCTGCGTGCAGCAGCACATGGAACACGGCATCACGGCCATGTGCGGCGACGGCGGCAACGACTGTGGCGCCTTGAGGGCTGCCCACGTTGGCCTGGCTTTGTCCGACGCTGAGGCCTCAATCGTCTCACCATTTGCCTCCGGGAACCGCTCGATTATGTCCTGCGTCGAGCTGCTCATCCAGAGCCGCGCTGGGTTGGCAACATCGTTTGCCAATTACCGCGCTCTGATTCTGTATGGTACGACCATGACTATGATGAAGCTCGTTTCGTTCTACCACGCCGACTCGATGTCTTCGAATATTTGGATGATTATCGACGCCCTAGTTGCCACTTCGATGGCAATTGCCGTCGTCTTTTTGCCGCCGGCCAAGAAGCTGGCCAAGTACCGCCCGACCGCGCAGATTCTGGGCCCCGAGATTTTGTCATCTGTCCTGGGCGTCGTGGCCATTAATTGGTGCTTCATGGCGTGTGTGTGGATCTGGGTTTACGGCCAGTCATTTTTCCGTTGCAACGAGTTTGACTCATCTACAGTTGACTTGATGAAGTGGTATCTGCTTGGCGATAACTACGAGGCCGCCATCATGACGTATATTGTGATGTACCAGTTTATCAACAACGGCTTCCTGGTCAACTATGGGTACTTGTACCGCCGTCCCTGGTACCGCAACCCATTCCTGCTTGCCGTCTGGTCGGTACTTATTATCCTTATTTCGTACGCCCAGCTCGCTCCTCCCAGCAGACTGTCGTGCACTCTGCGCCTCAACTGTGGCAATCCTGATGTTTTGGAAAGCCTAGGCTTTGATCGTCCGACATGGAATATTGAGCCTTATAATAGCCCTATCGGCCACAATGTTCTGCCCACCTATGCAAAGTGGACGCTGTGGGGCTACTCTATCGGAAACATGGTTGCCAGCAATTTGTGGCAAGTCCTGGTTGTCTATGGTCCAGTGCGCACGTTTTTGAGGAAGCGTCGTCCAATGCGCCGCCTCAATATCAAGCTATAGTTTTTATACTTTTACGACTTTAACCGAACAATTATTGAATTTTTTTTATTCGTTTTGTACAAGGAATACTGGCGGCTTTGACTCTGGCACCTGTGTACCAAAATGCTCGGATATGATTTTGCGCAGGTTGTCCGTGCCGATGCTCAGGTGTTTGCCAGGCAACAGCACAAAACTCAGCCGATTGCTTTCATCGAGCTCGCGCAAGCCCAGCCAGTCCTCGGCATACATCTGTGACTCGTGCAGGCTAGTCTCATTGCCTCTTTCATCGACAAAGCCAAACCACGATGACGCAGCCGGGTAAATCATGTTGTCCTCGCTGAACCTGACCAGAACCATCTTTTCTAGCGCCCGGATGCGCTCGCCGTACGCCTTGTCCCTGTGCTCTGCGATCTCGCCATTGATGTCGGGCAGAAATATGTTGTGCTGCAAGTACTGGTCCAGCCTCCGCGGGTCCTTAAAGTACTGCGCCTGGATGACATGGTCCCTGACATACCACGAGTACACGCCGCGCGCAGCCAGCTGACGCATCCAATTGCACAGCACGTCGCCCTCACTGGCGCACTCGGGCACCCTAGCCACTCCCGAGTGCGGCGACCCGAATGTGACCAGGGCACGCGCGCTGATGTTCGGGCATCTCTCAATCAGCGCGCGCAAAAACAGCCCGCCCTGTGAGAACCCCATCATGTTGATGCCGCGGCCCTGCAGCTGTGGGATTTTTGTCAGGTCGCTGCACACACTGTCTACCTGGCTGTTGAGATTGCCAAAGAACCCCGCATTGCGGTCTGCGCCCTCGCTGGACCCAAGCCTGACTGAGTGCACAAACACGCCGGGCAGCTCGTCCTTGATTGTCTGCGCGACTGCGCCCATTGTGTTGTTGTCACAGCAGGTATCGCCCATGCCATGCCAGATAACAACGGGAAGCGGCAAATCGCCAGTGTCTATGTTGTGGTTAGACGCAGCGCCCACTGGCCTAGTTGTCAGCAAAAGCGCAAAGAGCAGGTTCAAAAGCAGTAGTGCGCAGTGCACTTTCATTGTATAATTTTTGGGTGAGAAAAACGAAAGTGAAAACGTAAAAAATGGAAAATAAAACAAAGGAACAAAATTTCCGAAAACAAAGCAGACAAAGAAAATATATAAAACTATTGCGAATGTCCGCATTCAAACGCTGGCTGCTTTGGTGGTTTTGTGGGTGGCAGTAGCAGCACGAGAAAGATGTAATGGTCTGCCAAAACAGTAAAATAAGCACAATTGACCATGCAAAAATGGGCAAGAATGAATTATGCGGAAAACAGTACTATTAGATTAGGGGGTTTAGCTCAGATGGTAGAGCGTCCGCTTTGCATGCGGAAGGTATGGGGATCGATGCCCCAAATCTCCACAAATTGGTTTTTTTTTGCCTATATTTTGCACTTGTTTATTTTTGTTGCGCGTGAATGGTTTTTCATGTATTTCTTTTTAAAAAATGGGTTTTTGGCAAGATGAGCAGGCAAAGTACTGGGTTGTTTTAATTTAATTAATGGCACACACTGTTGCAACAATTTGTCATTATACAAGTGCTACACAATTATTTCTACACATGTGAATAAATGTCCAAATGAATGAGTTGTTTAAATTTTAATAAATTACACTGTTGGCCGCTCGTTTAAAATTCAGTTGTCATGCTTGCCACCGACTTTGCAGACTTGTAGAAACATTTTGTCAAGATGCTGGTAGATAGTGAATATCTTGCGTTTCTGAATTGAACGATTTGCCATGTGATAATAAACAATCGGCCCATGCGATTATAGTCACACACATAAAACCTATTGTATGAAAAGATGCGGCTATTGTCTCGTTCCAATAAAACACAATTATGCCTGCTTTTATTGGAAAAAGTGAGCTTGCATTTCAAGTGAAATGAATTGATGAATCGTCACTTGATAGAGCTCACTACATCAGGCAGTAATAACAGCTGTATGGCCAGCTCGGTGCTATTTAAACCTGGGATTTGCGCTTCAACTTTCTTAATTTCTCTCGGCATTTTACCTGACCATCATTTTATATTTTTACATTTATTTATTTATTGCTGAAAATTTCTACTTTTGCCAATGGTTGAATACGCGTACTGCCGCTACCACAACTTGTTGCACGGAAACAGCACTTTGGTGATAACGACAGACATGTTAATCAGTGACGTGTACTCGCTTTTGAACGACATTGCGCCCAGCAATGCTCGAATAAATTCGATATTGTACTACGGCACAAACGAAAAGGTTGGAATACCTCTGGAATACAACAGCACGCAGCGCTTTGCAGACATTGCCAACCGTGATGAGGGCGAGCTTGAGTTTATCGCCGAGCCAGAGAGTGGAATAACAGAGACTGTGCACTATAGAATAGTGCGCTAACCAGGCGATTTTAATATATAAACATGCACTTTCGAGGGACAAAGTGCGCGGGAAGGTCCTGCATGCAGGGCCTTATTTTTTGTGTTTGAGAGAGAAAATAGATATATTGTACGAAATACAGAAAAATACAAAACATGAAATAAAGTTAATGATTAAGATTAATCGTCTGCCGCGTCACCCTGCCCATCATGAGTTGTTCTATTGCAGAACATGGCTATGTTCCCCTATAACAAAAGTTATTCAGACCTGGGTCTAATTGCCTGGCGATGGAAGTGTTTGCCAAGGGTGTTAGTAAAATTAAACTCGAGCACCCGATCTGGCAACTAGAGCGTCAGTCGTGGCCAGATAGCTAGTGTGCATATCTGCCGTTTTCATTGCTGTTTGTCCGTGGCCACTTTGGAAATCTATTATTTTTGTCTTGTCGCGGATTTGGTATTCGGGATGTTTGTTGAGATTGGAGTCTCATCAACAATCGGGGTTTCGCAGGCGTCAAGGATTCCCTCATTTCCTGTTCAATCTGTAGGTTGCACCGTCCTTTGTACCAGTCGTGCTGTTTTTTTTTACAATCTTGTTTACAAAACCAATGTATTTTTTGGGTGCTTGAATCATAGGATTTTAATTAGCGTTGTGTGAATATCCTCTATCAGCCCCTGCCAACCACGACTCATACCCAGGTCCAGCTTCTTGTCCTGGTAGTGGGCATTCACACGCTTCTTGTGTTTCTCCAATATGGCATCTGTTGGCCCTGGATACACCTAGAGTCTATTGATTGTCTCAGCCACAAGATCTGCGGCTGGGCCCCAAAGATCCCAGTGAAAGTCCTCTCGCATCAAAATTTTGCGTTTCTGTCGTGAACACATGAACATATCGCCATGTGTTCCAATTGGTCTGACAGCCAGGCGACGAGTCATAGGCACATCTCTGGTTCAGGGTATGCGTCGGGGTACTATTTCCATTGTCTATTTGCTACAGGTAGTAAGCGGAAAAGCATATTTACAAAGGAGCGACGGATGGGGCCCCTTGTATTGGTGATGTGCCGTGTTCTTGTAATGCCGAATGCCTTTCCTATCTACTGCAACATTCATTGCCCGGAGGATAGTGGTGACTGTCATGGGTGAGGTCTTTGGAAACTGTTTAGGGGTCAGAGGTAGTTGTGGTACTATTGTTTTTGTCACTGCTGGTGCTGTGTCTGGCGTCGATACCATTGTCCTTGCCCCTTCTGATGCCTCTGCCGGTGCTGCTGCCAATTTCCCTGTGGGGATAATTGCCTTCTTGGTGCACGCCACTGTAATTTGCTCCATCAGTGGCTTGCTCATCCAGTCGTCGTCCTGTCGGCGGCAAAGCCTCTTTGGTGGGCAATGCGTGATAATATTCCCTGCAAAGAGCCAGTATTTTTTGTCCGTCGACTTCCATCCACATTGCAGTGTCCAGAAACCTGTCTGTAGATGGGCTGCATTAGCGGCCCTGTCTGCTTTTTAGTTTTGGTGTGCGTCCGCATGTCCTCGCCCCCATTGAATATTGAGTGGCTCCTCGCGGGTCCAGAGCCAGGGCAGTACTAGTCGGCCGAGATACTCTTGATTAGACTGTTTTATTTTTTGATAAATATTTTTGACGTTTATAATTTCAATTTGCAGTGTTCATCTCTAAATCTGTTTTCATGCGCTATTTTCTCATGGGTACGCGCATAGTCTATACATTTTAGACGCATCCAAGTAATAAAGTACGACTTAATATTTGAAGCTGATACCAAAGCCACAGCATCTGCCTTTGCCACAAAAAACAAAATTGATGCTTCTGCAACGAGGCGTGTGTAAGCCTAAGTGTTTTGTTTTAAAGGGTCTGAACAGAATGACACGCTATATTAAAGTTGGGATTGCATTCACACATAGTTTTGCAATTTATCCATTTTGTCGGGGTTTAATTATCTTTCACAGCCAAAAATTTTAAATTGATCTTTTTTGGGACTGTCTGCCTCATTTTCTCATTTTTGGGGATATCGAAAAATAAATCAAAAAGTGGCATTTTTGGCATTTTTACGCGTTTTTGATATTATTATTTCATTCCTCTCTCATTTTTTTCGACTCTAATTTTCAGCGCTTGCTTTCCTTCCTTTTCCACGATTTGAACACCCTACTTTATTTTTATCCTCTTGAATTTGCAGAATGCTCAACAATCACGCGCGTTTTGCAGATGCTAAGCAACGGCAGCAGCAGAAGCAGCTGCAACAGCAGCAGTCACACCACACAGAGCTGTTCAGAAGCTCATACTTGGAGCGACTCAAAGAGGGGGACACGGCAATGCTAGTTTTGTCGACCCTCGGTGGTAGCGCAAATGTCGGTGGAATCGAGGGTGTTGGTGCGCGAGGAATTTCAAGCGTTAACGGCTCTAGCAGCATGAACATGCGGAAACGCTTGACGCGTGGAAACCGGCGGAATTTGCGCGAATGGAGCTCAGGCTCAGAGAACGAATTTGGCGCAGAGGATGAGATAGAGTCGCCATTTGAAACCGAGGTAAGCTCGGCTAAACAAGGCAGTGATGGTGATCTCGAGAATGCTCGCAGCCAGGATATAATGAGCGGTATTGGGCTTCAGCCCGCATACGAGGGCCTGCAGAAGCGGGCCCGCCGGCGCACAGCGCACTGGCACTTGCGCGACGACCAGGCAGCGTGGCTGGCTCAACAGGAGGAGGTTCTGGTTCCCGTTCGGCTGGAGATGGAGGTTGGCGACTACCGCCTGCATGACGTGTTTGTGTGGAATGCGAAGGAGCAGGCGCTGACGCCAGAGCACTTTGCCGCCATTTACTGCGCCGACCTCTCACTACCCACAGACTCGCGTAATGGCGCCGTGGAGCATGTGGCACAGCTTATTCGCCAGCAAATATCCGAGCACGTATCTGCAGCAGACTGCAACTTCAGCGGCGGCGAGCTGCGGGTGAATCTCAACCTCGAGGTGCAGGTCGGTCCACATGTGTTGCGTGACCGCGTTGAGTGGGACCTCTTGGAGCCGCTGGGGTCTCGTCCCGAGGAGTTTGCGCGCTGCTTGTGCCGGGACCTTGGGCTTGGCGGTGAGTATCCGCCACTGGTCGCTCACCGCGTACGCGAGGAGGTGGCGCGGTATCACAAGGAGCTGGCCGAGGCAGGTGACGCGCATTGGCTGCGCCAAGCTCCGGTCGACTCTGTATTCCGCCCTATCAACCTTGCCGAGGGCTGGGGCCCAAGTATCGAGATAATGTCGGCCGAGGATCTGGATCGGATGTGGATGCACAAGGAGCGCACTTATCGGCGCACGCGGCGCTCAGAACGCACTCACACGCGCACATTTAACTTTTTGCCGCCGGAGATTGTGCCCATGGACATGTCCAATTCTACTAACGCCGTATCGTCGATCCCCGTCATCAACCCGGCGTTCTATACCCAGGCGTCAACCGAGTCGATTGAGCCTGTTAGCAGCGGTGCCACGACACCAAAGCCAATGCGGAAGTTGCAGTCCAGTATGCGACTGCAGGGTACGCCGACGCGGCCGTCAACGCCCCGAAGCTACACCAAGACGGATAAGGGCAGCTGGGAGTGCGAGCATTGTGGCTGCGAGGGTGGCGCAACGCCCATTCAGCGGCAAGGACCAAATGGGCCAAAGACACTGTGCAATGCGTGTGGAATTGCATGGATGGTGCGGGATCGCCAGGGACTGCCCAGCCATCGCAAGGATCTTCACCGCAAGTGAATACAAACTGTGCACACGGGTGAGTCAAATATTAGTATGCGGTGTCATGGTTTTTTTTTTACTTTTTTTATTTTGTTTTTACAGTTGTTATTTATTTTATTCATCGTTGACACCATTTTGCGAATTTTTGAAATTGTGCTAAATTATTGCATATATGAAAGGCGAAATGTTTGCAGCTTGATTTCAGAAATGTTGACATCCATCGTATAAATAAATAAACCGGATTTAAATGCTAAAGTTCAACCTTCGCTGTTTGGAATTTTAATGATATTCAATACATATTATTTTAATATTATAATGGCCAGAGCCATAAATTTATGTAAGAAAAAATATTTTGGTCAAGTTTGTTATTTAGCCGGAGATTCATACAGTGGCACAGCCTTGCAAACAACATAGAACGGCACAGTGTATTGTGTATATAAGAAACAGACAATCATTAGGTTCTAAATTTCAATTCAGAAAGAATTATTTGTGTGTTTGCTGGGTTTGTATAGTGTAATAAACAATACATATTGTGGCAAAATTTAAAAACAATACTAGAAATCAGCAAATAGAAAAGCACTGCTCATCTGAGATGCAAGGAAAAATGAATTTTAATAAAAAACACATACAACATAACGTGTTTTTGGAACGTCATGCATTGACTATGTGTCAAAATAAATATCACAGCGTTCAAAAGTACAACAAATAGCTTTTTGATAATGTATTTGTAAATCATTGACATAAAGCATCAAAACTCACCTATTTTTATATTGCGTATACTCAAACCTGTTTGCTGTTCACTATTGGCACATGCATGTCGTGTTATTGCAAAAACAACACCGTTTGGCTGACCAAACCAACATTGTTGTTTACATCATAATCAACATTGCAAAAAATACAATATAAGCCACTCGTATTTCCCTTTATATATTTGTTTATTTATTTGTCAACAGTTTTGTGTACGCTTTTTATTTTAAGAGAATATTTTACGTATATTATATTATATTCAAATTTCTATATATAGTCATTTTTGATTGCATCAAATTGGTTGGATTCTATATATTTTTCAAATTTACAAAGGTACACTCAGTAAGCTTGCAATGCCAATTCTGATATTCTTATAATTGCGCATTTAACACCACAACACACACAAAATGCTGATATACTTTAAGCAACTGAAATCGGCATCTTGACCCAAGCTCGTGCTGGCTTTTTAATTTTACTTTCAACTTGATGCTACAAAAATTACGGCTGTTGTCTTGATGCACCATACTCAGTTTGGCTGTTTTTACTATATTGTTTTGGATGTTCGTTCTAAATTTTTTTGAATAAATCAGATTGACATTTCTTCACTAAACATTCAGGCTGCCTATGCGCCTGTGTGATTAAATTGTCCATCCCTACTGCATCATTTTAAAAGTGCTTTGTTCAGCTATATTTTTATTACAAGCTAAAAAATATTTGGCGTATAATATCTTATAAAAAAGTGCTGGTCAATCTTATTTTATGTCCTACAGGTATTTAAATCTATCCGAATATACAAACTTCGCGGGTATTTAACCATTTTATAGTTAGAAATAGCTCGCTATCCTTATTTAGTTACAAATGATTGCTTTTGGATTCTATTATTCATTTTTTCGGGGAATTGTTATCTGCATCCGTTATTCGGCTCCGCGATTACCAACCGATTGGTGATTCTCCGTAATCGATTGACCAGCATTTTATTTGCACCCGTCGATCAAAAATAAAGGGGGGCATTTTTACAGGCATATTTGCCTTACCTCCTGTTTTCATAACTCTCTACAAAACCAAGATGTACGGAATCAATTCCACGATATCTTACTGGAAAAACTATATTTCCTTTGTAAAGCCATATGGCTGCTTTTTTGCCGAATACGATATCAAACCTGCCGCATCAACATGCTCTTCTTGTTCCCTTCTTGTTTTTGCAATTCCAGATTTTTTAGCTTTAAAATTATTATAAAACATATTTCAGTTGCTAGTGTTTGTATCGGGGTATTTTCGATTTATAATTGTACTTCATTTTTGCTTTGTTGGCAAGCATTATTATTGTCAAGGTTCCATCTATTTTTTTACACATAAATCAGGCAAATCTCGTTTATTGGTTTTTCTGCGCTTTGTCGATTACTTTAATATATTACCCGCATTTGTCACTTGTAGACTGCGCATGGGCACGTTGGGATCTGCACGTCCCACGCATGTGTCAGTATGTACTATTGTCGGGTGGCGATATAGTCAGTCGGGCTGACCCAACTCACAGCTAAAACCTTATTGCCTCCCCCCACCCATCCGCCATATTTTTGTCTGTCCAAGCTCACTGCCCATGCAGATTTGCCTATAGACACGTTTACGACTATTCTGACATTGCCTTTCCTGTTTCCATTTCTTGAATGTTTGACCGGCCTCTTTTGCTTTTGTACTTCCTACAAAAATTGCAATGACTATTGTCATGCCATGTCTCGTCTTTTGATTTTATGTATTTTATGCAGCACTGATTTCTAATTGTGTATTTTTTGCGCCAGACACTCTCAACACCTTTTTGGTTGCAATATTTTATTATTCAGATTGTAGAGCCGCCATAATCGTTTTATCAATGTCGACGGGGGACAACCAAAGGCATAATGCCCTGCCCTCTCCTAATGCAGTCCCAGCATTTGCGCCCATCAAGCCACGAGGAGATCCCGATGAGCACCGTCAGGCAATGACCGAGGAGATTGCCATTCAGCAAAACGAGCTGATATCCCAGCGAAGAAAAAGAAACACCCAGGCAGCAGCACGCATGCGTGAACGTCAGAAGCAGCGCGAGCAAAATCTCATTGAGCACCACAATAAGCTCATCAGTGAGATGAAGCGTTTGGAGACAGAGTTATCGTCTATAAAAGCTCAGCGACAGCAGCCAGAAGGTAGGCACAAATACAAACTAATGGATATGTTCCTTCATATTTTTTTGCAGTTGGTCACTCAATTCATGCCCTTGGTCACATTACTTTTCTTTATTGCGTTTTCTTTGCTTTTTCCCTTAATTATGTTGGCATTTCAGGGATTTCCATAAAGGATACGTGTCATATTTTTACTTCCTCTTCCTTTCTCTATCTCTTTGCGTACTTTGCTCATACCATCCTCAATCTTTTGTAAATGATATTTTCTTTTAGTATATCTATTTTCAAAAAACCCCAAACTCCCAATTAAGATTTGCGCACCCACAGGATTGTGCAGGAGTAATTATGATGTACCTACGCGAGTCTGCCGCAGGCATATCCTAATTAGCGGCCTTTGCGGAATACATCGGAATTGCTCTCATATATTCATATATTTTTATTTTGGCCAAGCTGTGTGAGAAAAATAAAACCATCTGCCCACCTACGTCTGGCGCCATAGATTGCAGGCCGTTTTTTTACATTTATAACGCGCATCTGCGTGGTGAAATCAACCGAATGTCGAGTTTGTTATTTGCCATCTTATTTTTAATCCTGCCATGGCAATTTCTGATAATGCTATGGAATCCTTCTTTAAAGTTTTTTATGCACCCGACATGATCTGCATCTAGAAATATATCCTGTCGGACAGACATGTTAGTTTTTTATTTCAGCTGTGGGTATAACAGCAAAAGTAGGATAGTAGAATGTATATTATTGATCGCATGCTGCAAATACTATTTTATATACATATTTTAAGGCTAACAACTGATTTGATTGCACTTTTATTATGTTTATCAACGCTTTCGCGGCATATGGCGTGCTGCTTGTAGTAAGCGATCTAGTTGATGAGGACCACGACAGTATGCTGCAAAGGCTGTCGGATGAGTTGGAGATAGCAAACTCAGCCATGGTTCAGATCAAGGATGAGGTCGAGAAGCTCGTAGACATTGCAAAATCAATTGATATCTGACTGCACCATTTGGGCGTGGACAAAGCTAGACCTTATTATAATGCGGTTCATATTTTTTTACATATGAAGCTTATACAAAACCTACTATCCTACACCACATGCTAAACCCGCCGTAATATTCAAATCAATAGCGACAAGATCAACCCCGAAAATGCCTTTATTTGGTGGGAAGTCCGTGCAAACCCAATGAAAATAGAAAATACAAATTATCCGTTTTGCTTGAGCTATTGCACAATTAATTTGATCATGATTCCCTGACTGGACGCATTTCAGTGCTAATCGCGATTGGTGATTACGCCAAGCATGATGAATTGGGAAAGCAAAATGCTGCCAAAAGTGCCCAGTTAATCTTTTTTTGACCAAGCAAAAAACCCTATTATCATCCGCAAGTGGGGGATAATTCAAACTGTCTTTCTCGTCTCAAGTTAGAATTTCTCTACTTTATATACATATACATATATTTGACATATTCTCCCTATATAGTAATATATACACTTGCTTAAATGCTAAGGGCAACGGCAGCAAAAGCGCACAAGGCGGTGTTGTCCGACCAGCTTCAACTGAGCGCATTTCGCATAAATCGGGTGTTTACAAGACAATTTAGCTTGTCTCAAAACCTAAAAGCAAGCACAAACAATGGTAGGTTGTTCCTATAGAAACGTATTTCTGTCTTATACGTAGCGATACCCAAAGTACTGAATCGAAAAATCACAGGCTATTTTTGCATCTGCTGTTCATCGATCATCCATGTATGACTTGTAGATAACAACAATCGGTGGCGGAGCACAACCGGGCGGGTCAGCCTGAAGGATCTGAAGACGCTGAGGGTGAAGGAGGCAGAGAACAAATTGGCCAGACGTGAAATGATCGAGCAGCTTTTGGAAGAGAAAAACGACTCGGCGCAAAAGGACGCGGGCAGCGATGCTTTGGCCGTCACTACAAAGACAACGCGTCTGAGGACGACATTTGTCGAACAGTTGCGGCCACTGGCCATGGATATGCGTCTGCTGCGCTCAGACACAGCTACAGACAGCGGTGGCAGTGGAGGTAGCGGTGTGGGTGCCAGCCCATCTCTGCCCAAAGAGAAAGACTCGGTATCTCTAGAAGATTCCGCCTCTACAGCACAAGACGCCGTTGATTTGGAAGCTATGCAGTCATCACAACAGTTTGTCGAAAGGGCGTTTAGCAAGACGATACGAGACGACGTGCTCAACACGCTGGTTACAGGGCTTGTGCGGCGGAGCCACATAATGCTTTACGCCGAGGATCCGTGGTCCGAGGGGTACTCGCTGCCGCTACTCGAGGAAGTTGGCACGCAGACTGGAGCGCACTTGACAGCACTCGATATTCCTGATTGGTCTGTGCTGACATCGCGGATCGATCCGATTCTCGAGGACCTGACAATTGTTAGTCACCCTTACTCGCCTCCGCCAGACCTGGATACAAGTGAGCACGGTGAGGGTGGGCGTGGAATGGCCTTTTTTTCCGGCATCAACCGCAAGCAGCAGCATGATGAGGGGGACCTTATGAGCGAGCAGATCGACGGGGGTTCTGAGGAGCCTGCTCACAACAAGGACGGCGAGGATGTAGACGACGAGGATAGCGTGAATGGACGCCCGCTAGATATCGGAGTTGACTCAATACGCGCCCATTTTGGAATCGGTAAAGGCTCTGGCGCGGGCGGTGCTGCTGGCGATCGGCTGGGCGCTGCTGATGAGGAAGGGGGCGACCCAGTACTTTCTCGCGAGATGATGAGCAACCCTTTGTCTCGGAGTGCGACCGAGCGCCTAGATCGGGTCTTGGGCGATTTTGTCAGCTTACCTGGGGTCGTTGATGGAATACAAAGGCCACGTATAATTGCCATTAAGCACATGGGCGACTTGCTGAACACTCGTGTCGGATACACGCTGTTCTCACGTTTGATTGCGGCTGTGTCCAGACATAACAGCAGCGAGGGGGCTGTACCGGTGGTTGTCGTGGGTCTGCTCCATCCTAGCTGGTTCCACCCGGACATGCCGCCGCCAGGCATTCCGCCGTTTGACATCAACCCGTCGACGCCCGTGGCGCTCATGCCTACGGACGATCGCTCTGAGGCGCTCAACCGCGGGGTCAACGGAATCGTCGAAGGGCTGCTGGGAGAGGAGGGCCAGCGTGCTGCCGGCGGGCGTCTAGGCGTGCACGTTGTGCAGATGGACGGGTTACCGGCCAACAACAGGATTTCGCGTACTCTGGGGGCGTCGCCGGGGATGCTGTTCGGAGGAGGCAAGGCTGCCGAGGAGCTGCCACTGTTTGCGCGCATTGGAATTCCGCCAGCAGCACATACCGTGGTCTCCGCAATGTGCGACATGCAGTCGCCAGAGTATGCGCAACAGACAGACAGCACGTCGGCGCAGCAGATGGTCGGGTCGCTGCGGCAGTCACTGATCGCCGAGCAGTGCTTGGACCGAAATGCACGTGTGATTCGTAACATTTGCTTGCTGTACCAGGTACCCGGCCTGGAACTGAGCGACCAGGAGGCAGCTCATCTTGAGACACTTTCGAAGACGGGCGGATCAAAGGTGTTTTTGCGTGAGACGCTGTACAATGAGCCAGTCGGGCTGCCTAAGCAGCCAAAGCGTAACACGTGGAACTTGGACTACCGGCCTTTCACTGTCATGCTGCGGTCGCTGCCAGATGACGTCGGGCGGCGGTTCTTTTTTGGCGAGACATTTTTACACCGCTGGATCTCGCTGGCTCAGGCGCTGGCGGTCAGGGAGAAGCTCAGCCTGGAGGCCATCAGGGCAGACCCATCAGTTCTGGTGACTGCTGCACGCGATGGGCTGCTGGGATCGCGCCATTTGGTTCAGGCGTGGACGCAGCTGCTCGAGTCGTATGTGGCATTGCGCCATGGCGTGATTGCCTACAGATCTGGCAAAAAGGCAGCTGACAAGCCCCTGGTCGCTGCGGAAGTGGAGAGTGAAAATGGTATCCTGCCGTTGCACCGCCAAGTCGATTTTGCAGAGATTGGAATTGGTCGCAAGGCCGAGGACGATATGGACCCGAAGACTGACGTGACGAAAGACGAGTCGCATTTGGAGCTGCTCGATCATGAATGCGATGTTGCTGCGCCGTCCGCGGAGAAGGATGAGCACACTCAGTGGTCTAGTGTTAGTCGGGAGCTAGAGGGAGATGGAGAGGACGCCAGCGGGGGCGACGATGCTGGCAGCGGGCGCGGGGCCAAAGCACCAGTGCCGGCGCAAAAGCGCATCCAGCTGGCCAAGAAGAACCTGACGGAGTATGAGCAGCGCCTAGTCGGCAGCGTGGTTGATCCACAGAGCATCCCGACCGGCTTTGGACAGGTGTGCGTGAAGCCAGAGACAGTGACGACGCTGCAAGAGATCATCACGCTGCCCATGCTGCGCCCGGAGTACTTTAGCAAGGGTGTTTTGCGGCGGTACAATGTCAGTGGAATCCTGCTGTTCGGCCCACCTGGAACGGGCAAGACAATGTTGGCCAAGGCGGTAGCCAAGGAGAGTGGCAGTGTGGTGCTCAATATCCGCGCGAGTGATATCTACGACAAGTACGTTGGCGAGGGTGAGAAGCTTGCGGAGGCCGTGTTTACGCTGGCACGCAAGCTTGCGCCGTGTGTTATTTTCATCGACGAAGTGGACGCGCTCTTTTCAGCGCGCTCGTCTGGAGAGACAAACAAATTCCGGCGGGACATTATGAATCAGATCATGTCCGAGTGGGACGGAATTAACACGCAGCGGAAAAAGGGCGCCACGACAGGTGCACAGGGCTCTGCGGGGCCACCGCCTCAGGTGATGGTCATGGCGGCGACCAATCGGCCGTTCGACCTGGACGATGCCATTCTGCGGAGGTTGCCCAGGCGCATTATGATCGATCTGCCTGGCGTCGATGACCGCAAGCAGATTCTTCGGATCCACTTGGCGGGCGAAGAGCTGGATGCTGACATTGATATGGAGGCGCTGGCTAAACGCACGGATAATTTCTCTGGGTCTGATCTGAAGAACCTGTGCGTGGCGGCGGCACTGGCTGCACTGCGCGAGAGGGTGCAGGAGGAAGTTGGCGGCGCGCAGTCAGCGACAGAGGGGGTTTCGCTGATAGAACGACTCCGTGGCACTCGCAAGCCAGCAGCAGCCGCTGCAATGTTGGCATCACCAACATCTGTGTCTGCACCTGCGTCTGCATCTGCGTCTGCATCGACGGCTGCGTCAGCAGCTGGCAGTAGTCACAGAGCAAAGTCGATCAAGCTGGCAACTAGGCATTTTGATGCGGCACTGAAAAAGGTGGCCCCGAGCTCATCTGACCAGATGGAGTCGCTGATCGAGCTGCGCAAATGGGATAAGATGTACGGTGACGGGGCGCAAGAGCGCAAGCATAAGCATCATTCGATTGGATTTGGTAATGGAGGCGGCGCAGCCACTCCTGCCGTTGCTGTTTCTGCAGAGAAAAAATAGAGGGACAGGCCCTTTATCCAATTGGCCAATACACTATTATTTATAGCACATAGTATTATTCCTGCAACAACAAGGACTAAGTTATGCGCCTAATGCAGTGGCGGAATGACTTTTTTCTTTTGAAGTTGTGGCTGCATTGTTTGAGTATTTGGCAAATGGCCATTTAGCAAGAGCCATTTATCAAGTTGTTCAGGTTTTTTTTTCAAGTGCATTCAAAAAATTAAATGGTTGAAATAGTGCCCCGATTCTTATCTTATTCCGGGCAAAAAAAATTGGGGTTTGTCAAAAAAAAATTACACTTTGTTTTCGGAATCTCCTGAAAATAAGCGGACAACAGGTTTATTTTTATTTTATTTTATTCCACACGCCAGCAAACGATTTACCATTCGAAAAAAAATCATTCCACTAAAGCGAGAAGGCATACGGAGAAGATCTTCAAAATCAATAAGAAAAAAATAAAGTCCAATAGTGTCAGTACACGAGTATTATAGTTCCTGAATTGTAATGACATTTTATATAAACCTGGGCTGTTGTTTGGCTTGTATTCAATGAAGAGCTCTTTTTTTGTGGCCGGTCGTTTTTTGGTTGCTGTTTTGAGTGAAGGGCATGTTTGAAATATGAAATAAAATTGAATATACTGTGCAATAAAGAAAAGCACCCTCCCCCCCTGTCTTTGATTCGTGGAATTGAATAAAAAGGGCAGCCACCGCTCCCTTTTTTTGCTTTCCTCTCGGTTACATATTTCTTTTTCTTCTTTTTTCTTCCTCCCTAAACCAATATTATTCTTGTGATAATTTACTTGTACCTTTTCTTTTCCCACTTTCATTTTTCTTCACTATTTGCACTTTGCCTCTCTTTCTCTCTCTTTTTCTTCTTCTTCTTCTTCTTCTTCAAACCAGCTCTTGATACAACTTTCTTCTCTCGTTTACGCTAGTTCAGGTTTTGTTTTACATACGTGTCGATATTGCAATAAAATAGACGACACATTGAAAGAGAGAATCAAAATACGTATATAGACAGGTCCGGCTTTCTACTGTTAATTTGTTTTTTTTACAGTGGATACTCCTTCGCGATACGAAATAGCCAGCTCCTTGTGGTTTTACATCTACCACACGCTTAATTGGGTGTTTGGACAGATTGGGCGGACGAGCTCAGCCGTACACCGCAACATTTATTCCGTAGTAGGAAGCTTAGTTGGGCTAGCAATTTACCTGAACCTTGGCATAAGCAGCGGCAAGGAAACAGAAGCAATTGACAAGACAATGGCACCAACATCAAGTATAGAATGGGGAGACATGATGATCGTCTCCGGCGTCGTGATCGGGGCAGCGACGTTTTTGTTCCGCAAGTCCCTGTTTAACAAAGACAAGGCGACAATCGTGCAGCTTAAACACAAGCCGGGGGCAGCCTTGCAGCAGACAGATCGCAGCGAGTACAACGCCTCTCGGGACTTTGTGTCCAAGATGCGCAAGGCCGGCAAGAACGTGGTTGTATTCTATGGATCGCAAACCGGCACAGCTGAGGACTTTGCAGGGCGGCTGGGCAAAGACATGCAGTCGGCCGGGGTGCGGCCGCTGGTGCTGGATCCTGAGCTCTACGACTGGCAGAACCTGGCGGCCCTGGGGCCGAACGAGCTGGTGGTCTTTTTGCTGGCCACCTCGGGCGAGGGCGAGCCAACCGATAACATGGAGGCGTGGTTCAACGCGCTGGCGTCTGACCGCGAGAGCCCGGAGCAGTCCGAGGCGCCCGAGTTCCACCAGCCCTCCGACAAGGATACGCTGGACCACGAGACACCGCTCACCGGCACCGCCTACGCAATGTTCGGGCTGGGAAACAACACGTACGAGCAGTTCAACCAGCACGCGCGCGTGGTCGACGGCCGCCTGCACGCACTCGGGGCCACGCGTGTGGGCGAGCGCGGCGAGGGCGACGACGACGTCGACATCGAGGAGGATTTTTCAAAGTGGAAGGAGGCGACACTGCCGCTGATCCGCAAGCACCTTGGCGCGGCGGACGATAGCTCGGCCGAGGTGTCGCCGCCAACGTGGGATATCACGGAGGTGTCCGCCGACGGCGACCAGGTGTGGACGCACGGCGAGATGGGCGGCGGCGGCGGCGCGGCTGTGGGCCCGCACAACCCGTTCAACGCACCCATTGCGGCAGCCGTCGACCTGACGCCCAGCGGCGACCGGTATGTGCTGCACGTGGAGGTTGAGCTGCAGGGCAGCGGCGTGCGCTACGAGACCGGCGACCACCTGGGCGTCTACGCGGCCAACGCCGACGCCGAAGTCGACCTGCTCCTCCGCGCGCTGCAGCTGCAGGGCCGCGCCGACACGCCGATCGCCGTGCGCGCCCTCGACCCATTTGCCGCGCAGCAGACGCTGTTCCCCGGCACGGCAACGACGTACCGCGCGGCGTTCCGCCACTACCTCGAGATCGCCGTGCCTGTGCCGCGCGCCCAGATATCCGCGCTTGTGCTCCCGCATGCCCGCAGCGCCGCGGCGCGCGCGTTCCTCGGCCCGCTGGCCGCCGACAAGGGCGCGCACGCTGCGACCGTGGCCGCCGGCTGCCTGACGCCGGCGCGGCTGCTTCTCGCTGTGCGCGAGGCCGAGGCCGCCGCGGGCGTTGCCGAGAGCGACATGCTGGCGCTGCCGGTGGCCACGGCCTTTGAGCTGTGCCCGCGCATGCAGCCGCGGCTGTATTCGATCTCGTCGAGTGCGCGCGTCGCGCCCACGCGCGCGTCGCTGACGGCCGTTGTGCTGCAGTACGATGCGCAGACTGGCCTGGCTGCGCGCCTGCCGCTGGGCGCGCGCCGCTGCGGCGTCGCAACAAACTACCTGCTGGCCGCCATGCAGATGCACAGCGCAGGCTCCAGGCCGGCGCCGATTGCCGACGCCAAGGACCACAGCGTGTGCACCTACGCCAATCTGCCGCGCACACTGCCGGTGTTTGTGCGCCGCTCGCCATTCCGCCTTCCGTCTGATGCCGCCACGCCCATTGTTATGGTTGGTCCGGGCACCGGCCTGGCGCCCATGCGCGCCTTCGTGCAGGAGCGCGCCCAGCTTGCGCGCGAATCCCCCGAGGCAGCACAAGGCACGGCACTGCTGTTCTTCGGCGCGCGCTCGGCCGCCCGCGACTTCACCTACGGCGACGAGCTGGCCACGCTGTTTGCCGACATTGGAAGGGTCGCGCCCGAGTCACGCATCATCACTGCGTTTTCGCGCGATCAGCCGCAGAAAATCTACGTGCAGAACCGCATTGCTGAGTATGCTGATTTGGTTTATCGCACGCTGCTGTGCGGCCAGGAGAAGCTGAACGGCCCGCCGCGTGCGCACATTTACGTCTGTGGTGATGCTAAGCATATGGCGAAGGATGTCGCGGGCGCGCTTGTTACGCTTATTGCTGACCGCGAGGGTGTCTCTGAGGATGTCGCCACCAAGTGGATCACGGAGATGCGCCGCTTGTCGCGGTACCAGGAGGACGTGTGGAGCTAAAAATGCTTCTAAGCTCATTCCTTTGCTCCTCTTTTTTTACTTTTCGTTTGTATTTCATTAATACATTTTATTGCCTATTTGCATATTATTTATTGCATATTGCTTATTGCTTATTGCCTATTATTCCTTTTTATTCCTTTTTATTGTGCATCTTCAATCTTTTGTAGCTGATCGGAATTGGATTGCACATCCCAGCTCACCTTTTGGTAGCAAGCGTAACTTGTCGCGCACACGCACACGCATACGTTACCCGAGACAATACGTTTTCTTTTGTTCAATATGAAATCCAGAGAAAGAGCCAATGGTCAGTCAAGGTGCATATTGTGCTCAACAACAATCTCATTTTCGTTGTGGTTACAAAAAAAAAGAACAACAAATGCAAAATGCGAAATAGCGCTCAGCCCTTTTATGCGCAATTTATTTATTTTTCTTTTCTTTTACGCCACATTTTTTTTCACAAAAAATGGTTGGTTTACATATACAAGTTGGATTACCATAACAAATAAAAAATGCTTATATCAAAATGCGACGAATGTAGCGAATAGCAACACCGTGGATATAGCGATCATCGATGTAACCCCCCTATCTTCCTTTAAAACGACATTATCCATATCATGCTTTGTCAATGCAAAATACAGACCCACAGTATCAGTATCCTCCGCCATCACACTCGTAGGCCGACTGCCACTGCTGCCACCTGAATACCACATGGATGCCGTCGCCCTATGGTGCAGTAAACTGGACATTGGTTTCGACTGCGCCTGCACCCTATTGTGAGAATTACTCGCTGATGCTTTACTGCCACTACTGTTTTCAATCTTAGCAACGGGGCGCACGAACAGTGGCAATGTGGCCAACGACTTGGAATGCGATTGGTGGGGTTCCCTGTTATTGCCACTATTGTTGTTTGCTGCTCGTGACCAGAGGAACAGCTCGAATACTTGTGAGGAGGAGAGGCTCTTCTTGTTGCTGTTGGATGATCTCCAGTTATGTGTTAATGAGCTGCTGGTCCCTAGTACTGTGATCCAGAATACCAACAGGCTGATGCCCAGCATGACCGAAATACGAACCATCACCCTCCCTCTCTTTTTATATGAGTTTGTAATGCTGCCCTGTTGCTTGTTCGAGGATGGAAAGATGGGGTGTGTGTGATGTTTTTTCTATGAGTATGTAGATAAATAGTTTAGGTCCGGAATATAAACATTGATGAATGTATGTGGGTGTGTGTGTGTGCGTGAGTTGGGATAGTCGCACTCAATGAAACGGCAAGAGACGTGTGAAGTAAAAAAAACAGTATATAAGAAGGAAAATTGAGAAAAGAAATAAAAAAAAGATGAGATGGAAAGTGCTATAAAAAAACCGCAAGAAAAAAAGACACGCTTGATATCTTATAAAATACGAATACGAATACAAATCAAGAAAGGCAAAAAAGAACAACCGCTGATATCGAAGGTAAGAACTGAGAAGCACCACACGCCCAGATGACAACCAAGTTGTATGAGGGGGGGGGAAGGTAGGTGGAATTTTGTGATGTGGACAAAATAATAATAAAAAAGTATTATCAAGACGTTGGAAAATAAAATAAAAAACAAAAGAAGAGGAAAGTAGAACAAGTGCAAAAATGAATAAAGAGGATGACACTATTAGAAGCTAACTGGAAAAACTGCTATTTTCGCTTTTTTTTTCTTCTTTTTTTTCCCCTAAACTAAAAAAATAAAGGGCATTGTTTTATTCTACAGCACATCCTGTTACATAGAAGCGACGATCCAGTCCAGAAGCGCCTTGTTTCCCAATAGTGCTCCCCTGTCTAGAGCTTCTTTTTTTTTGTTGCGAAATGCTTAAAATAAACTTAAAACCACCCAAATATTCTTTATGGAATAAAATGTGCCAAGAGTTTCAGGTCAGTCCATTTCTTTTTTTTTTCTTGGCCCCAAAGCGCAAACTAAAAAAAAACTCGCATGATGCGCGCATCGATATTTAATTCGTTTCCATATTTATTACTTGAATAAGTTAAAGGAATAGTAAAGTATCAGGGTGACTCAAAGTTTGTATGTTTTCGTATATAACTACTGAGTTCTATCTTTTATAGAGATAATTACCTCCTTGCTCAATTACACCCCCAACACCCTTCAAACTATTGCCTGGAACAAACTCCAAAGTCATCGCATGTCAGGGAATCGAACTCAGATTTATATGCCTTTTTCACTGCTTGAATATTCCTTAAATCGCGATCTTTGAGCTTGTTCTTGATGCACAGGAGAAAAAGAAAAAAAGAAAAAAAGAAAAAAAAACCAAAAACCACAAAGTACTAGTAGATCTGGCGAGTGCGGTGATGCTTCAAGCTACTTCATACACTGTTCATAGGGCGAGAAAAGCTTTCACACTTTGAGTCATCCTGATAGAATCAATCCAATTATCTGTTCCTTATTTTAATCCACTTGGAGCTTCTTGTTTTTGAGCTTACAATCTCGCTTATGCATCTCAGAAGAAGGATAATAATAATAAAAAAGGGGAGGGGGGAATGGGAGAAAGAGAATGTTGATGCCAATGTTCATAGTTGATAGTGGCATGGCTGTTGTTGCCATGCATATATGACCATTTTTTATATATATATATAAAAATTGCAAAGATAAAATAAACCTATGCACTTTATGTGCCTATATTAGATGCCACCACACTCGAAAAATTAATATGTCAAGTTACTGAACCGTATTTGTTATAAAAGGCAATAAAACACAAACAAAGCACATCTTATACCTCACTATATATATTTTACACTCAAAATAATGAAAATTTTAACAACTCGTTTGACCACAGTCAGCACAGTATTCATCTCATTCGGCGCCATTTTGGTTGCCGGGTTATCAGCTAAGGAGATGAGTGCACTCAAGCACTTCCTTGAAAGTATCGAGACCGTTGGCACGACAGAAACGGGCCCGACGAAGGAAGAAATAACTCATGATTTGGCTGTCGGTCTGGGCCTAAAAAACTCCGCCGGTCTGCTGTACAAGTACTCACCTGACGCCAAAATCGCTTACAGTACGATGTACGACTCGCTTCTGTTTCTTTCAGTCAGTGGGGTTTCGGACTTGGTTCAGAAAAAACAGCTCGCCAAAGTCATTAAATACTTTGAAATCTCGCTTATCGACTAAACAGGCAAAAGTAAAATAAAAAACATCTTTTTGTTGCAAGATAACAAAAATGAATAAATATAAAAGTGGATGTGTGACAAAAACATTGTTCTTTTTGTAATACAAAAAAAGGTTTGCTATTTAGGCACGCTCCTTCTTGATGAGGGCAACCTGGCGGTCGACGATGGCGCGCTGCTGCTTCTTCAGGCGCATAAGCTTGAAGCGGTCAAAGTCGGACATGTTGGCACGACGCTTGCGGGACTCGATCTTCTGAGCCCAGGCAGACTTCTGCCAGGCCTCAACGACCTGCTCCTTCTCAAGGAACTTGGCAAGAGCCTTCGAGCCGATGGTGCGGGGGAGACGCTTCACAACAATGTCGGTCAGGACAACGTTCTTGAAAGCAATGATCTGACGGGGAACGTTGGTGGTGGGGCCATCGATGATAGCACGGTTGTGGTCAACAATGTCAACAATGGTGGCGATCTTGCCGGCGTTGACACCAGTGTTGATGAGAACGACGCGGCCGACCTCAACGAGACGTTTGAAGGATCCCTGCTACAAATAGTCAAAGTTGCGCGCATAAAAAATAAAAGGCAAAAGGTGATTAGTAAAAAAAGCTCCATTGTTGGCTTTGGGCGTTGGTTATAAACAAGTGAATGTGCGCGCTCGTGTAAAGCACTCGCGCATCTGTGTCAAACAGCCCAGTCGCGTTGAAGGCTGTTATAATTGAATTCAACCGAGGAATATTCGGGATTGCGAATAAAAGATAGAGCTGTGTTGTTTGGATTCGAGGTCGGTTGGTCGGTCAGTGAGACTGAGGTTATAAAGTAACACGCGTGGAGTTAGCCTGCGTTCGTCCAGAGTCTGACTGGCCGTGTGGGTGTTCTTGTAAGAAAAAACGTGTGCTAATTGCTCACAAAAAACAGCACAAGCACAGTCCATTTCAGTTGTGGAAAGAAAAAGCCCGAGATGTGGATTCGCAAATGAGATAACCAGGCGAGCCAAGAGACACAAGAGAAGCAGAATAAAAAGAAGCTTCTGAACTCCAATTGCTCTCAAACAACATCAAACTGTCTGCTCAGCAACAGTAGCAGCTGTATTGTTTCAAAACAAGCCAGCCATTTCTGCAAATAAAAAGCAAAACTGTTTGTTGTCGTTAAAGTCGCCGCATGTCAGCCTATTCCGCTCTTTAACCTGTGTGTCAAGAGTAAAACACACTCTGTTGTGTCTCCGTGTCAAAACTGGCTGCCCCTCCACACAGTTTCTCTTTGCCGGAAACGCCACCAAAGTTGCGTCGTTTTGGCATGTAAACTCTCCCAGAAATAATGGCAAATGGCGTTGGTGTCCGCATTCAAAATTCAAAATTCTATGAAATTTCAAATTTCAAAAAACGGTTTCCTCCAGCCTTCCATAAACAGCCTAAATCGTCGTTATCCCTTCCTCAAAAAAACCCGTATATATCTCCCTCTCATCAGTGATGGATGCAATCAACCCTCCTTGCGCATCCATCGTGTTCTGATATTTGAGTATCCTCGAATCCAACAGTCATTATATGCTATCCCTGTTTCCCTGGTCTGCTGTAATCCTTATTTCCCCTCGAGTATTCATGAGTACGCACCATTTTCAACTAATAGACGTCGATGTGAGAAAATATTGATCGGACGAAAAAGAGATTGTAACTACAGCTTGGGCAGGACTCTTGCGGGCAATCAACAAAGGCGTGTCGAAATGTATTTGCGATATTATTCCAATTGAACGGAAATTCATAATTGGGAACCCACACACAGTGCCTAAATTGAGCTTGGGCTTCTTGAATGTGAAATTCAAATGTTTGTAAATTACAATCACGTGATTTATTGATTAAGTGATTGTGATTAAATGGGGTTTATCCACCACTAATGTGTATTTTTTGAACAATCTCGTGCACAGAGTCATCGGTTACTATATTTATTTTACCCCGCAGTACTTTTCTAGATACAAATATGCAAAAATGACAATATAAACATGTCTGACCCTGACATGTCTCACCTATAAAAAACAAAGGCGCATGTGTTTTTTTTGCACATGGCTCGATACAATTGTCAAGTAGTATATATATAAAATGGGAGTATTTTTTGATTGTAAAAAATAGGTAAAATGTTCAAAATTTTAATTTTTTTTTTGCTTTTCCCATCTCTTATTTTTTAAATGTTATTATTTCATATTTTGAATGCCTTTTGAGGATATCAGCGGCTGGCTCCTGCTCGCACTTTTGCTCACAGTAATCACCTGGCGAGTACTTCTGGCGCTTCCCTGGTGTCCATACTACAGGCGCTACAACCAGTTATTCCCACAAAGTCGCGCTGTGCACAATTGGACCTTGGAATGGGAAGACGAAGAGCTACATCTATCTTTAACTACTGTCACAAACATGATTAACTAACATTAGTAGCTCCTCTTTTTTGACTTGTCCACAATAGCTGGAAACAAAAAATTAAATATTTAAATGGAAAATTGAGAAATTTACACACACATAAGAAAAAAAGAAGAATAAGGAAGGAAAAAGAAAAAAAAGTCAAATATGAAAAAAAAGAGTATTCCATGCTTTTTTGTTTATGCAGCGACAGCGGCAGCAGTGGCGGTTTTCTTGACAGCACGCTTTTTGGTCTTTTTAATCTTGCGCGGGCCCTTCGTGCCGGATGTCTTTTCAGAATCAGCAACCTTCTGCTCCTCCTCAAAACGCTTACCCAAAGGCTGCTCCGCCTTGATCTCTGAAGTAACTGCAGCAGGCGCCGCCGGCTTGTTAGCCATGACAATTCCTTCAGGAACCGAGTCAACAGGAATTGGCTCCTCAATAATGGTAGTGGAAGCCAGAACAGCAACCGGCGTGGTCTCCGCCATATCAGTCTGCTGTGCCACCAGGGGGTTCTCTGCAGAAAGCGCTTCGGGAGCCGCAGAAAGCTCCGGTGTATCAGCCACCTGCGTGACCGCGCGCGTGCGCTCCTCGGCGAGCTCCTTTGAAATGGACTTGCGCGCATCCTTGACCCAGTTTGACGCAGATTTGCGCACGTCTTCGTCAATGGAGTCAACGGAATCCTCGTCCAGGGCGGCAGCGGGAACAACGGGCTCGACATCCTTCTTGATTACAGAGATGATCTCGGGAACAGCCGGTGTGTCTGTGGTGATCTGCTCATCGACGATCTGAGGGAATTGCTCGAGGTTGTCGCTATCAGAAGCCGCGTTAATCAGGTCCTCAAACATTGCCTTGTCCTCGGCGGGAATTACGATTCCGGCCATGGCGTCGCGCGCCGCGAGGATGGCCGAGGCGGCGTCTTCGGCAACAGGGGGTTGCTTCTCGGTGGTCTCTTCGGCGGTCTCGAGCTCCTCCTTTGCAAGGAAGCCCAGGATGCTGGTCTCCTCGGCAATGTTGGAGACTGCGGATGCGGCAGCTTTAGTCGCTGAGCTAGCGGTGTCAGCAAGCTTCGCAGTGCCAGTGTTGATTACGGGAGCGGCAACAGACTTGACAGTCTCGGCAAACTGGTTGGCAGCGGATGTGACAGTCTCGACGATCTCAGGGATAGTCTCAGAAGCAATGGAAGCCACAGATTCAACAATCTCAGGAATAGTCTCGGCAGCAACAGAGGTCAAAGATTCGAAGATCTCAGCGGCGGCTTCAGTAACCGAGATAGCAGCTTCAGCAGCGTTCTCAGTAGCCTTCTCCACAACATACTCAGCAATGGACTCGACAGGCTCAGCAACGGACTTGACAATCTCAGCCGCCTGATCAGTGATAGACTTGATGGTATCGACCACCTGCTCAGCGACAACGGAAGTCACAGACTCGAGTATCTTGGGAACGGTCTCAGCAGCAACCGAGGTGGCGGACTCAACGACCTCGGCAGCGGATTCAGTCGCAGAGCCCACTGCCTCGACGACCTTCTCGGTGATCTTCTCGACAACAGACTCGACCTTCTTCATAACGGGTGCAGCGACAGACTCGACATTCTTAACGACAGGAGTGGCGACAGACACGACCTTCTCGATAGCAGACTCGGCCTTCTTCACGACGGGTGCAGCGACAGTCTCAGGATTCTTAACGACAGGAGCAGCGACAGTCTCAGGATTCTTAACGACAGGAGCAGTGGCAGTCTCGGACCTCTTAACGACAGGAGCAGCAACAGACTCGACATTCTTAACGACAGAGTGAACTTTTTTCACAACAGGAGCAGCAACAGTTTCAGCCTTCTTCACGACAGCGGCAGTGGTAGGCTTAACAACAGGCTTCATGGCAGTGGCAGTGGCAGTAGGCTTAGCAACATGTTCTGTGGCCTTGGACCACTGCTCCGCAACAACCTTCGTGGCCTCCGCAGCCGCACCCGTAGCCTTTGCCACCTGCTGCACAGCAGTCTCCGCCATCCGGCTAGTATACGTAGCCACGCCCTCCTTAGCAACCTCCACAGCAGATCCCACCCACCCACGGGCAATCTGCACCCACTGTCTGGCGGATCCCGAAACCTTACGTGCAAAACCCTTAATCTGTCCCGCACTCTGCGTGACCATCGGCACGACACTGTTCTCCTTAGCCCTAAGCATCAACTCCTTCTCCTGCTCCATACCCACTTTCTTAACCCGCTCCACAACAGCAGGGTGCTCATTGCCGGTGATAATGGTGTAGAACATGAAGAAGACCTCCTCGGTGAAACTCTTGGCAACATCCAAGATGGTCCAGGCAATGGCAGCGGCCTTATCTGATGTTACCTGGACTTTCTCCCAGGGCACAACCTGGTCAATATGGGATTTTAGCGTGCGCGCGTAAAGGGAATGCACCGGCGGGCAGATATGCGCCTTGGTGAAGGCATAGGCGTTAATGGCAGATATCTTGGCATACGGAATGACATGCACGGAGGCAAAACTCTGCGACACCCTCCATGCCTGCGCGGCGCCATCAGCAATACCAGGTAGAACGTTACTGCGCGTGTAAGCAATGACGACGTGGGAGTAATGGCAGATCGCCGGCTTCACTTGGTTGCTCCACCGCGGCTGCACATGGTTAGCAAAAAATGGCACAACATAGTCATTTGCCACGCACCTCACCACCGGCACCGCAGAGTCCACCGCTCTGCCGGCCTGCTGAACAAGCATGGAACCTGTCGGCACAAGGTACTTTTGGGTGACTCCGCAGACTCCCCCGAGGACAAGATCCACGGAGGGCTTGGCATGCCTTGCGTAGACTGCCGAGACCTTGGCCGCATACGGATTGACCACCCGGTGGGTGGCGTCGCACAGCGGTGCTGTCGCCTTGCGCAAAACCGGCAGCGCAGTGTCCACGAGGAGAGAGTGCGCTTGGACGACGGCCGGCGCCCCGTGCTTGTGGTAGAACGGCACTAGGTGGGCATTGTACGCTGCATTGACGCGTGCTCCGGTCTCAGTGCCCACAAGGTAGCTTTGCACTGGCGCGACTATGGCAGAGTGCGCAAGTGACTCGATGCGGCATATCGGATGGCCGGGTGTGTTCGGGCATGTAAATAATGTCACGAAGAGGATGTACAGGAGCGCGACGCGTCGCAAAGTCCAGCTGGCGCAGCTTTTAACACACGACTAGGGGGGGGGGTGATCAACAATAAACAAAAGAATAATTAATGCAAGTTTTTTATATCATTTGTTCGGGAGAGACTGGATAAGCCAGTTGAGCTCAAAAATAATAAATAATTGTATGTTTTTTTTCATTCTTACCTTTTCGGTCGGGTTAGCAGCGGAAGCATAAGCAGGGGCAGCTGGAATTGGCTTGGGGTGCTTCTGACCGACAGTTCTCCTCTTGGCCATTGCGAATTCAAAAAAAGAAGAAAAAACCTTTTTTCCCAATCTAGTGGTTAGCGAACACAGATGTTCTAAATTAAAAAAATAAATAAAGAGGAATCTGGGGTTTTAAAAATAAGCTGATGGTTCAAGAATGTAAGGAGAAAAACAAAGAGTCAAGAGAGGAGGGGGAGCGGATTGTTAAAATAAAAAAGCAAAACTGCCAAAGCAAAAAATGCAGCAGGCACAAAGAGATCCAAGAATGCACTTTAATTTATCAACACTTCAAAAAATATTATAATACGTAATGGCGATAAAAAAATTTTATATTTGAAAAGATCAAAAGTCCCCTTTTCCTAAAAAAACAAAAAATTCATGCGCTTCACAATCCACTGCCAGCAGTGAATTAATGCCACGTCGTCACCAGAAATGCGCTTATTATTTGATGAATAAATTGAATGTTACTGTGACACAAATTAAATGTAAGAAAAAGCGCCAAGCAAAAAATACTTCCTGGCTGATTTTTTGCTTCTTTTGCTTGTGCGTCAGAATGAAAGCAGAAGCAAAAGCAAAAAGCAGCAGAATCAAATCAGTCTTGTGGTCTCAGCCACTTATGCACGCCCATAGCCACCGTGCAGCCAACAATAACCAGGGCGCCAACAAGGCCGATCCAATCCGGCACCTCATCAAACAGGGTAATTCCCAGCACCACAGCAAACACCACGTCCAAATTGCGCATCAAAGTGCCCGGTCCCGCTGGCGCCAACTGCAGCCCGCGATTCAACATAGCCTGGCCGACAAAAGCAAAGACGCCAACCAGCCCCATCACCACCCACTCATACCGGCCCCTGGGCATCCTGGGTTCCTGCAGAAGAAACATGGCCACGGATGAGCCGATCATCGAGATAAAGCCAAAATACACCACATGCACCATCGCATTAACGGCACGGCCAACCTTGCGCACAACGCAGTACGCCAGAGCGCCGGACATCGCGCCAACAAGCGCCGCCACCGCACCCCACAGCTCCGGGCCCCCCTTGGGCGACTCTGATCCGCCAAACAGCGCCGCAGGCTTAAGCACCAAAACAATCCCCAGAATGCACACTGCCGATGCCACGCGATCAAACTTCCCATAGGGTTCCCCCAGCATCCAATACGCGAACACAGCGCTGAACACTGGGCCCGTAAAGAAAACCACCGTCGCATCCCCCAAAGTCATCACCGAAACTGCATAGAAAAAGCACGCATTGCCGAATGCTCCCGCGGCGCCGCGCAGCACCAGGAGATGGCGGGGGCTTGTGGGTGGGCCCAGGGGGCTGGCCCTGAGGACGACGCAGCCGAGGAGGCCCAGCGCGAGTTGCACGATGCTGCGTGCAAAGACGATCTCGAGCGACGGGATTTGTGAGAGGGAGAGCGCTTTGACACAGGCCGAGTTTGCTGCGAACCCGAGCGCGGAGCTGGCCATGAGAATGTAGCCGGTGAGCTCGTCGCGCCGGCGCCGGCGCCCAAGGGATGTGTTGATGGAGTGGTCGAGAGCTGCGCTGGCGGAGCGGTCGAGAGCTGCGCTGGCGAAGTGGCCGAGAGATGCGCCGGTGGAGCGGTCGTCTGCTGGCAGTAGCAGCGCTGTGGTCTCGGACGGTCGATTATCCCCCATGCTTGTGCTACTTGATTGAAAAGAATTGATTAATAAAAGGCAAGAAAGAAAGCAGGATAAAAAATGGATGGATCAAAGTCAAAGTGTGTGTGCGACAAAAAGGGGGGAAAAAACATTTTTTTCATGCGTCAACGTCCATAGCGTCGTCGCCATCGCCGCGTTGGTCGCGAGCGAGCCGCCGCGGCATCGGCGTCGGCGACATGCTCAGCATCGACTCGCGCGCGGCCAGCCCCACCCCAGCGCGCGCCTCCTCCAAGCGCGCGCTAATGGCGCCAGCCTTCGCCAGCTCGCGACCCAGCGCGCGCTGGTACGGCGCAACAGCAGCGACCGGCGCGTCGCCCGCCAGCCGGCGAATCTGCGCATCCAGCGCCATGGCGTGGCGCGGGCGCACGACGCCATGGATGGTCTGCGCCAGCGCCGCAAACCACGCGGCCATCGGCGCCCACTCCGCCGCAGCCAGGGGCTCCGTCCGAAGCTCGCCTTCGGCATCGAGCATCTGCGCCATGCCGGTTTTGGCAGCCACGGCGCGCTCCAGGCGCTGCGACCACGCCAGCCCAATGGCCGGCGGCGCCAGCGCTGTGGCGTCGGGGCCGCGGCCCGGCGTGCGCGCCAGCGTTGGCGCCGCCGGCTGGTGTGCGGCAAACGCCGAGCGCAGCGCCGCGCCGACAAAGCGGCCCAGCGTCGCGACGTTGACGGGGGCGGCGGCGCCGCTGCGCGCGTCGCAGGCGGCCACGGCGCCCAGCATCGCGTCCATCGCCGCGGCCCGCGAGCTCTGCAGCAGCAGCTGCGGCCGCAGCGCATCGACGGCCGCCTGCACCAGGTGGTCGAAGGCCGACAGCGCGACAAAGCCGGCCGAGCGCCGGGCGCCCGCCGGCTGCTGCCGCTCGGCCGCCTCGAGCCCCGCAATGCCCGTGTACGCCGCCGCCAGGGCGAGCGCAGCCGGCGCCACGGTGCCGTCGCCCAGCCACTGCGCCCAGAGCGCGCCGAGGGCGCAGACGCGCGCGTAGCCGATCGCCCACGACGACGGCGCCAGCGCGCTGATGCTGAGGCTGGTGGGCTGCGCGCAGTCCGCCAGCTGCTCGTGCCAGGCCGCCATCCGGCGCGCGAAAAAGCGCTCGAGCTGCGCGCGCACCGGCTCGGCGCTCAGCGGCAGCACCAGCTGGCGCCGCAGCTCGGCTCCGCCGGGCGCCGAGGCAAGTGGGCCGGTGAAGAGCCGCAGCACGCGGCCCGCCACGGCGAACGCCATCTCGCGCACGCGTCCGCACGCCGCCTCGTCGGAAACCAGCGCCAGGCACGTGGCCGCCAGGCTGTCGCGGTCGCCGCACAGCTGCTGCACAGCCTCGGCCGCCTGCGCGCCCGGGGGCGAGCCGCCGGCGGCGGCGGCGGCCAGCAGCGAGTCGACGCGCAGCGCGCGCCACAGCGTGCAGTGCAGCGCCGTGTCCAGCGCCGCCAGCGCCAGCAGCGGGTCCGCCGAGCGCGCTGCGGCCAGCAGCGCACCGACAGCCGGCAGCCGCGCCGAAATGTCGCGGCGCCGGATCAGCGCGCGCACCGGCACCAGCTGCGCATACGCCACGGCGTCGCCGGCGAAAAGCCGCTCGACCGCGGCGCCGGCGGCTGCGCCGACCAGGTCGCTGTCGGCCGTGGCGGCCAGCAGGCGGCTGTCGTCCAGCCGCTCGAGAAACGCCGCCGCCAGCCGCACCAGCCGCAGGTGGCCGCTGTGGCGCGCAACGATGGCCAGGTGCATGCGCGCCAGCGCCTGCAGCACGTCGGTGCGCTCGGCGTCGAAGAGCTGCTGCGCGTCCAGCGCCTCCGCCGCCAAAAACACCAGCGGCAGCAGCCGCTGCGCATCGTCGATGTTGCGCGCCACCAGCGGCGCAAACAGCGCCTGCCACAGCGCGGCTTCCGGCTGCTCGGCGTCGGCGTCCGCCGTGCGGTGCGTGCGCAGCCGCCGGGCCCGCGCCGCCCGCTGGCGCTCGCACACCCACACGGCAAGCGCCTGCAGCAGCGCGCACTCCTCGGCCGGAAGCAGCGCAGCGTGGTCGTGGCCGAGCATCTCGGCCAGCGTGCCGAGCGCCGCGCCGAGCTCGGGCATCTTGTGCCAGAGCGCCTGCGCCGCCGCAGCGACGCGCGGCTGCACGGCGCCGGCGCCGGCTGCGGCGCCGACCGCCGCCTCGATGGCCCCGTCCAGCGCCGTGGGCGATGGCCCGCCGGCCGCCGCCTGCAAAAGCTGGTGCTCGTCGCTGCCGAGCCCGGCGGCGGCTGCCGGCGGCGCGCTCCACAGCTCCTCGACGCTCGCCGCCGCCTGCTCGGCCACCCAGCCGCTGTGCTCGCACGCCGCCTCGCCCGCCGCCGGGCGGCTCAGCAGCGCGAGCCGGTGCAGGAACGCGCCCAGGCACCTGAGCAGCTCGCGCGTATGCTCGACGCTGCCGGCCTCGCGCGAGCCGCCGCCGCCGCCGCGCCCAACCCAGGCGTCGCGCAGCCACCAGGCGACAAGCTCGGCCGCCGCCGCACGCACCGTCACGTGCGTGTGCGCAACCAGCGGCGCCAGCAGCCGCAGCACCGAGTGGCGCGGGCACGCGCCCAGGTCGCCGGCGTCTGCGTCTGCGTCTGTGTCTGCGTCTGCGTACAGCGGCTGGATGCCAGCCAGCGGCCCAGCCGCGCCCGGCTGCGCAGCGCCCTCGGCGTGCTCCCGCGGCTGCTCTGCCTCCGAGCCGCTGCTGCTGCTGCCGGACTCCTCCAGCAGCTGCTGCGACAGCGAGTGGCTGTACGTGCCGCGCTTGCCCGCCTTCTTGCGCCTGCCGCCGCCACGCTTGCTCTGCCTGGCCTGCTTTGCGGGCGCGCCGCTGAGGTCAGCATCTGGGTCGAGGTATCCGAGCCGCGCCAGCTGCGCAAAGAGCTTCAGCGCAGCCACCTGCACTTTGGTGTCGACGTCGCCGGCCGCCATCTGCACGAGCCGCGGCAGGAACCGCACGATGAACGGCCGGAACCCGCCCGAAATAACATCTGCCGCTGCCGCTGAGTCCGCCGCCCCCACGGCGCCGACGCCCGCGCCAACGGCGCCCGCCACGCCCAGTGCCTTTCCGGTCAGCAGCGGGCCCAGCGCCGCCGCCAGCGCCGCCTCGCGCACGCGCGCATCCTTGTCGTTCAGCGACCAGCCCAGGTACCGGAGATACTCCGTCGCCAGGTACGCTGCCGGCAGCGCCCGGCACCAGGACGCCAGCGGCACCAGGCACTCTGCGCGGATCACCGCGTGTACGTCGCGGTATCGGTAGATGAACACCGTGTCGTAGATGGCCTTGAACGCTGCCTCCGCTGCCTCATCCTGCTCGCCCAGCGCGCCAATGCGGTCGCGCAGCCTCTGCTGCGCATCCGCACGCACTCGGCTGCCGGACTCCAGCTGCCGCTGCGTAGTCTGTAACTGCTGCGCCGTGTGCGCGCGCACGCTGACCAGCGCTGACTGCACGGCGAGCGATGCCAAGGTGGCTGCGTGGCGGAATGGCCGGTAGGCTGAGGCCGCCATGGCCACGAGCCACTGCAGCAAAACCTCGGTGAACGGTGACAGTCCGTTGTCCTCGCTCACGTGCGCAAACACCAGATGGTGTTGGCCGTCGATGACCAGCCGCTGGACAAAATCCAGCGCCTGTTTGCGCTGTCTTCGGTGCTCCTTTGATTTTCCCAGAAGCAGCTCCTCATTGGCCTCAGTGGTGGTGGTGCTGTGCTTCAGTGCTGCAATCGACTGCGTCTGCAGCCGCTCAAGCTGCTCTGCAATGCCCTCAGTCTCGTACACAGTGCCATGGGGAATTTGTCCGGGGCAGCCGGCGAGCTTGATCAGAAAGTTAATCAGCTCGCCCGTGCTCGCCTCGTCGTCCGCGCGGTACGCCTCGATCCAGTCGCTGACGACCTGCGCGACCGCCACGTTGTCGTCCAGCACGGCATTAAACAGCTCCGACGACAAGGCATCTGTGGCTGCCGCCATGGCCGACTGCTGCTGCTGCTGCTGCTGCTGAGCCCTGCCCCCAGCCTTCTGCTTAGCTGTTTTTCTGCTGCCCTGCGGCGTCCTTGGTGCTTTCTTGGCCACCGCCCTCTGCTTTTCTTCAAAGTCACTGTTGTCGTCATCGCTGTCGGCCTGCTCGCTCTCCTGATCGCTCTCCTGATCGCTCTCCTGATCGCTCTCCTGCTCACTGTCACTTGTCGTACCGATGCGCTGGGTGGTGCGCGCTGTGCGCTGGCGCTTCTTGTTTTTGCTCTTGCTTTTGCTCTTGCTTGATGCTGCTGGTGGCTGTTGTGCAGGGAGTGGCGAGGCAAAGGCGCTGGCTTTGGTGCGTTTGCGTGGCGTTGTGGCTGTTGTTGTAAGGGGCGATGATGTAGGCACCGGAATTGATGCTGCCAGTCTCTCGGGCGCCCTGGTGACGCGTGCCGATCTGCGTGCCGGTGTAGCCATATTGTTTTTTTTTGTTTATTTGTTGGTGAAAATGTAATTTACCAGAAACAAGGAAAGAAAAAATAAGGAAAAAAAGGTAAACAAGTCAAATGTCTATCTTTTTTATGTTGCTGCGCGTTCTTTTTCAATTAGCTCGCGGATTTTGCTATATACTATGTGTTTTTTTTGCGTGTTTTAGCTGTGAACAAGGAAACGCGTTGGTGGGGGGTGTTTTTTTTTGGAACACGCGTATCATCAATGCGAAATTTCGCTCTCTGGCTGATCTGGTGATCAAAACCAACCATCCGTTATCAACTAAACTACAAGCGACAAAATGCAAGAAGCGATCATCGACTGTCGACGTCGATATTCCCTCTCCCAAATGATCTCTATCTCTTTCTTTTTACCTCGATGTTTCCTCTGCCCACTCTTCACTTTTCACTTTTCACTTTTTTTCTCCACTAATCACTCCCTCTTCTTTCTTTGTAAATACACAAAAAGATGGCCACGCTCGACTCGGCCATCCGCCTGTGCTTTGTAACAGGAATCCTCCTACTGGTCGTTTTGCTGGGATTACTTGCCGTGCGAATGCTCACGCTGGGCTCGCAAACGCACCAACAAAGCAACCGCTCGCGCATCCAAGCCAGCACAACCCCAGATACCAGCGCACACCCTGCCTACTACATCGGCTTTTTCCACCCGTTTCCGAACGCTGGCGGCGGCGGTGAGCGCGTCCTCTGGACAATGATCCAGGCGCTCCAAACCAAATACCCATTCCTGGTCAGCATAATCTACTCTGGCGACCAAATACCCCTGGGTGAGTTGCTCGCCAATGTGCGCGAGAAATTCGGCCTCGAGATCCGCCCAGAAACCATATATGTAGTGGAGCTGCGCAGCTGCTGGTGGGTGGTGCACCGCTTCCGAAGGCTGACGCTTTTGCTGCAGAGCCTCGGATCAGTTGTTTTGGCCAGCGAGGCCCTGCATGGGTTCTGCCCGGATGTTTTTGTCGACACTGTTGGTTACGCCTTTGCGTATCCGCTCGTGCGCCTGGTCGGCAGCGGCAGCATCCCGGTGGTCGCTTACACACACTACCCGACTATCAGCAGCGACATGCAGACGCTCGTGGCATCGCGCGAAGCCGGCATTGCCAACGACCCTACAGTGGCCGCCAGCCTATTGCTCACCCAGCTCAAGCGCCTCTACTACACCCTGTTCGCCCATATGTACGCCTTCGCCGGCTCATTTGCTGCCACAATAATGACGAACTCATCATGGACGCACGCGCATATTATTGCGCTGTTTGGGAACCCGAGAATGACTCGGATTGTGTACCCGCCATGCGACACCGCGAACCTCGCTGGGTTTGCGCTCAGCCCCAGGGTGCCTGCAGTGGTGTCGCTGGCGCAGTTCCGCCCGGAGAAAAACCACGAGGTACAGGTGCGCGCCTTCGCCAGGCTACTCGCCGACTGCCCGCAGATGGCTGCCCCGAAACACTGGATGATGCCTGCGGACAACGACAACCTGGACTTCCCTGTGCTAGTGATGATCGGCGGCGCACGCAATCTCGCAGACGAGGCGCGCGCCGAGACCCTGCGGCAGCTGGCCGACTCGCTGGGCGTCGGCCGCCAGGTCAAAGTCGTTGTGAACGCACCCTGGGACAACGTCCTGCAGTGGCTGCGCCGCGGCTCCGTTGGCCTGCATACGATGCGCGACGAGCACTTCGGCATCAATATTGTGGAGATGATGGCTGCTGGGCTGCTGACTATTGCGCATGATTCGGCTGGGCCAAAGATGGACATTGTCACGCCGGCTATTCGCTGCCAGGATACCGGCGCTCCCCCGCTGCTCCCTGATGTGGAGCAGCAGGAGCGGTGCTTGAGAGAGGGCGGAGGCAGTGGGTTTCCGGTGGGCATGGTTGCGCGCTCTGTGGATGAGTTTGCTATGATGATGCGCGTGGCCTTGACGGCCTCGGATACTCTACGGGAGGCCATGCAGTGTGCTGCAAGGGCCTCGGTCACCGCAAAGTTCTCTGAAGACGCTTTCCGCACGGCATTCTACCGCCGCTTCGACCCCGTGCTCAAATGGCTAGACATCCAGCAGTTGGACTCCGAATGATTCGTACGAACAAAAACAAAATAAAATAAAATAGTAGGATCCAATTACTTTTCTGTACTTTAATCAAATCAAATCAAATCAAATCTAAACCAACGCCAAAAAAAATTCATGCTGTATTACTTGTTGCTGCTGCTGCCTTTCAACGCAGCATTGATGGCGTCGCTGATTTCATCGGCCTTTGTCAGCGCCACTTGGGTGCACCTCTGGATCTGCTCAGGCGAAAGCGGCACGCCTCCGGCCTTATTAAGCGCGCAAATTTCCTTATGCGCATTCAGCGTCACTGTGAAGCTCGCTGCCTGTGCCTGCTCCTCCAAAAGCGATGGATCTAGCACTGCCAGCTCCCCGAGCGCTCCCAAAAACGCAAAGCTAACGCACACCGGCGTATGATGAATACTCAGCGGCACCGGGTTGCGCTCCCTAGGATCATGAATAATCGCCTCCTCGCCCTGCACAGTGACATCCGGGCGACGGAAATGCCTCAAGGCAACAATAGCAGCAGCCGCCGCCGCATCCATCAGATTACCGCCATGGTCGAGGAAATGCAAATCAACCCGCACCGTCCACACTTTAACGCCTGCCAAAATACACAGAGCTTCTGTGTCGATCGCCCGGCTCTGCCGAATTACGCGCTCGACCATACGGGAGATCGCCACTTCTTGGGCAGAAACCCGGCCGCCTGAGGAGGCGTCGAGGTTGGGCGCAGCGAGGTTGGAGAGCTCAGAGCTGAATTGAACTAGACCTTCGGTTGGCCGGTCGGGGGAGGGCCGGGTGACTTCGCAGGAGACTCGGGCGAGTACCCGGGTTTGTCCTAGCTGGACTTCGGCTAGACCCGGGGTGGGCCCGCAGCTGATACGCAGCGTGCGGTAGTCATAGATACCGCGTCCGTCCACGCGCACGTTCTTGCGCAGCGCTTCCAGCACAAACGCCGTCTCAATATTCGAAGGTCCAATATCAACAACCATTATTTTTCAAATAGAAAAAACGGGAATAGAATATGTGTGTGACAAAAAAAATTGAAAAAGTGAATTGAAATGAAATAAACGAGTATGAAAAATATCAAAAAAAAATATCGGCGAAATAATTTGAGGCCCACTGCACAGGCTATCACTGCCTATAAGTTGTGGGGAAACCCTCACGTGTCAAAGCACGCTTTCCCTTATTTTTTTCAAGTGGAAGGTGCATAATGGTGATTCATTCTCTTTCACACCTTTGGTGCCGCACGCATCGGACACGCATACCCGAGCGTCTCGAGCTCATGTTCTCTCGCACGCGTGCTATTCTTAAAAATCATATCTGTCCTGGCACCCGTCGTGTGCAAATGCCACATATGCAGGCGAGTATTAATATCGCGGGCCATCCAATAATGCACCGCGGTATTCATATTAAAGTCGTCCATCCACAGCCGGTCATAACAGTCCTTGCGCTCGCCGCACGTCTGGTTGACAGCCACAGGGTCAAGGCCAAAGCATTGAGGGTTGACTGACGCGTGCTTGATAAAATGATATGCGTCATAGACCATTATTTGCAGCCGACCTCTGGGATTCGCAGCAGGCTTATGTGCAGAATCAATATTGGTATCGCGTTTTTGCATTGGCTGGTGAATGCCGTTGCCAGCAGTGTGCAGGGCTAGGCGTGGTGAGGCGGCTTTGGGCAGCGGGTGGCCGCCGTTATGCTCCTTGGGCGCTGTGTATGTGCGTGGCAGGTCAACTGTAATGTAATGGGTAATGGGGGAGGCTGCCCGCGTGCGGTGGTTTGGCAGGTAGTGCGGCGGGTGGAGGGGCGCCAGCTGCGCGCTGTTGGTCATCGTCGAATGTCCAATTTTGCTGAACCGGTTGAGAAGACCCTGTGGCAGATCGTGCGTGATTCTCTCAGTAGCTCTCCTAACCTCCCTCTGCACCTCCCTCTTCTCATGCTTTATCACCAATGGCGAGTCCTCAATGGGAGGCGGCGTCAACACAAGTACCTGAAGAACCTTGTTGTGCGACTCGCGCTCCATCTGCAGAATATCTTGGAATATAGACTCTTGAATATCCTCGACCGTAAACTTTGTATTGTTTCCACCTTTGCCCAGCGCCAGGCAATCATTGGCACCCGTCCAGATCGTATACAGGGTTTTTTGGGGATCCGCATACCCAGTGTTGCGCGACTTGAGCATAAAACCACGCACCTGCTGCTTTGTCCCCGGAATCGTATGCCCCAGGAGATTGCCCTGCCACAGTGCGTTATCCGAAGACGCTCCGCCGTGCGCGAAATTGCGCATTTTTATCTTGCCCAATCCGCCCAAATCCAGAATAAGGTTGTCAATCCAATTGGGTCCGTTAGTAAATCGGTGGTGCCAGTAATAGGGCTCGCTCGGGTACTTGCCCTCGGTGATGTGTGCTCCATTGCCGCTGTCCGAGTAGTTGTCGCCAAAGGATATTATTGACGACCATGGCGACGGAATATTGTGCCAGCGCCGCTTATGGTGGTTGATGTTGGCCAGCCGGCAGCTTATTATCACTACGGTCACCAGTGTGACCAGTGGGTATATTGCGTACGTGTAGTCGCTGAGAGAGATTTTTGGTCTGACCCACATTGTATGTTATTTATTATAATAGAGTGCTCAGTTTATATGTATTTGAAATTGATGTGGATATGGATGAAAAGATAAAAAATAAAAGAAAGAGTCAATTTTTCATATCAATTTTTTTCCTCCTTGCCAAAGTTGTTTTTGGTACTATTTTTGGTAACTGGATGTATATTTATTTTGTATTTTAGTAAATGGAATGACATAAATATAGCTCAAGGTTCTGTTTTTTTCAGAGTGCAACTGCACATTAAGTTAGCAACACATTGAAAAATAGATTCAACTAAAATAATAAAATCCGCAATTATTGTGTATGTGTATGTGTGGGGGGAGGGAAGAAAAATAAAAATAAAAGCTAATTATCGGCAACATTCGAGCCTTGCTTCTTTGTTTACTGTCAAATTGTAAATTTGCAGTAACCATTTGGCTGTCTCGTTATTTTTAAATGGTAGTTATGTTTCTCTTTTCTTTCTGTGGAAAATGGTGGATTTACGTAAAACAGAATAAATTTATTGAATCTTTAAATAAAATTTGAGCCTTGAATTTGACCTACAATATAAAACATAATGTACAAAAAAGAAAAGCGGTCAATACAAAAACAACAAATATTTGAGCGAGCGAGCACGCACAAGAATGTAAAAGAACAACTATCGAGTTTGCTATTTTCACGGTTGCTGTCAGAGTTGATTGCCTATTCATGTTGCCTGTCGCCAGTATTTTGGTTACAGGCAACCCTGTTGAATATTTACTGCAATTTTTTTACCATAATTCAACAACCGCAAAAAAGGCATCTTCAAAAGCCCCCTAGCCTAGCACTCTCGTGTGTGTTGGTCCCGACAAATGATCGCAAGATACAATACGCAACAACAAACAGCATGATATGCATCGGCTAGAAAACATCTCGACCTTTGCAGTCAAAAAGACTATTTTTATTATCTCATTAGCTTTGTTTTTACTCACCAAGAGGTCGCAGAAGAGAGACTAGAAAACAACTCAAAATTTTTAAAGCTGACCAAAACGACCTCTCACAACCTTGAATTGCTGTTTCTTTTCTGACGCTGGGCGGAAACTGAAGGCTCCCAGTCCAGCCAAGCAATTTATCAAACCACAATATAAAATTGCACATGCTGTAAATGACCTTGCAATTGCACAAAACCAACTAGAACGCTACATACGCTATATGTCATGTTGACCCATGTGGTGCCCAACACACATTTCAAGCCATTATCTTCCCTTTTCAAGAATCAAGATCGCCCTCATGGCCACTATACACATTTCTGTTATTGCTGGCTGACATCAAGGAACACCATGATGTTTACAGCGCTGCCCACACAGCGCTGCCCCCTTTTTCAGTTTGAAAAGTAATTTTTAAGACTTGAATATATCGATTTAGACCCACATTTTTATAGAGCACGACAACCCACACCAGACTCATATAATATGTGTAGCACGTTTGCCTATTCCCGCTTGATATTCAACATATTACTGACTGACCCACCTACAGCCCCCAGTCAACCGAGTAATTGGAGCATAGCCTGGTGTTTCCATCACTTTTACTCCCTTTATAACAAAAGGGTTTGGTTCCGGGTGAAAACCATGCCGCAAGGCCATTCTGGGCTGCCCAAATGGCTTTCATTCCTGCTAGACCTCAAGCAGTGAAAAAATAAGGCCATACATAACACGACAGCTAGCAAAGAAGCACAAACACAGAACAGGAGAAAAATGAGTGCGGGACAAGGATTGCCAAAATAAACCTGGTTGCATCCACTTATATGGCCCAGCAAAAAAACAAGCTTTAAGAGGAGGCTTATACTGTTCCAATAGTGCATTTGGCAGCTGTATCAAATACCACAATATCCATGTCATAAAGCCCAATACCAGAACAATAGGAAGAAAAGCCAAAGGTTGTGTAAAAAGTATGCAACCTCCACGCAGTCATTGGAATTTACCTTGAGACATAAGTGTAAGAACAGGAAATAGTCATAAAATAAAAGTGCAAGTGAGGCAGCCTGAGTGAAGTAAAAAGAAAGAATGGTCCAGAGTATGTCTCTCCTTTTGAATAACAACTTCTCAGGTTTTGCCATTTGGTGACAGAAGAAAGATTTTCTCTTATTTTCCGCGTGTTTTCGGTTCTAAGAAAACTGGTTAGACAGCTCTTGTTATTTTCATTGTTGTATTAGAATGTTCCGCAAATACCAGATAGCATAATTCATTTGGAATGTTTTTTGTCCATCAAATAATTTTCCGCACCAAATATTTGCCTGCTCAAAAGGAATAACAGCCACCAGGTTTAAAAATTAAAATATAATTTGGCGCTTTGAAGTATGTGCTGCCCACAGCAAAAAAGTTTCACTGTTGGAGAAATTAGCTGTTTACCGAAATCCAACCAAATTTAACAAATACCTTGATAGGAAATTTTGTGGGGGCTGCACGCACTTATCATTGCCCATTTCTGTTTTTCAGTTTTGCACAAATAATCAAAAAAATGCCACCAAGCCAGAAAAGTGTTCTCACACACGTAATGACTGTCATTTGTGCCATTGTTTTTGGAAGCTATTCAAACGATAAAATCAGTTTATTTTTGCAAATGAGGGCACAATTGTAAAATAAAAACAAACAAGCAATATTATCATTAAACAGCTTTGCAAAGAAAAACCAGGAATGCAAAAAATAGGCGTTTCCAAGTTTTCGCAAGCGCAATCCTTGTCAATTAAATTTTATCCACATATTAATTGCTTTCAACTTTTCATGGTCAAAAAAGGAAAATCAAAACTTGGTAATACATATGTATTACCAAGTTTTTTAATCTATGCATAACTTTCGAAGTATTGGTACCAAAAATATCTACATTATTATTTGTCAACAGTAATGTAGTGGCAGCCGCATAATATTACATTTTATAATAACCAAGAAAGCAACATCAATTTTTCTGACGACAATATGAGGAAAGGTGAAATATTCGAGAAAATTATTTTCAAAATAAAATTTTATATGCCACAATATTTGGATTTAAGCCGCTTCTTTTTCAAATAACCTATAGTGCGCTCTCATAAACAGACACCCAATGGCATATTTGTTTTGTTTACATAAGCCGTTCAATTCAATGCCTGAGTTTGTTTTAATTTTACAGTGTGCCACATTTAGCACTGTTCGCTGTTTTCTGTTGTTTATTTAGGAAAATAAAATTTAGTGGGATTGGGGTCAATGGGCGGTGAAAAAGAAAAAGAAAAAAAAGATAAAAAGAATTGATGGATCGGTGGATAGGTGGATGGGAAAATGTGCCCATAAAGCGCCAGAAACAATGTACCGCTTTAATTTTTTGAAAGATTGGTTAACGGGATATTAATTTCCGGTTTCAAATAAATTGAGCGAGAGTGTAGTATAGTATAAGTCGGATGGTGTTTTTTCTGATTACCAACAGCAAACGGTAAATACAAGACATGAAAAGCAGCATTTTTATGTGAGCTTTTATTTTTGGCAATCCATGCTTATGCGCACACACACCAGCAGTAACAAAAAATGCATTCGTATTTTTAAGCCCGTCGGTTAGGTGCAAGATAACCATGGTTACAATTTTAACTATAAATTAATTTGGGTTGTGCGATTGATATATTCAATAATTGTCTGCAAAGAAAGCGGAGCAGAAAAAAGATAGTAAGGGGGAAGGGGTGGGGTTATTTGTATTTTTCGGGTTTAAACTGGTGAATAAAAATAAAAATAACTGTTTACAAAATAGCATTGTCGAATGCATTGCATAAATTTTTCATCCTAACCGACATGGGAAAAATGCACACTTTTTGATTGTTTATTAAATGGCAACAGTCGTTTTTCCCGGCCAGTGTGGAGAAAAAAGACTTGGAATTGAAAACAAGATTGATTGCTATTTGGGCATAAGGGGCTTTTAAATATCAATTAAAAAATAAGAGGAGAAAATAAAAATAAAAATAAAAATGTAGTCTCAATGGTACATAATGCTTATGATGCCGAAATAGATTATCACATAAGCTCATCTGAGCTGAGAGGCCACGAGTTACTGTATTAATGCCGAATAGACATTTATACAGTAGCATTTGAGGGGTTTTTAAATTGCACGTAAAAGAACAATTAGGGAAGATTCAGTAGGAGGCTTCCTGGAAGGAAGTCCGGGAATTTAGTATAATAAAATATTTATTGATTAGTCTTTTGAGCAATGAACTATTGGGGTATGATTCTAGGCTTTTGGCAAGTGGTGTGGCCAAGATCACGGTCTCTGTTTGCCTGGATTAGGTCGACTGTGCTTGCAGCTAAAATTGTTGACTTGTTTTGACACAACCCCGTCGGCCAAGATGCAGCCCTTGCTCTTGACTAGCTTTCTAGCAATTCTGTTAGAAAGCTAGTTAGGGGGTGTTCACCGTGTCACAATTAAAGAGGGACAGAATATGACAATCCTGGCTGCTCTCAGACCAGATTCTTTCAATGGCATAGCGTATTTTAACCATTGGTCCTAGGATTGTCAAAGATGGGTTGCAGAGGTTTTATGCGAGATGTTATGAGAAAAAGGTAAATAAATGATTGAAGAATTCATTTCACGTTCTCGTCTTTTTATACAAACTGTCGATATCTACAAAATAAACAAAAAATTGGAGAATACGCTAAAAATAAATCCCTAAATAAAAAATAAGCATTGATCTTGATATATCGCTGCCAAAATTTTTAAAAGCAATCATTTTGATATGATAAATTGTTGCAAAAAAAGATAGGTAAATTTGTCGACGCAAATGAATTATCAAAACATATACTATACACCATGTGAATATAGAGACGGCACAATCATAGATTAACCAAAAGCAACCAAAAATAGTTTGCTTGACTGACAGCAAACTTGCGGTTCTTGTCCATCGACGTCTCTCAATTGTCCAGATGAATTATTTGCTCAAAGGAGATTACACTCCTGATGTGTGGCCGGATGCGTTATTATGGCTGGCAATCAATGTCCGACTGACTACAGCAAGTGGGTCCTTAGTGATGGTATTGGCCATAGCAGCCAGGCAGTGGGCCTTGTAGCTGTGGATGCAGCTAGAAAAGGTTGGGAAAAATATCCTGGTTCAGCATGAATTTCAAATACAGCTGCTTCTTAAACAGGTTGTTCTGGTTGGCCATGCTTATAGGCATGGTGCGGTGGCAGCCAATGCCGCCCTCGTCTTTTACACCAGCATCCTCTTCCATTAAGTCACTGACCACCTGGTTGATGATGTGCAGGAGCTTTTGCAAAAGCTGTATGTTCCTCTTCATGCTAAAAAATATCCTTGGAAATGAACACAAAGCTCTCATAGTCCTTGTATATGTTGTGCTGAAAATTCTTGGACGCCAGTTTGCGCGCCTACTCTATCATCTTGCAAAACTGCAACAACTTGCCTTCCAAAATCGCCTTGAGGAGTTCCTTTAGGTATTATTTGGCCTGGAGCTTGGATCTGGTCAGTCAACTAAGCGAGCCCCTGGGCATTTTACCATTGGATGCTTGGCTAATGTAGTTGGTATCATGGGGCAGGGTGCAAGCTGCCGTTCACATATAATGCTTTTCCCACTATCTAGGATCTATGCATATTTGAAAACATTTGCATAAAGATTGAATTGCTGCCCAGCTGATCAATCCAATCAACCCTGTAAACACAAAGAGCTCAAACTATTAAAATGGTTAATCTGGTGTTACATCCCCGACCAAATGGCCAGAGATATTAGGTAAAAATGCAGTTGTAGCTCGGTTGTTATTTCCAATATTTTGACGTTTGAGTTGCCCTGCAATTAGTCGATAATTGTCGGGCTCACAGTCGAGATATTATGCCAACTGATGTTGTTTGCTATTGTCACATTATTCACCTTGCATACTCCGGGTTATCGTTGGCTTGAGCGTCTCCTTGATTTGTATTGTGTTTTCAACTTATCTAAGCGAATGCAACAATATGTAGGTGGAAATCTCTCTTCTCACACTAACTTTTTTCTCTATTTCATTTTTACAATGAATTTATTTTATTATGTTAAATAACCCACACTTTTAATTTACAATTCTACTTTGAACTTGGTATCAAGAATACTTCTAATTGGTCAAATATTTACAAAAGGAAATAAAAAATTAATAAATCCTGAAAATCCACATTGTTTTCTTTTTTTGCCTCTTTTCTTTCTGCAGGTCAGCTGAAAGGGTGTGTGACCATATTTGACGACGACAAAAAAATCAACTTAACTTTGATAAAAAAAATTTATTGCTCACACGCTATTTGTCTTCATTTATGCACTATACATTGTTTTTACGCTCTTTTTGGCTTTATTTGACTTTTCAAACCCTATTTCTGTTGGGGACGTCAGTATACTTTACCTCTTGCCCTTAAGCCTGCCAGGTTCTCACTTTTTTTCCTTGCTCTTTTTTGAATATTTTTATTTCGTATTTTAACGACCACTTGGTACTTTACCATATACACAACTTTATAATGAACTTTGCACACACAACACAACCACTATCACCAGCAACACCACCACATTCACCCCGAGACACCAGCGGCTGGCTCCGCCGTCGCAACCCACTGCCCGCATCGTTTTCCAAACCCAGTACCCCTCCCCGGCGAAAGCACTACGATGCATACATAAGGTCACTTGACAACAATTCCACAACGGCAGACTTTTCTTGGGACACCGACACCATCTCCGTGCGCAGCCAAAGCCCCAACAGCTCATTCAGCTACGACAGCCACGACGACTCACTGCTTGCCATTCAGTCCAAGCAAAAGCAACACCAGCGCACAATCAACGAGCTCAATCTCAAACTCGAGGCCAGAGACTTTGAAATCGCCCGGTATATCGAAAACATTGACCAGCTTGAGGAGCAACTAAAAACCGCACGACTCAGAGCGGCAGCCGACAACAAGCGCGACGAAGAGCGCGACGAGTATATTACGTGGTACGAGGAGCAGCTGTATGCAAAATGCACAGAGCTAGAGGCCCTGGAGAACGATCACCGACTGGCGCTCCAGTCGTCTCTCCAGTCGGCCGAGGTGAAGCACCAGAGGGTTGTTGATGGGCTAATGCTCAGGATTTCAGAAGCTGAGGATAGGTCGAGGAGACTGACTGTATGCTCCGATGACATGTACAGGGAGCTCGAACAGACCAAGACCGATATCAAATACCAGCATGAGCGCGAACTCCAGGATGCCCGGCTGGCTCTTTTGCGTGAGAAGCGGGTGTCATCGGACCTGCAGGATAAGCTAAACAATTATGCTGTGCATATCGACGAGCTGAAGTTGCAGGTCCAGACGCTTACGCTTGCACTGGCTTTTTACAGGGACCGCGAGTTGGACAGCAACCCTGCGGACGAATTGACTGCTGTTTCGGGCATGTCGCTATCGCTGCATGTTGAAATGGCACAAGCGATGCAAAATACCGGCCACTCGGATTCAAATAAAAATCAAGTATTGGCCGGTGCTAGTGCTGTGCCACTTGACAGCAGATTTTCTTTATTTAATACTTCTGCTAATGTCGGCCATGTGTTGGCCGGCTACGCCGCTGAGGATGCCTGTTTTCAAGTCGGCGGAATTCGGCCAATTCCACTCGAGCAGAAGAAGCACAAAAGTGGCAACATGTTGCCGGCATCGGCTCCGGCTCCGGCTCCGGGAGGTACTATATACTGGCTGGCTGTGTACGTGCACATGGTCTGGTCATTTTACTTAAGGCTATGGATCATGCCTCTCTGGCGCCTGGCGTGCTTCTCCATCGGCATCCTAGTTGAAATTATGGCGTGCAGACCGCTTGGTCGTCTGCTGCTCATGATTATGCTGATGCCGTACAATGTGTCCAGGCGGATTCTGCACAACAAAAAATAAGCACAAGTGGGCGGAGATTTCTCATATTTTTTATATTTTTCTTTGTTCGTATCAATCAATGTTTTACTCTTGTGTTTTGATGTATCAGCTATCAATGCTTGTTCAAATAAATAAATAAAGGACAGTAACTTAGCTTGACATGGCTTAGAAATGGGGGAGTGTAAGAGTAAGTAATCGAATGTTTGAAATGTGATTAATGTCCACAATGGTCCAATTTATCTGTAAAACCGAGTGCACGCTATCCCGAGCTGCATTGTTCCTGTAAAATAATATTTTAATGGGACAAGTTTATTAATACTATTGTTGTCATAATTCTAACGAAAAACGAGGCAAACCACCATCCTCTGTGGCTTGTTTCACAAAATTAGCCTTGGCAAATAAAAGCACCAGGACCATACACAATGCTACTTCTGTTTATAACATGCTATACCAATATGGACATTGGCCGCATATATTGTGTATTTTGCTTATTTCAGAGAGGCAGAGTATTCAATATCATTCGATATCTTGAATGCCCTTGATTTCTTGTTTACCTTCTTCCTCGCTTTTGCCACACACATGTATAAATAAAATTGAGGAAGCCATACATTTTTGCACTTGACCAACCTTTATTTCCACATATTTGTAAGCAGCGCTACTTATTATTGTTTTATATTTTCTAATTTCCAAATTAGTCTAAAATGATGCCACGTCACCATAGCCCGCTGGCACAGGTTTTAATTATCAGCGCCGTGTGCTTTCTTTGTCCAGGCATGTTTAATGCATTAAACGGTCTGGGCGGAGCGGGTCAGTTGGACATGCACACAACCAGCAATGCCAACACTGCGCTCTACGCGACATTTTGCATATTCAGTTTAGCCGGCGGCGGGATAGTCAACGTCTGTGGAGTGCGGTATACCACTGCCATATCATGCCTCACATACGCCATGTACACTGGGTCATATATCTACTACAATAATACAAGTAACGGCGGCCTGACAATACTTGCCGGTGGCATTCTGGGTATTGGCGCGGGGATCCTGTGGACCGCCCAGGGCGTCATCATGGTATCATATCCAGCCGAAGAGGAAAAGGGCAAGTTTATCTCTATATTCTGGGTAGTCTTTAATCTGGGCGGTCTGATCGGTGGCATTCTGCCATTTGCCATTAACTATTACCACTCTGGCACGTTGACCGATTCTGTCTATTTTATCTTTGTCATCCTCGAGTGTGGCGGCTCTTTGACTGCTTTGTTTCTGGTTCCCCCAGCAAGCGTTGTTCGTGACGACGGCTCACACGCCACTATTGTCAAAGGGCACAACGCGAAGCGCGAGTGTCTGGAGGTGATCAGATTATTTAAAAACAAATGGATGCTGCTGCTATTACCCATGTCATTCACATCCAATTTCTTCTATGGGTACCAGTTTTCGCAATATAACGGATCCATTTTTACTCTGCGCACCCGAGGATTCAACAACCTGCTGTACTGGGGATCGCAAATTATTGGCTCCTACGTGCTCTCCCTGCTACTTGACTATTCAAAATGGTCACGGCGGCGGCGTGGAATGTACGCGCTGATCATTACAGGTGTGTCTTTTAACGCCGTCTGGGCGTGCACCCTGGCGGTTCAGCTGCGGTATACCCGTGGAGGCGAGTACACGGATTACCCTGGCGGCCTGATTGACTTTTTAGAAACTCCACGAGCAGCCGGACCTATTACGCTATATTTTTTTATGGGCATGGTTGACTCTTGGTATCAGAACATTGCCTACTGGATCATTGGCACCCTGACCAATGACGCGCATATTACGGCTCGGTATGTCGGATTTTATAAGGGTATCCAGTCGATGGGTGCTGCTGTCTCATGGCAGATTGGTGCGCAGGAAATACCGTTCATGAATCAGTTAATTGGGAATTGGATGCTTCTTATTTTATCGCTGCCCACCATGGCATATACGGTTACTCAGGTGGAGAACTGGGCCCTGGATGACCAGATGTTGAGCTCATCGCCAGCGCTGGACAATGACTCTATATTCAATCGCAGCTTTGGCTGGAACATGTCGTCGACACATATTGTAAAATCTTCAAAGACAAACGAGATTATTATTTAGTTTGTTTTGTTTTGTGTAGTTGTAAAAGTTTATAAATTATTCAAGTATTTAAATTAAATATCGCCAAGCGAGTTTGATCGCTCATTAGTTTTGTACAAGGAATACTGGCGGCTTTGACTCTGGCACCTGTGTACCAAAATGCTCGGATATGATTTTGCGCAGGTTGTCCGTGCCGATGCTCAGGTGTTTGCCAGGCAACAGCACAAAACTCAGCCGATTGCTTTCATCGAGCTCGCGCAAGCCCAGCCAGTCCTCGGCATACATCTGTGACTCGTGCAGGCTAGTCTCATTGCCTCTTTCGTCGACAAAGCCAAACCACGATGACGCAGCCGGGTAAATCATGTTGTCCTCGCTGAACCTGACCAGAACCATCTTTTCTAGCGCCCGGATGCGCTCGCCGTACGCCTTGTCCCTGTGCTCTGCGATCTCGCCATTGATGTCGGGCAGAAATATGTTGTGCTGCAAGTACTGGTCCAGCCTCCGCGGGTCCTTAAAGTACTGCGCCTGGATGACATGGTCCCTGACATACCACGAGTACACGCCGCGCGCAGCCAGCTGACGCATCCAATTGCACAGCACGTCGCCCTCACTGGCGCATTCGGGCACCCTAGCCACTCCCGAGTGCGGCGACCCGAATGTGACCAGGGCACGCGCGCTGATGTTCGGGCATCTCTCAATCAGCGCGCGCAAAAACAGCCCGCCCTGTGAGAACCCCATCATGTTGATGCCGCGGCCCTGCAGCTGTGGGATTTTTGTCAGGTCGCTGCACACACTGTCTACCTGGCTGTTGAGATTGCCAAAGAACCCCGCATTGCGGTCTGCGCCCTCGCTGGACCCAAGCCTGACTGAGTGCACAAACACGCCGGGCAGCTCGTCCTTGATTGTCTGCGCGACTGCGCCCATTGTGTTGTTGTCACAGCAGGTATCGCCCATGCCATGCCAGATAACAACGGGAAGCGGCAAATCGCCAGTGTCTATGTTGTGGTTAGACGCAGCGCCCACTGGCCTAGTTGTCAGCAAAAGCGCAAAGAGCAGGTTCAAAAGCAGTAGTGCGTAGTGCACTTTCATTGTATAATTTTTGGGTGAGAAAAACGAAAGTGAAAACGTAAAAAATGGAAAATAAAACAAAGGAACAAAATTTCCGAAAACAAAGCAGACAAAGAAAATATATAAAACTATTGCGAATGTCCGCATTCAAACGCTGGCTGCTTTGGTGGTTTTGTGGGTGGCAGTAGCAGCACGAGAAAGATGTAATGGTCTGCCAAAACAGTAAAATAAGCACAATTGACCATGCAAAAATGGGCAAGAATGAATTATGCGGAAAACAGTACTATTAGATTAGGGGGTTTAGCTCAGATGGTAGAGCGTCCGCTTTGCATGCGGAAGGTATGGGGATCGATGCCCCAAATCTCCACAAATTGGTTTTTTTTTGCCTATATTTTGCACTTGTTTATTTTTGTTGCGCGTGAATGGTTTTTCATGTATTTCTTTTTAAAAAATGGGTTTTTGGCAAGATGAGCAGGCAAAGTACTGGGTTGTTTTAATTTAATTAATGGCACACCCTGTTGCAACAATTTGTCATTATACAAGTGCTACACAATTATTTCTACACATGTGAATAAATGTCCAAATGAATGAGTTGTTTAAATTTTAATAAATTACACTGTTGGCCGCTCGTTTAAAAGTCAGTTGTCATGCTTGCCACCGACTTTGCAGACTTGTAGAAACATTTTGTCAAGATGCTGGTAGATAGTGAATATCTTGCGTTTCTGAATTGAACGATTTGCCATGTGATAATAAACAATCGGCCCATGCGATTATAGTCACACACATAAAACCTATTGTATGAAAAGATGCGGCTATTGTCTCATTCCAATAAAACACAATTATGCCTGCTTTTATTGGAAAAAGTGAGCTTGCATTTCAAGTGAAATGAATTGATGAATCGTCACTTGATAGAGCTCACTACATCAGGCAGTAATAACAGCTGTATGGCCAGCTCGGTGCTATTTAAACCTGGGATTTGCGCTTCAACTTTCTTAATTTCTCTCGGCATTTTACCTGACCATCATTTTATATTTTTACATTTATTTATTTATTGCTGAAAATTTCTACTTTTGCCAATGGTTGAATACGCGTACTGCCGCTACCACAACTTGTTGCACGGAAACAGCACTTTGGTGATAACGACAGACATGTTAATCAGTGACGTGTACTCGCTTTTGAACGACATTGCGCCCAGCAATGCTCGAATAAATTCGATATTGTACTACGGCACAAACGAAAAGGTTGGAATACCTCTGGAATACAACAGCACGCAGCGCTTTGCAGACATTGCCAACCGTGATGAGGGCGAGCTTGAGTTTATCGCCGAGCCAGAGAGTGGAATAACAGAGACTGTGCACTATAGAATAGTGCGCTAACCAGGCGATTTTAATATATAAACATGCACTTTCGAGGGACAAAGTGCGCGGGAAGGTCCTGCATGCAGGGCCTTATTTTTTGTGTTTGAGAGAGAAAATAGATATATTGTACGAAATACAGAAAAATACAAAACATGAAATAAAGTTAATGATTAAGATTAATCGTCTGCCGCGTCACCCTGCCCATCATGAGTTGTTCTATTGCAGAACATGGCTATGTTCCCCTATAACAAAAGGTATTCAGACCTGGGTCTAATTGCCTGGCGATGGAAGTGTTTGCCAAGGGTGTTAGTAAAATTAAACTCGAGCACCCGATCTGGCAACTAGAGCGTCAGTCGTGGCCAGATAGCTAGTGTGCATATCTGCCGTTTTCATTGCTGTTTGTCCGTGGCCACTTTGGAAATCTATTATTTTTGTCTTGTCGCGGATTTGGTATTCGGGATGTTTGTTGAGATTGGAGTCTCATCAACAATCGGGGTTTCGCAGGCGTCAAGGATTCCCTCATTTCCTGTTCAATCTGTAGGTTGCACCGTCCTTTGTACCAGTCGTGCTGTTTTTTTTACAATCTTGTTTACAAAACCAATGTATTTTTTGGGTGCTTGAATCATAGGATTTTAATTAGCATTGTGCGCCTGTTCTCTGCCATTTTTAGTTATATATTTTTAAAGCAACCAACCGCGTGATTTTAGCATTTTTAATTTTAGCATTAGAAATATTAGTATTAAACCCATTTATTAAACTCCCATCTGTCTAACACTACCACAATAGTGCTCTCTCGCCTCCACCCCCTCTCATACCAACACAGTTCTAAAACTTGAAAAGTAAATTCGGGCAATAAAAAATAAAACGTTAAATGGTAGCATAATATTTACTATATTACAAGCCTTGCAAGTGTGCAGTCAATTTTCCAGACCGCCAGACCAAATAGGTTGTTAGTATTCGGGAACTGCTTTTCCCATTTTTAAAGTTGTTGACCACCATGGGCTTGACAACTCAGAACTATAGACATGCTTGGTTTTTAAATGTGCAAAAAACGGCACACCTGTATTTAAGACTGCTGGATTTGTGCGCACTTTTAATTGTAATGTTCGAGAGTTCCAGCCTTGATAGTGCACAGCTTGCATGTCTTCTCCAGGCCCTTGACCATGTGGAAAGGTTGCAACGCTGTAAAACCATACCATATACAATTGGACAGAGCAGTGGTATATGTTTGGGTTTTAGAAGAGTCTTGTGGGGTTGCTCTCATCAGCGCAGCCTCAGTGATCTGTGCAGCCAAGTGCCTATCACTTGGTATGTACTCCTTCAGCAAGGTGCCTCCGATATAACACAATATTTAAATGGTCCATTATCACGCATCGCTTTTCTATTTGCTTGGAAATGAGTGCAACAAGCCGTCACTGATATAATTAAAAACTAACTAAAGCCAAACTATATGTATATTTAGAAACATTGTGTGATACAAGGAATTGCAGCTTGTCTCCGGCGATTGATTAATGCATCAATCGCTAGTTAATTCTCTACTTGGATATGCGGGAACTCATGCGCATACATAAATACTAATGAATATGAACAGTGGAGGCTGTTCATCCCTTAGCTTTCTTTTAGTTCATTTTGTTCAATATATGTTCTGTTTTATTTTTGGAATGCTAAATATTTATTTTTATTACTAGAGCAGCTGGCGCTCGTTCAAATCAAGGTGTTCTAAATGTATTTCACGGGCAGCACTTAACTTGAGTGGCGGCATAACTGCAGCCCTGGTAACTGAAATTGGCGTGTGCAGCTGTGGCTCAGCCAACGGCAACATGTAGCGATCAGGGCAGTCAGACGCAATGTTTTTGTATAATAGCAAGGGGCTTTCCGGAGGTTGGGGATAATTGGCGTGTGCATTATCCCCAGAGTAAAAGTTTTTGTTCTCATAGGCAATCTCGTTCATAGTATAAAAGGCCCCAGCATTCCTGTTATCTGCTGTGCTTGACATCAGCAGCGTGCTGCGCATGTTGTATGAATTTGAAGACTCATGCTCGTTAGCCATACTTGCGTTAGAATCGACCTCATACTCCTTCTGCAGTCCGTCCTTGCGCAGCTTGTAGATCCACTGGTCGAGGTATCTCTGTCGATAAAACATGCACTTGTAGAGGCATTTGCCCATGATGAGCCACCACAGCGAGTTAGTTGCAATGTGATCAATGGACGTGACGAATATGCGCAGATAAACTTCCAGAGGATACTGAGGACGCGAGTAGTTTACAACCGTTGCAGTTAAAAGTACAGTAAACATGATCGCGCATGTAGCCATCATCTCGCGCCCTTCGTTGAACGAGCTCTTGATGTTGCGAATCATCCAGTGAGCAGCTACCACTATGAACAGGCTCAACCAGAGAAACACAAACAACAAGGCCAAAAATGTATTATGAAACTCGCAGAGATCAATGAACTCCGTGTACTCTGTTGTTATTGCAGGCTTCAAGAACTGCAGAATCAATCCTACAATAACCGCGCATATCCAGTACAAAAAAAAAGGCAAGTAAAGGCCCATGCCGTGGTACGGCTTAAACAGGAAAAATACGCGGTACAGCCCATAGGCCCTCAGCGCAATCAGCGAGCACATGCCTCCCGCGCCCAATAGAACTCGCATCCACATACCAAATGTCTTGCAGTTGATCAGAGGTGTGTTTGCCAAAGGCAGGTGTCCATTGGACTGCAGATCACCAATAAACCACACAATCGATACTGTCATAAGCAGTGTCATGATAATAACGTTTTTGGACTTGATTGGGGGGTAGTTCCTGTTCCACAGCATGTATACGACCGCCAGAAAGTCAATTGAATAGACGGTCGAAATGACGATGAGCATAATCAGATCTGCTTTGCCTCGCGGATCCACTAATACATCCATCGTCTCGGCGACTTCCTGACGCTGAAGCTCGCTCTCAGTCACGGTGAATGATAGCTGGTTTCCCATGCTTTAAGTGAGTATGACGAACAGTATGTAGAAAAATTAAAAAAATAATGGTTAAAGTTATGTTTGGCAGTAGGTGAAAAAATATAATGTCGCGAAATTGTGCTAATGTAAAAATGGAAGGCAAATGGTATCAGTATGAATTAAAGTCTAGCTAGTGGTCATATAAGGTAGGATTTTTGTGGGGCTTTATACTAACCATATAAAACATGCGCGCATGCTAGTTTTCTTAGAAAGTAAGCAAACACCCTTTATATTTTGTTTGCTTGTTTTGTATGATACACCGGCACTATGGCTGAGTAGCGCAAAATCTCCTCACTATCTACACTTATTATTTTATTTAAAAACGTGCAAAATGTCAAAACAAGTCAACACCTGTTCACTGTGCTCGCCTTTACCATGTACACAAAACAATTTCCTCATATTTATGGTCAATAAGGAATTGGGGATTAAATAATTGATCTACACAATACGTGTACACAATGTTTGTGTAAACATAGAGCGCAATATGCAGCCATAGGATTCGCCCAGTACATATTAGTTTATGATTGGGCCAGCTGTCTGTAATTTGTATTCTTCTTATTGGAACAGTTACTTAATGTGGTATACTAAGAATGATGTTAATATTTAGGTTGGCATTTTAAATTCCCCTATTTGTGTCGATCAGACCGAAGTGCCAATCTATGCCACAGAATGCCAGTCTAACGGTAGACAAATGCGTGTAGTATTCTAAAAATAAAGCAATAAATAATTAAAAATTTATCGTTGTTCTTTACTAAATTTTATTTACTGACACGAATGCAGATCGAAATTCCAAAATTTATCCAAAATTTAGTATTTGTTTGTTTGTGTCGATCTATTAATTTAAAATAATATAAGAAAGGAATTAGGGAGGGATGGAAGTTCAAAATACTCAAAAATACAAAATTGCTAAATAATAAAGGCTAAAGGCTAAAGGTTAAATACTTATTTTATTCATGATTATACACGGATGCAACATAGGAAAGTTGGATTGGTCTGAAAAAACTTAATAAGGCAATCACAATTGCAAACCAACTCTTAGCTACTTAGTTTGCAAGCTGTGGCAAACATTAGATATTTACACATTTCTAAAAGTAAATATAAGCAAACATAAATATGAAAGCTAAAAGTAAAATAATATTTAGTAAATCATTTGAGATAAAAACTTTACAAAAATGACATTCTAGTAACCGTTCCATTGCGCGCCGCGAGTGGCCAATTTATCCGCCCGCTCGTTCCCTTCAATTCCGCTGTGGCCGCGAACATGAGTAAAATTCAGAGTTTCCTGGCACCCATTAATCAGAGATCTTCCACGCTCAATACGATTGCGGTTCTTCATTGGCTGGCCAGTGCTGGTTCTCCGACCATTGGTTTCCCACTAATCAGTCCGCTCGGTCAGACTCAATGCCATACCTCGAGTCCGAATGAATGTTGAGGCCCTGTGATGATCCTCAGTCATATCCTTTATTGGCGCCTTCGATCGCCCTGTTGATGGCTGCTAACTCTGCCCGCTAGTTGATCTGGCGAGACCTATAGAGGCTCTGAGGTGTTCCGTGAGTCTTTGGAACCAAAAAACACTCCGATGCCTGCACGTGCATTTGAGCGGCCATTGTTCAAGCTAGCGCCGTCAATATAAATTACAGTGTTGCGACTGAAGTCGCCAGCGGTAGGGGACTTGAGTTTTGAGGTATAGTTATTGTATCTGCGATAAGTGGATCCGCTTCTGTAATTGTTGTTGTAGTTGGAAGATTCACCGCTATTTCGATAAGAGTAGTTTTTGTTTCTGCGGCCATATGATACAGGTTCAGAGTTGGAAAATGACTCAGCATTATCGTAGCTGCCAAATCTCTTGAACTGCGCTCCTGGATAGCTGTTGGTTGCAGCTTTGCAGTCCTTTCAATTATCATAGACAGTTTGCTCGTGTCCAATGCGAATAGCATAATACCCGCCGGAACTTCTAGGCATTGCTTTATTGTTGGTAGCTGGATCAAGACAGATAAAGGCAAATAGAAAAAGTAGTGCTTGGAAGAGAAAAAATGAGGGCAAAAAAGGTGATGGGATGTGCTTTTCGATAACTTGGCCAAATTCGGAGCGGAGCGATCCCCATTTTCCGAGCCAACCTCACATCTTGTCTTTTATGAGAAATGTGTCGTTTTTTTCGAAATTGTAAACAAAATTTGCACTATACCGGAATTGCAGTGACAAGCATGGGTCAGCTAACACAAATTGGAACATTATCCATGAGCTGTTAAGCCAAGTTAATTTATCGATTGATCATTTTATCGGGTCCATTGATTCAGAATCACCGTCGTTGGCATGTGCTACAACATTTCAATTTATTTAATTTTTAACTAGTCCTACACATCGTTGATTACTGTCTGCAGCAGTCGAGTGATGTTATTGAGCTTCTTATCGACACTGGTCATGCGCGCCTCCATCAGGGCAATCCTTTCGTATGTTTGCGTGTGCAAATCACAACCACCCACCGAATTATCGGGTTGAACAGTCGACGCCCATCCGGCATGCTGGGATGACGACGACTGGCGGCGCTTCTGCTTCCACACTTGCATCAAAGACGTCCACAAATTGGCCCGAGTCGCGCGGCGCATCTGCTCTGTAGTATCGTTCTGCATTGTGATCACCGACGACATGTTCCGCATATTCAGCGGCTGTCCACCCGGGCTATTATTCATAGGATGGCTGTCGTCGTCATCGCCGCTGGACGTGCTCTCAGTCGAGCCAGAAAATGCAAACTCATCGATTTCGTCCTTGTCGATCTTAATCCAGGCCAATTCCTTCTCGGCCAAATGACATTCGGCTCGCAAAGCCTTGTGATGCATACCGGATTTGGCGCGCCACCACCGGCCGATGACCTTGTAGGCCTTGTAGAGCACCAAGTGAGGGGCATACGCTGTGATCAGGATCATGCTGCGGAACAGTGCAAAGGGCCGATGTGACAGGGTAGTGGTTTTGCGCAGTGGCCAGAAGACCACGACCTGAAGGACATTCAGTGGCGGCACGCATGGGTACGTCTGCTTGGCACTGACATACTCGACAACGCGCATCGTATACGCAAATCGGAACTCTTGCGCGGAATTCTGTGTAATCTCGACCATGCACTGGTTGATAACACCAATGAGGATGTTATAGAGGATGAGCATGGACACGCCGATGTACATGCTCATCATCAGATGGCCGACATACGGACCAAACAGATCTGCCTGATCCCAGCCGAGCAGCGCCGAACCAAAAAAGATGCGGGCCATCAGACCCCAAATGCTTTTGGCGTCAAGCTCGTTGTGGCGCTGGCTGAGAGCAAAAAACGTCTGAAAAAAGCCCGCGGTCATGACAATAAGTAGCGCAAAAAATAGGCTAGTGCCCGAGATGATTCTGCGCACCTGGATGATAATGGTGCCGCAAAACTCAAACTGGTCAAGCACAGCAAACATGCGCGGCCAGAGCATCGATGCATTCAGGGCCAGCACATCAAACGCCTTGTCAAGGTCATCCGGGTTTCCCGTGTACAGGCTGTGCATCCGGAGACAAAAAAATGCAACAAACACGACGTAAATGGTCACGTCAAGGATGTTCCAAACGCTTTTAAAGTACACGACCAAACCGTTCTCCTTGCATTGCCTGATCTCGTCGGCAATATACGCGAGGGCGCACACGTGCAAGATGATTTCCTCAACGTTGAGCGCACTCTGCCGTCGCAAAGAGACAATTGTGTACAAGGTCAGGAAAAAGAACGCGTGGATCATGGTCAGTGTGTTTTCGACCATCGGGATGCGCAGCGGCTCGAGAGTTTTGGCCAGCCATTTCTCAAGAGCAACGGCCCATGTCGGCCAGGGCTCAAAGACGCTGGGCGCAATGTCCAATCCAAACCCCCGCGATAGAAGCGCGCTGTTTGCAGTGGAGTGAGTGCGGCTGCTCGACATATCTTCGACATTGATGTTGGGCGGGCCAGCGGACAGGGCAACGCATTGGAACCCCTTCCAATGCAGCGTGCCGTCCCACAGCAACTGGACAATCTCCGCAACGGGCTTTATCGCTGTGAATCTTTTGGCCTCGCTGCGGATGGCCACCTCAATGGCCCGCTCTGCCAAGATGCGCGAGCTGCCGGTTAGGTACTCCCTGGCGGCGTCGTCCCCAACCTTGGCAATTGGCGACTCCGACCCAGCCGCTACGCTGCCAGCTTTTCCGAGCCTGTAAACGCGCACGCGCTGCTCTGGTGACAAAAGCGACATGTGTTTTTCGCCGCGCACCAGGTTCTGGCAACCGCTGGCCTTCAGCTCGTCCACATCCAGGGGTGTGAACTTTGCGCACAGTGCGTTTGCAAGCGAGTTACCGCCCAGCTTGTGTAGTGCCTTGGCGCACAGGATAGCCAGCGCCTCTGCCACTTCTGCGCGGCTCTCGTGCAAGTCAGCTTGCGACTGTCCAGCACCGGCCAATATAAGAAAGTAGTCGCGGTTGGCCAGTGCTGCGTATAACATTGCAGCGCTGGCAAGTGGCCCGCCATTTGGCTCAGTATCCTTTTCGCTCGTGTGATCGCTCACCTTGCCTCGGTGTCGCATGGAGCTGCGTCTCCACACACCACATCTCTGGCGAGCAGACTGCCAGAGCGGTGTCACCAGGTTGAGCTGCACGTCGGGCGTGTGGATTTGCCCGGGTGCCAGCACCAGGGAGACGTGCTCGAGAAGTAGCCGCCGTATTGTGGTTGTTTCAAAGTATGCACCAACAGGGTTGAGGTCGTTTGTAACCTCCATTTCCCCTGGGCCCTCGTTGCTGTCATCTACACATCCGTCATTGGCTTGTAGCACGTTGCTGTGTGTGTAGTCAGTGCTGCCGTATCCTGCCATCGCGGCCGCTGACGATGCCTCCATGTGTATGCGCAGAGCGGTGGATGATCTTTGAGCGTGTGCGTAGTAGTCTTCCATATGCGTCAATTTTTATGTGTATTTGAGTCAAACAAAGATACAAGAAAGAGCTTGAAAAAAAGGGTTTATGAAAAAAGGTTTATATTTTTAAAACTGTGCCTAACTCGCAATAGTGCGCTTTGTGATTTCTCTAGCAAGCGCTGCGGCTGGGGAACGAGGCGGCCACGGGCACAGTGGGCGAGCCACAAGGAAGAGTACATGTATTGCAAGGGGTCCCGAAATAGCAGAAAGAAAAAGACCAATTGAGGTTAAATCCTGCACATACAAAGATACCTATGACGTCTAACTTTAATAAATAAATCTGAAAAGGAAAACGCCGTTCATTTGTAACGTTTACAACATTGCCCGATCCTTGATCGGGCCTTGATCAAACCTGGCCATTGTTTGCCCCTTTGTGGGTCAACGGGCAAATCGTGTCTGCCAGCGTTTATCTGCACAAATACTTTCCTTCTCATTTCTTTTTGCTAAACAAAAGACCACACATTTTCTCTCTCCCTCACACAAAATTCAACACCAATGATTCGTCGCTCATTCACTCTCTTGCACCCGCTCACTCAGAGACCCACAGGAAATTCACTCATTGCTTTGAACACAGCCACGCGCCATTTCAGCAGCACCGGTACTCCAAAGGAAGAGATATCCTACGAAGAGAAAGCCAAGCAGCAATGGCGGGACTACCACAAGTGGCGGCGTCATTTCACTTGGAGCCGCGAGCAAATTATCCACACACTGCGCGACTACGCCTTATGGTCAACCCTAGGTCTGCTTGCATACTATAACCTGACTAAGCGCCAGCAATGGCAGGAGTACGAGGCAGAGACGTTTGTGGTCATGGACAGGGCGCTCGGGAGGATTCACAAGCTGGACCCACACAACCATTTGCTTGAGGGGACGGTGTGGGATAAACCTGTGGTGACTAAGGATAAGCCGCGGAGACAAAATTCGGACACGCCTGAGGCTTACACACCGAGTCCAGGGCCCACTGCTGGTAACGGCGGCAAGCCAGTTTTCTTTTAGAGTTGCTTAAAGTTGTAATAAAAGCGAAATACTTTCAAAAAAATAAATGCAAAAAAAGGCAACCGTTTATTATTTCTGTTGAAAATTCAGTAGAAAAAAGTCGATAAAGAGAGAAAAGCATGCATACCCGTCGCTGTCTTGCATGTCCCCACTTTTATAGTATGTCAGTGTCAGGTCTAGGGGCGCCCCTTGTCCATCGGGTTGTACTGCAAGAGCTTCTCAATAAGATCGACGTGTGTGAGAACCATACGGCGGCAGCAGTACCGCTTCAATTTAATATCATCAAGAGCCTCGCCGTCATTAAATCCCTCTTCCAAGAGAGTCAGGTACCGCTCCCATTTGTCACCGACGACCTTTCCGCAGGTAAAGCAACGAACTGGAATGATCATTTTTAATTTAAATGTGAAATAAACTAAATTGAAAAATGCTCAATCAAGGTTTAAAAGAAAATAAAATAAAGTACACGAAAATTGAAAAATATAGCTTGAAAAGAAAAAATGAGATTTTGAACGCGAGTTTTTCTTTGGCAGTATTAAGTGTAAGCAAAAATAATCAGCAAAAAAAAGTGTGCGTTGATCAAGATTAACTGATCTCGCAAGCCTATTCTGGTTCTTTTTCATCTTTTTTTTCTTGCATTTTTTACTGTTGTTTCTTCCTTTAACCACGACACCGCTCTACTTTTTTGTTTCCAGTGCATTTATTATTTACCATATATACAAGCTCATACACTCTACTCCGTTTTATTTATATAACAAAACAACTACAATTAGAATTCGAAAATGTCCACATCAGTCAGACAGCGCGGCAGCAGTGGCAGCAAGGGCAAAGTGACCGCAAAGGTCGAAAAGACCGACAAGCCCGCCAAACAAACCAAGGCTGCCAACTCAGACTCCGAACTTAGCGGCTCCGACAACGGTGACTCTGACAACGGCGACTCCGACAACGGCAACTCAAGCGATGCTAGCGACTATGATGACCTAGCCAAAGCGCGCAAACAAGCACACAAGGCGATCGGCAGCCGAAAGAGAAAAACCGCAGATGCCGAAGAGTTCTCCACCATTCTCTCGTCTATTCTCGGACAGGATGCCAGAAACGAGAGCGCGCCGATTATGGCCAAGGATAAGACACGCGAGAACCAGCTTAAAGAGGAGCTCTTGGATTACCGCGCGCGCAAGGCTCTTGCTGCTGAGCGGCGCATGCAGAGAGATAAAGACAGGGTGGTTCCTTCTATGGTTGGGTTTGATTACGAGAGGAAGTTGAGGAAGGTTGCGACTAAGGGTGTCATTAAGCTGTTCAATGTCGTCAAGGCCCAGCAGACGGAGCTGACCGAGATCAACAGTGTGCAGACCATGGGCACCGAGAAGGTTGCGGAGATGTCAAAGACAAAGTTCCTCGATTTGCTTAAAACCAAGCCCATTTCGGAGTAATGATTTCAACTTGCTGTTTTTTTTTGAATATAATATGTCATTTTCGATATAAGGATATGTGTATGTGTATGTGTTTTAAATTGGAAATTATAATTTTAACTTTCTCGATTTATTATCGAGTGCAAGTATGTCGACCAAAAGAAAAACGCAGAGTGTGGAAATGGCTTTAAGGGTTACATGTATTGTGAGCTGATATCCGGGTTGTCTATGTTGGGGAGAAGAGAAAAGATGTGACAACATTTCAATATGCACAAATATGACCGTGATAGATGAATTAATTTGGAAACCGATAAATTGCACAATATTTCAGTACACAAGCCTCGATTTCATTTTCATTACGACATGCATGCGTAATGTGGAAAATGGAGCCCTTCTGAAATAAGGGGGAAAGGGGAACAAAAGAGAAAAGAAAAGAAAAATTTTCAAGGGCGAACGAAGGAACAATATGAGAAACAAATAATGAAACAAGATAAAATAGGTGCAAATAAAATAAACAATGTATTTATTTGCTTGGCAATGTAAAATATATAAATAAAATTAAAAAGAGGGACCACATATATGTATACGAAGCAAAAGTATTGAAAAAATAGTGTGGAGGAAAATAGGGACCGTTTGAAATAGTGCAAGAGAGGGGGAAATGGGGGTGTGGGTGGGGGAGTCAAATCGCAGACTTTGGAAACCAATGCTGTGCAAATGCCTCGTACTCGGCGCTTTCTCGTTGGTACGCCTCAATCTGCTCATCAGTCAACGTAAAGCAATTGCGGTTGTCAGAGCCAATCGACTCTGATGAGCTCCTCATGCGGCCGCTGTACGCCGTTCCTGCCGGCTTGGGCTCGACTGGCAGCTCGGTAATATTCCGAAACGGGTCGCCGCTGGGGTCCTTCTGAGTCTCATTCGGATCAATCCAGCGCAAATTCTGCGGATCAAATATCGGCCTCGCGCGTCCACCCGTCTGGCCCACCATGTCGACAGCAGCAGAGGGCGGAATCAGCACCGGCCTGCCCTTCGTCGCGGCTTCCAATGCGCCCGGCGACAATGGACTAGCGGGCTGACGAACATGCACGGCAGGCGGTGATGTGCGCCAGGCCTGGCACTCGGGCGACACAACAACCATTTTCTCAGAAAGCTGCAGTGGCGCCGGGTTGCCTGAGCGCTGCGAGATCTTGCGCGCCAGCTTGTCCGTGTCGATGAGCCGCTCGGTGCGCAGAGTGTTGGCGCGAGCACGGGAGAGCTGGCGCTCGGACTCAGCAATGGCGTTGGCAAAGCGCGAGCCCTCCTCCTCATTGCCGACCCACACGCGACTGATCGGGTCGTAACGCATGCAGCCGACAACCACGGGCTCGGCTGCACGCTGTGCACTCTTGATCAGAATCGGTCGCCGTGCAGCGCTGCGCTGCACATGTGGTTGTGACAGCAGTTGCGGCTGCGGCTGCGAGAGCGACGGCTGGAGAAAATGCGATGGAATGTGGGAATGGCTTGGCGATAGTTGCCCGCATTGCGATGTCGACCTGTGCTGTATCTGCGCATGGTGGATCTGAGTCGCCCTGTGCCTCTGCTGGTTCAGGTTCAAATTATAGCTCTGAATCTGGTTCGGATTCAGGCTCAGGCTCAGGTTCAGGTTCTGGGGCGGCAGCTGAGTCGGCGTCAGTGTCGGTGTTGGCGCTGGCGTCGGAGAAAAGTTGGGCGGGATCTCAACGTGCTGCCAGTCGGCCATCCGGGGCTTGGAAGAGGGAATACGCTGTTTCGAGCCCGAGCTCAGCACCGCGCGCACGGGCTGCACCAGGCCGAGGCCCAGCGCCATTGCCGCCGTCCTGGGCGTCGACTTGCGCTGCTCGGGGGCATACTCCTTTGTCTCCTTCGTAGGTGTTGGGGTTGTTGCTGTTACCATGACCCAGTCCTCTGCTGTCGGCGAAATCTCCACTACTGCGGGGAACTCCACAGCAGTAGCACCCGACATCGTCACTTCAACGCACACCCCCATGTTTTTGGCCCAGTTCGACTGCAGCTTCGTCGGTGTCCTCCATTGCCGCAGTTGCTTATCCAACATGTGCTCCTCCTCGGGCAGCACCAAGTCATCATAGTTTTCGTTGTCTGCGCTCTCCACGTATCGCTGCAGCACGTCTACGGGTGCTCCAGGCGTCTTCGACCGCGGCCAGTGGAGGGCGTGCAGATTGGCTGGCAGTAGGGCAGAGGGCGACATGATGGTGCTGGAGGGGAGCAGCGAGCACGACCCGGCTTTGTTGAATTTGGGTGGCATTGGGCGAGTCGCCTCGGCGGTGACGCTCTCATCTATAATGAGACCATAATCGTCGTCGGCCTCGTCCTCGGGCTGTTCAGCCCACCTGGAAAGCCTTTCTTCTAGTCTCATATTCATAGGGGGGATAAAAAGGTTGCGTGTAAAAAAAGTGTAGGACAAATTTAAAAAAGAAAAAAGAGCAGGTACAAAGTGAAAATGAAAATGAGAAGAGGAAATATACAAAATAAAGGACAGAGGGGGAAAGGGGGAACAGCGAAATTGAAATTTAGTAATTCGAAAAGCGAAAGAAGAGAAAAAAAAAGTAAAGAAAAAAGACACGAAACGAAGCGAAAGGAAAGGAAGGCGAAAAATATTATAATGATGGTGAATCAAATAAAAAGAAAAGGACAAGAGACACGAGTATTGAAAATTATGTCAATTTCGATTTTCACTGTCCGCTTGATTCTGCACTATCGCTTACCTGGGAAAGAACGAAACCACTATGAAAAAACTGCATTGATGCTCCAGAAATACTCTAAAATAGAGTCAGGACGAACTTCGTCCACCCATTCCCCACCAGTTCCTCCTTCAGTCTTGCCGCTATTAATGCAACGGCAAACAAGAAACACGGCATCATTGGTATCCCGCTTTCTTCTTTTTTCTCCTTACTTCCTGCAGTTCTTTAATGTCTATGCGCTCGGATTTTTATTATTAAAATTCTATTGGGGTAAAAAGTTTTAAACCAACGCAACCCTCTCTCTTCCTCATGCACGCACTTGGTTTTCTTTCGCCTATTTGAAGTAAAAATAGAGGGCTAAGCAACATCCAATATGCAAGAACCATGTATGCTAATCCAAATATATATTTTTCTTGTTCATACACAATTGATATGTGCTCAGGCACAAGTAGATCATTATTCTTGTGCGGTGGCAAGCTAGATCTGCAGATATGCTGTTTTTATTCAGCCAATGGGGCAGGTCATTCTTCAAAAGCGTAAAGCAGGATGGGTCCCTGGACGAAAGAGGAATAAAAAAGGAATAAAAAAGTCGCGAATCCCTTCCTCACAAATAGTGCTACACGCATCGTTTTTTCTTTAGGAGATTGTTATTTTCTTGTGTGGGTGTGTGTTTAGGGTATTGAAGCCAAAAAAGCAAACATATTTTTATTGTATTGCCCACGCTCAGCTCACACCAGTTTGCTTGTTTGTTTGTTTGTTCGTTTGACAACTCAATGTATATATAAAAATAAAGAACAATCGAGATAAAGCCATAGTGAGGCGGTGGGCGGCTAGTGTTATCGATTGTTATGTGTCAAATCTAGCACTCCCACTTTTCAAACTATATCCAACACAACAACGATGTTCAAAACAAATACATATTGTTTTGTATTGTTTTACGAAAAGAAGATTGACAATACAGGTGTCAAAAATTATTTAAATTAAAAGATCTAAATCAATATAAAAGGGCTGTTGTTTTTGCAACTAAACCACGTTCGCGCCTAATTTATATTTATTTAATTTCTAAACACATGCTAGTATATAAAAATTAACCAAATGAAAACGTACTGGTCATAAAAAACAATAATTGCTGTTTGGCGAGCCAGTTTATAATTTAAAGCTTTTTTTGTTCAAGAAAATAAATTTTCAGAGAAAATAGCTCTATTGAGCGAAATATAAAACAAGCAAAAAACAAACTAAAGTTGATGAATACGACTAATTGCATACCGATCTACCTTGCTTACCACGAGACATATTGCAGACTTGGCTACATGCCCCTATAATTCCAATTATCCTAGGTGTGGTGAGGTTGGGATTTCTCCAGACCTGGGTCTAATTGCCTGGCGGTGAAAGTATCTGCCAGGGTGTTAGTAAAATTAGACCCGAGCACCTGATCTGGCAACTAGATCGTCAGTCGTGGGCAGATAGCTAGTGTGCATATCTGCCGTTTTCATTGCTGTTTATCTGTGGCCACTTTGGAAATCTATTATTTTTGTCTTGTCGCGGATTTGGTATTCGGGATGTTTGTTGAGATTGGAGTCTCATCAACAATCGGGGTTTCGCAGGCGTCAAGGATTCCCTCATTCCCTGTTCAATCTGTAGGTTGCACCGTCATTTGTACCAGTCGTGCTGTTTGTCTATAACCTTGTTTACAAACGCTGTTGCTTGTTTTTTTACAATTACCTTGGGGTTTCTTGACCAGCGTTGTGTGCATGTTTTCTATCAGCCCCTGTCAACCACGACTCACACCCAGGTCCAGCTTCTTGTCCTGGTAGTGGGCATTCACACGCTTCTTGTGTTTCTCCAATATGGCATCTGTTGGCCCTGGATACACCTAGAATCTATTGATTATCTCAGCCACGAGATCTGCGGCTGGGCCCCAAAGATCCCAGTGAAAGTCCTCTCGCATCAAAATTTTGCGCTCCCGTCGTGAACACATGAACATATCGCCATGTGTCCCAATTGGTCTGACAGCCAGGCGACGGGTCACAGACACATCTCTGGTTTAGGGTATGCGTCGGGGTATCATTTCCACTGTCTTTTTGCTACAGGTAATAAGCAGAGAAGCATCTTTAATGCAAAGGAGCGACGGGTGGAGTCCCTTGTATTGGTGATGTGCCAGGTGTTCTTGTGATGCTGACTGCCTTCCCTATCCATTGCCATATTCATTGCCCAGAGTATGGTGGTGCCTGTCGTGGACGAGGTCTTTAGCAGCTGTTTGGGGGCCAGAGGCAGCGGTGGTACTGTTGCTGTTGTCACTGCCGGTGCTGCATCTGGCGTCAGTACCATTGGCATTGCCCCTTATGATGCCTCTGCTGCTGCTGTTGAATAGCTTTATTCGAATAAATCAAATAAAATGTCAAACAGGGAAGCTTTTTCCATCCCCAATTTGGAATATTACTCCATGTTTTTATATCTAAATTATAGTCATTAATATACGCCATGACAAAACCCTGGTCTTCAATTTTTTTACTCTCGAAACCTGCACCACGAGCAATAGAGTATACGGTATATCTTAATAGTACTCGCTACACCTTTATCAGAATATTTATCATATTTGTTCTTAAATTTTTAGCTTTTATCAATTTGTGTATCTCTTTTAAGACTATTATGTCTGCTTCTATACGGGATTATTAAATATTTACTATAACCTTTTCAATACAAGGCTCTAGAAATTTTAGTTTTATATCAGCGTATTTTGTTTCCTTTTTAGCTGTATCGGTACTTGTGTTTAAATTTTCGCGAGGAGCCTTATTTGTCGTAGCTGCTGTAAGAGCAATAAATGAATCTGATATGAAGAGACAAAACGATATCTAAAGTGCATCGATAAATAAATAATAAATAGTTGAAATGAATCATACTATTTAGTAGTGTCTTTTGCTGTTTTATTATATATTTGTGTTGCGCAGACCGGTATCTTGGCAAGTCAGTGTTGTGGTTTTCGTGTGTATGCACTCACGCGTATGCATTGCAAAATGGGGAGCATGTTTGGGCATCAATGTAATGCCTCCCTAATTTACGCCTGCATAATCCAATTAGTGCCCTATCAATCAGCATGCAGGTAGAAAGCTGTTTCGTGATTCTCAACCTCAACATCCACTTCCATATCTTAAGTCTGTGAAATAATACGACTTATATGCTATTTTTTGAAATATAAATTAATACACTGTTGGTTTTTGTACACAGCCAATCAACCTTATTTGAAATGCTTATTCACGGATGTATTGGCTGGAAAATATAAATTCTTGTGCAATATTTTTATTATATTAAATCAGCCTTGGTTTTCCAATTTTCTTCTACAATTAATTTGTGTTTCCAAACGCAAACAGAGTGCCATATGATTTACATTGCATTTGTTTCACCGGGTAAAATAAAATTGCAAGTGAGCTTTTATTGGCCGCAACAAGCAGACAACTTAATTTAAAGTCTGTTGCAACTTTTAAATCCGTTGACTGTGAGAGAAATGCAAAATAATATGTGTAATTGTTTTTTGTTTGTCAAGCTGCCAGCCACAGAAACAAAAAAGGATAATTTTCTTTCAAGCTTTGTTATGACTGCAAATTGGGCGGCCAAGGTTAAATTACGTTTATTAATGTATTTTAAATATTGATTCAGGTCTTACCATGCCATTTTAAAACAATATGCGTTTTTAAATGCTGCGCAACACTGGCTTTCAAACGAGCCCAAATATGCGTACCATGCTCATTTTTATTACCCTCTGTACTCTAGCGCTGAGTTCCAAAACTGTATTTCCAGCGCCGCTGTGTCGTTGAATGTCTTGACCAAGCGCTCCAATCGCGCAGCCGAGGGCATCTCCCTCTGCACCAGCTCCTCAATGACACAGCGTCCCTTATCTACAACGCTTTGGAACTCATCGTCTGCGTATGCGCATATCCATGGCCAGTACGGATTGTTCTCCGACACCGAGTCTAGGTCAGCAGCCTGCCTCGCAGCAGCCTCGCCGTATCCCAACAAACACGGATACATGGCAACCAGCAACTCGAGCAAGTCGCCACATAGCCCGCGGTCGATGATGTAGCGTGTGTAAGCTACGCTAGTGCTGCTCTCGAGCTCGTTTTCCATTTGCTCGCGTGTGATTCCCCATTGGGCGCACAGTTGGAGGTGCAGGGTGCTCTCGCGCACACATCCAAAAATAATGTCGGCGGAGGCACCAATATCGACAAGAGAGTCAGACTTGAATGCGGCGAGAGCCGCAGCGCGCGCGTAGTGTTTCAAGTATATGTAATCTTGCTTGAGGTAGTGAATGAAACAGTCACGGCGGAGTGACCCTGTCCCGGCTTGGCGCACAAAGTCGTGGTTAACGTACCGTGTCCAAAGCGCGCCTGAACGCTCCTTGAGGTACTTGGTGAACGGGTGCGGTGCGTGCAGCGTTGGAGAAGAGAACAGGGACCTGTGCAAAGTGTGTGCATGGTTGACCGGACCATGCGCGCCACTGCCCACGCGATATGCGGTCTGAATGGCCATGTTGACGTAGTGGATGCCATGCTGCGCGGCTGCTAAATGGCCCATGCCTGTCGCTAAGTTGGCCGCAATGGCCGCGCTCAATGTGCACCCTGTCCCGTGTGTGCTCTCAGAATTGATACGCGGTCCAGTAACCCGCACACAGGTATCCTCGTCAGCCAAATAGACCACGTCAATAACGGCTTTGCCGCCATCTTCCAGGTGTCCACCCTTAACAATGGTAACTGGAATACCAAACCGAGCAGAGAGCTCGCGCGCTGCCACCTCCATCTGTTTGACTGAGGCTATGGATCCCACGGGACGATCAAGAATAGCCTCTGCCTCGCACAAATTGGGAGTCAGCACTGTCGCCAGTGGAAGCAATTCTTCGCGCAGCGTGTCCAGGGCCTGTGTATCCAAGAGCTCGTGGCCACTGGTAGCCACCATGACAGGGTCAATGACCAAAGGAATATCGCGGTGCTGCCTCCATATATTGGCGACTGTGCGGATCACAGAGGCATCGGCGAGCATGCCGGTTTTGGCAGCCTGCACGGGGATGTCATCGAGAACGGCTTCTAGCTGCTGTTGAACTACCAGAGAGGGAATGGGCATGACTGAGCGTACCTCTTGTGTGTTTTGCGCTGTGATTGCGGTGATGACCGAGAGACCGTAAGTGCCGTGGGCCATGAATGTCTTGAGATCGGCTTGGATTCCGGCGCCACCGCCGCTATCGCTGCCTGCAATAGTCAGCACTGCAGGAGGAGGAGTGGTGGCGGTCATGATCAAGAAAGGTGTTTATGCTAATAATATCTGGCGCTGTTTTTTGTTGAACTTTTGCGAAATCAAGATAAGGAGGGTTTGCAGGTTGAGCCGACAGCTAAATATTCTTGATCAATGCAAATGGATAATAATAACCACCCTAAAATTTTTGTACAAAATACCCTCCTCCTCCCAGGATAACAGCACAAACTGGCCGCCATTCTAATCAAATGGGCAGACAATAAGAGGGTTTGCTTTTGCCTACATTTCTATATTTTCTTTATTGCCAATATCAAAAATTTACACCCACTCGCTCACAAACACACACCCAACATGAAACCCGACTTTAACCTCACATTGTATCTGGTCACAGACAGCGGAATGGTGTCCGCCGATAAGACGCTAGCGCAGATCGTCGACGAGGCCATTCAGGGCGGCGTCACTATCGTGCAGCTGCGAGAGAAAACAGCCGATACCGGCGCCTTTATTGCTCTTGCCCGCTCGCTCCAAAAAGTCACCAAGAATTACGGTGTTCCTCTTCTAATTAACGACCGCATTGACGTTGCGCTCGCAATCGACGCCGACGGTGTGCACATCGGCCAAGACGACATGGCCCTAACGGAAGCCCGTCGCATTTTGGGCCCAAACAAGATTATCGGCATGTCTGTGCAGACTGCCGCGGAGGCCGAAGCAGCCATGTGTGATGGCGCCGATTACCTGGGGATCGGGGTGTGTTTCGACACAGAAACAAAACAAATAAACACAGACGCCCTGCGAGGCCCTGTGGGCGTGCGGCAGGTGTGGGAGCATGCTCTGGAGGTTGGGCCGGTACGTGCAGTGACCATTGGCGGTGTGAACGAGTACAATGCAGTGCATGTGTTGGACTATACGAGATCGGCAAAGGGTATACCACTGGAGGGTGTAGCTGTGGTTTCGGCTATTATGGCTGCTGAGGACCCATGCGCGGCAGCCAAGGTGCTCCGCAGCCAAGTGAGCTTTGCTATAGAGCGCTCGTGGGCGTCAAAGCAAGCGACCGCGTATGTGGACCGCTCTGCGGCTTCCGTGTGTCAGGCGGCTGCTGCTGTGGTTGCGCACGTTAGGGCGACCGACGGCGCGCGGCCGCTGGTGCAGCATATGACTAATGTGGTTGTTATGAACGACTGCGCCAACGCGTGCCTCGCCTTGGGCGGGTCCCCAATTATGGCGCCTTCCGCCGAGGAGCAGGCAGACCTGGCTCGCAATGTATCTGCGCTTGTTGTCAATATTGGCACGCTAACATTGGCTCAAATCCCAGGCATTCGCGCTGCTATGCGCTGCGCTCGCTTTTACAACACCCCCATTGTGCTCGACCCAGTCGGCATGGGCATATCCACCTTCCGCAAAAGTTTTGTGTACGAGATACTGCGCGACTATGGCGTCCATGTCATCAAGGCCAATGCTGGCGAAGTGGCCTCGCTTTTGGGCTCTGACGAGGTGAGCATGCAGGGTGTAGATAGCATTGGCGCAGGCTTTTCAGACCCTGCTGCAGCTGTGAGTGCCTTAAGTCGGCGCCACCGGTGCATAGTGGTGATGACCGGTCGGGTAGACTATGTCTCGGATGGGACAAGCACATTTGCTGTGCGCAATGGCCATCCTATGCAGGCGTGCATTTCGGGGTCGGGGTGCATGGTGGGCACGGCTGTGGCTACTTTTATTCAGGCTGTGGCCCACGAAGACCCATTGGCGGGTGCGCTGGCTGGCCTTATTGCCGTGAATGTGGCTGCCGAGCATGCCGCGGTGTCAGCTGATGTCCGAGGGCCTGGGACGTTCCGCCCGGTGTTTATTGATGAAATGCACAGACTTTCTGACGACACTTTGCTGAGCGAGATGCGTGTTGAGCGGGCGTGAAATGTTTGCTTGGGTAAAATTGCAACAGACAAATTACTACAAAATACTTTGACCTATAATTGATTGATACAATCCATTGTGTATTCTATATGTTGTGTTTATGCAATTGGGAGTCTAGCGTGCGTTGTGCTCTCTTTGGCGACAAGCACAGCAAAATAAAACATAAAATTAGAGCTTGGCCTGAGCTATCACACCCGTAGAAATAGCCTTGCGGCCCTTGTGCACAATCGGCGGTCTCCCAGCCAGCAGCTTGATCGAATCGCCGATCAATGCCTCGTCCTCTATACACCTGATCATCTGATCAACAACCTCGTCCACAGTCAAAATGCCATTCATGCTGAGCAGCTCGTTGTTGCTCTTTGATAGAGAGTCGCGCACCATCGCAGTGTCAGCAAAGTTCGGAGCCACAGCATTGACTCTGATGGGATGCTCCAGCAGCGACAGTGTAGAGCATGATGCCGTGAAATTGACAATACCGCTTTTTGTTGCGCCATAGATAGGGCCGAATTCGGTCGGGAAAAAAGCCATCATCGAGGCCACGTTAACAACGCAGCCGGGACGGTTGCTGTCGATGAAATAGCGCACGGCCAGCCGTGTTCCTTCCAGGGGCGCCTTCAAGTTGATGTCGATGGTGCGCGCCAGAGAATCGCCATCCGAGTCGTACCACGGAATAGTCCCACCGATGCCTGCGTTATTCACCATGATATCTAGGCCGCCAAACTCCTGCGTTGCCCGGGAGACGAGCGCCTGCAGGTCGCTAAACTTGGTGACGTCACAGCGTTGAAAGACAGCAACCATCTTGCCGCTCTTGGCGTTGAGCTCACTGGCTATGTCATAGCCCTTTTCAAGGATGTCGCCCAGGACTACCCGCCCGCCCTTGGAGACAATGACCTCAGCCAGCCGTTTGCCAAAGCCGCGAGCTGAGCCGGTGATAATGGCGACTTTGTCTGAAATATGCATGGCTTATTCTTGACTATGATTGTGCGTTAAAAGTACAGATTTGAGATTTTGTTGTAAAAACAGATCTATTTGGAAGAAAGAGAAACAGAAAGTTAGAAAAAAGAGAGTGTAAAACACGAGGCTTAGCACGCTCAAGCGCGATGTTTGTCGAAAAGACAGAAAAGACAGTTGCAAGGCTGTAATACTCAAAACTGTGAGAAAAAGGGCAACAGCGAATTTGACAGCCATGCATCCTGCAATAAATAAATTGCTCGCAGATAATTTTCCAACGACAAACTATAGCAATAAAAACGGAAGCACATGTCAATGAAAATAACGCACTTTACTCGTATTCGGGCAGCAGTAAATACAGGGCGGTGCTATCCTTGTATCCACAACGACGACAAAAATAAAGACAATGGCAGAGGCTGAATCGACCAAAAAACATTAATGCCCAAATATTAAATAATTAAAACAACTAGCCAACATACATGTTGGTCCCAGGGTCTTCCCCCATTAAATCAAATGCATGTATGAGTCTATTTAAACGTAGAAAAATTGATACTAACATTTATATTCGGGTCTATACCTCGATATCGAGGTTGGCGACAAGACCAAAGTTGGGGGACTTGGGTCCATCGTGAACAACGCTGCCCTCAACCAGGACTTGGATAGTGTCGCCAGCCAGCCCCTCGTCCTCAATGCACCTAAGAACTTGTGTCGCAACATCATTAACAGTGATTATACCACAGGTCCTAAGCATTGCGTTGACCTTAGCGGGCGTGCTGCGAGTGATGGCTGTGTCGACAAACGACGGAGCCACAGCATTAACCCTGATGGCTGGAGTTCTGAGAGCCAGGGTGGCGCAAGCACCAGTAAAAGATACAAGCCCAGCCTTGGTGGACGCGTATACTGGTGAGAACTCAATTGGCACATAAGCAGCCATCGAGGCAACGTTGACCACGCAGCCGGTCTGGTTGGCGCGCACGAATTGGCGAATGGCCAGACGGGTACCGTCAATGGGCGCCTTGAGGTTGACATTGATAGTACGTGCGAGAATCTCGCTGTCTTTATCCACCCACAGCCCAGAGCCTCCAAAGCCTGCGTTGTTCACCAGGATGTCAACATGGCCAAATGTTTCAAGGGTAACGTCAAAGAGCTTCTGGAGGTCCTCGGCTTTGCTCACGTCGCAGTGCTGAAAGATGGCAACGGGGGAGTCCGCCGAAGCTTGCTTGCTGTCGTTGATCTCTTGGGCAGTCTGCGTGCCGAGGGGGAGAATGTCAGCGATAACGACGCAGGCGCCCTTGTTAACGAGAACCTCAGCTATCCGCCTACCGATTCCTTGCGACGCGCCGGTGATGATGGCTACTTTGTCTTGAACTTGCATGGTGCTGGCTAACTATTAATTATAGGGTGTGTTTTTTGATTAGAATGTTGGGAAAGTGGACAAGAAAAAGCAAGCCCGGACAGAAATTAGCTGGAGCAAATACACGCAACTATTATTTGAACGTGAGGGTGCAGGCTCTGGAGGAAGATGTCCTTTTACTATTGTCCATTCGACACAGATGATCCTTGATAGCATTGCTGACACAACATTAATGCTTTTTGGGCGAGATAAAACAGGCATTTCGTAGGTTTCAAATTTTAAATAAATATTAATGTGCAATATAACAATAATGCAGGAATGCAAATCCAGGAACAATGGGCAAAAGAGTGCGCAATGCAAATCATTGCTGCTTGGACGTAAGGCTCCGCTGACCACCATTCAACCCCCACGACTGCGTGTACCTGCGTCCGCCCATGGGTGAGCTCGGCTGCTGCAAGTTGCTCGCACGGCTATTTTCCACAATGGCATTGAAGACAGTGACGCTGCTTGGCCGCCACGCCATGTTCTCTGGTGTCAACGACACGGTGTTTGACCTGACCAGCGGCTTTCGCTGCATGTTCCTGCCCAAGCTAACAGTCTTGTTGCCCAGCGCAGACATGGGAGGCTTTGCCGGCTGCTGCGGCACCAAGGGAGAGGACGGGGGCATGGCAAGCTTTTCCCGGGCCTGCTGCTTGGGAACGATAATGTCGGCCGGCAGTAGGCAGTCCGACGCTACGTGACCCTTCTGGCGGCACCTGTAGCACAGCCGCGGGCGGCGGCGGCGCTCGTCGGACTTTTCACGTAGCATCATCGATAGACTCTCCAGCTGCTCGGCCAGCGAATTCAGCTCATTGGCGGTCTTTGGATCCTCAACATCGCCCGAAATTGAGCCAGCGGTCGATCCAATGCTGGTCACAGATGCACGGCTCAAGCTGCGGTGCTCGGAGAGCTCGTAGGCTCTGGACGCCATCGCCATGTTCGGGACGGTTGACTGGCGCGGGGGTGGAAGCGCCGATGTGCTCTGGCGGTGGAGGCGGCGCTGCCGGGAGTCTGGCAGGCGAGGAGGCGTCCAGTACCCGCCAACTGCCTGTTCATCCTCTTCGTCATCGTCATCATCAAGCGAAAACGATGCGCCATTGGCTGTGGCCCCGGGCTCCAGGGCGCTGCTGCCATAAACCTCGCGTGTGCTTAGCGCGTCGGCCTCAGCAATATAGTTGGGTGCTGTAAACGTCGATGCCTCGCTGGCTGGCGACAGATCGCCCATGCTTTCGACTGTAGGCGGGCGCATACCCACAGGCGACAGCAGCGGCACCAGCTTTGCCGCGCGATACAGCTGGTCCGGCGCCACGTACCCCACTGCGCGATCGACCGAAGAGATTCTGCGCATGAGCAGATCCCACCTCAACTTCTCGCTGCGCAGTCCGTTAGTAAAGAGCATTGAAAGCATGCTGCTGTCGAAAGATTGTGTGGCAACCAAGTCGCTGATCAGGCCAATAAACCGCTGTGCGTACTCCGACCCACTCTCCCCAATCTGCTGCCGAATACTCAGCAGCTGCACGAGCAACCGGTCCTGCATGAACTCGTCGGAGAACTCAAACACCAGAGATGATTTGAGGTTCCCCCATGAGTTCGGGTCTATGGCCTCGTCGCCCAGCGATTTACCCGCCTTTGCTTGGTCTGGTGTACTGCCCTTGTTGCCCTGTGTCATTTTGCGCGCTGTGCCCTTGAGCATCGTGCGCGCGTAGCAGAAGGTTATCTGGCTCGACCACTTGAAGTGCTTACGTAGCGCATCAACGTTGTCCACAAACTCGTATACGTTCTCGTCGGGCAGCCCGCTGAACGAAATGAATGCCGGACCCTCTTCTTCCATGTCTAAATTTCTAAGCAAGTAGCAAGCCTTTTGATTAGTTTTATAATTTAGGAGTCGTGAAATAAATAAACAAATAAATATGTAAACAAAAAATTAATGGTCAAAAAATAGAAAAAGAGGGGTGGGTGGAAGAACACAGTAAAACACGGAGTGGTTGTCTGTCGCAGTAGAGGCTTAGACAGGCGGGGTGCACGCTAAATGTGAGAAGAGAATAGAGCAAAAGTGGCCAATGTAAAACAAGGGCCACGCACTGAAGGAAAGCACAATCGTGCCTGGTAATATAAACAAACACCAGCCCAATGCAAGCAACCTGCACAATACACACAGAAAGGGGCATTTTGGACACCCCTAGATTGAGCTTGCCGAAATTGTAAGGCCGATATGGTCAGATGACCAGTCCAGCAAAGCCATCGGTTGCATTGGCTCGGCTCACATACTTCTAAATCGACTCAGTTTGTTTTAGAACCCCAAGCACCACTTATTTTTCCCCTGGCTTGAATCCATTTAATTTTTGCACTTGTTAAATGCACTGGAATGGATTCGGGCAAAAACAATGGCTCAAAAAAGTTGCACCTGTAGTCAACTCCTCTTGTTCACTTTAACATTATTTTCTGGCATTTTTGGTAAGCATCCATTCCTACATTTTTATTACATGCGTTTTGACACACACAATTCAGTCGATGCGAGCAATGGATGCACGGGTTAATGGGACGTTGCATCCATCAGCTGAATTCAACTGGCGCGCAGCATTTGAAATTTCAGAATAATTTAAAAATCAAATTTGACATTCTAAATTTCCTTTTTAATTCTTCAATTTTGTAGCTCTTTAAGCTTTAACTACAAAACGTTAATCCCCTCGAATATCAACCATGGGTCTGTCTAAGGGAGAGAAGAAAGCCGCCTACTTCGGCAAGCTCGAGAACCTGCTCAGCTCGTTCAAGTCGATCTTCATTGTCAACGTCGACAATGTCGGTTCTCAGCAGATGCACATGATCCGTCGTGCTCTGCGCGGTGATGCCGAGATCCTCATGGGTAAGAACACCATGGTGCGTCGTGCCCTGAAGCTCCTTGCCCCCGAGAACCCTCAGTACGAGACCCTGCTGCCCTTTGTCCGCGGCAATGTCGGTTTTGTTTTCACCAACAGAGACCTCAAGGACATCCGCGAGAAGATCATCTCCAACCGTGTCGCCGCCCCCGCTCGTGCCGGTGCCCTTGCCCCCGTCGATGTGTTTGTCCCCGCCGGTAACACTGGTATGGAACCCGGTATGACCTCGTTCTTCCAGGCTCTCAGCATCCCCACCAAGATTGCTCGTGGTTCCATTGAGATTACTTCCGATGTGCATCTCGTCAAGGTCGGAGACAAGGTCGGTGCTTCGGAGGCTACCCTGCTCAACAAGCTGAACATCTCGCCCTTCACCTACGGTCTGTCGGTTGTCCAGATCTACGACAACGGCACTACCTTCTCGTCGAGCGTCCTTGACATCACCGACGAGGATCTGATTACCCGCCTCATGGAGGGTATCAACGCCGTTGCGTCGATCTCCCTGGCCGCCAACTACCTGTCGCTGCCCGCTGTTCCCCACATTACCATCAACCTGTTCAAGGAGATCCTCGCTATCTCGGTTGCCACCGATTACACCATCACCGCCGCTGAGTCGGTAAGTATTTTGTGCATTTGCCCTGTGTTTCTTTGCTGCTGTTGCTTTTTTGCTACACCCTTGCCCCGATGTTTTGTGATATTGCCCATGATGCTTAACGTGAACAATCTATGATACTCCGTGATTTCAACATATAAATTACCCTGATGGCATTCAACTCTTATCGAGGATGTGCAGCAATTGTTTACTCTTTGATCGACGTTGGTTGCAAATAACCAATGCAGCGAGAGACAACCAAACTAATTCAGCGCTTTTTATTTATTTGCACTTTGCTTTTTGCTTTTCTAGATCAAGGAGCTCCTGGCCAACCCCGAGGCCATGGCCGCCGCCGCCGCCGCTGCCTCTGCTTCCAGCGCTACCCCTGCCGCCGGTGGTGCCGCCACTGCCGCCGTTGTCGAGGAGGAGGAGGAGTCCGACGATGACATGGGCTTTGGTCTCTTTGACTAAGCAACTAGCTGTGCTTTTGTCATTTACTTGCAGACGCTCTCGAGTTTTCTCTTTTCTAGTTTGTAATTTTATTTGTTTCATTGAAATGACAAATCAGGATATAGAGCTGCCTATAAAGAGATTAAAATTTGAAACCAATGAGAATATTGTCAATAAGGCGCGTCGTGCCCATGCGCCACGCGCCAGACAGGATAGCACCATCGCTGCCGATTTCCTGGAGCTCCGAGAGATCGCGTGGGGAGCTAAGGCTGATGTACTCGACGTCAAGCCCCTCGCGCTCCGCCTCCGCCCGCACAACCGCAAGCAGCTCCTCGCGACCACTGACGCCCGCGTCCAAGTACATACTGCGCGCGGCACACAGTCCGCGATAAAACGCCGGGGCCCTGCGTCTCTGCTCCTCCGTAAGGTAAACATTCCTACTGCTGAGCGCCAGCCCATCAACAGGATCCCTGATTGTGGAAACGACGCGCACATCAATGGGGAAATGCAGGTCCTCGACCATTGCCCGGATAACACAGCATTGTTGCACGTCCTTTTGGCCGAAAAACGCCACCGTCGGCCCAACAATATGGAATAGCTTGCTGACGACTGTGGCGACGCCGCGGAAGAAATTCGGCCGCGATCCGCCCTCCTGCATCTCACTTAGGCCCAGAACCTCGATGAACGTTCCCTGCTGTTTGCTCCGCTCTGTGGTTATCCCTCTCGGGTACATTTCGGCCACTGACGGTGCAAAGACTACGGTGTTGGCTGGGAGCTTGGCAATGTCTTGTGCGAGTGTGCGCGGGTATTGGTCGAGGTCCTCGTGGGGTGCGAATTGCGCTGGGTTGACGAATATGCTTACTACTACAGTGTTGGTGGCCCTTTGCGCTGAGCTGATGAGTGTGAGGTGGCCGGCGTGGAGCGCTCCCATGGTGGGGACAAAACCGATGGTTTTGTTTTGTGCTGATTGGGATGCCCTCCAGTGCTTGAGCTCAGCGACTGTGTGGAACACTTGTACAGTCGGGGTGCTGAAGCTGCTCATAGTGTTGGTTTTTTGTGCTTTTATTTGGGTGTGTTTTTGTGGCTTGTTCAAAAAAAATAATAAAGATAAGCTGCGAACGAAATATATCAATAAAAAGGAACTGTCGAAATTAAAATTTTGTAGTTTTTTTGGGCGTAGGTCTTTTTCTGTGTCTCCCACAAACTGGCAGTCGTAGAGTTGCATGTGTGTGTGATTGCTTTGAGTTTTTTTTGGATTGTTTTGGTTGGCTGAAAAAAATCCTCACATTTTAAAAGAGACTCAATTTTTTTCCTTAACCGACGATGGGCGACCAAGAAAGAGAATCCATTGAGGAAAAACATCCGCCTCAAGCGAGCATCGATCCTAGCGACACCGAAAGTGACACCGAAGATGAGGGCCTGTTTGTGGCCGAGGATGAGTACGCGCCGCTCCAAGAAGACAGCGAAAGCGAAAACCAAGATGACATCGCCGACACCATTGAAACTCACAGTCACATGTCAGTACATATTCCCAGCCTGAACCGCATTCCGCTGGATCTGGAGTGCGCACTGGACAAGCGCATGGAAGACGAGCTGGCTCGCCAGAAATCACCCACCACAACCCCGATTGATGCGCCGCCCGGTGTCACTGCTGACACTGCTGTTGTTGGGGATAGTGACGCAAGGTCAAAGCCTTTAGAGATCAAAGTTGCCGAGCCCATGTCGGCAGAACATATCGACCATATTAAGCGGGTAATGGCCGGGATCCAGATTTGTCCGGATGCGGTTCCCGAATGGGCCCGGCGGGTGCCCGAGAGTGCATGGATACCCAAGCGGTCTGAATCGTCATCCGAACTGTGAAACCGATGCATGTTGATTATGTGGGTAGAGCCATTAATCGGATTAAATTCGGATTAGAGCCAATTTTTTTTAGTCGGTTTGGATTCGGCTGGAATCCATAAGAAGGATGGGTATTTTCTTTATAATATTGGAATAAAAACACTGGCCCAACCGCCAAGCTACTTGCTCGACACATACTGGCTCACCTTTTTTTATTTCTTTTTTTTCTATTTCACACCACTTTTTTTCCTACATATATATATATATATTTTTTCATTTAACTAGGCTTTATATCATTCATTAATTCAAACATGGCCAACACCACGTCGACAGAGGAGGAACCCCTTCCCAGAATGAACGCCGGCACGCAGATGTTCCAAGACCTGGACTCCAACGTTTCGGCAACGGAGATTGAAAGCCTCTGCATGCGCTGCGAAGAAAACGGCTCAACCAAGATCATGCTCACTCGCATCCCGCACTTCAAGTCCATCATTATTCTCTCCTTTGAGTGCCCGCACTGTGGATTCAAGAACAACGAGGTGCAAAGCGGCGAGTCCATCCAGGAGAAGGGCCAGCGGTACGAGCTCCGGTGCACCACCAGGGTGGATCTGAGCAGGCAGATTGTGCGCAACAGCACGTCGTCGGTGGCCATCCCGGAGCTGGAGTTCTCGGCGCCGCCAGCAACCAACTCAATGATGACCACTGTGGAGGGGCTTATTTCGCGCATCATGGAGGATTTGGAGATGGACCAGGCGCAGCGCAAAGATATTATTCCGGAGGTCTATGAGGCCGTGGAGAAGCTGCTGGCAGGCATGCGGGGGGCGCTGGAGCTGCCCGAAGAGGAGGAGGCCGGGCGCGCATTCACACTGGTCCTGGATGACCCGTCGGGCAACTCGTACGTGGAGAACCTGTGCGCGCCGCTCACTGATCCGAAACTCAAGGTGCATTACTACCGGCGGACGCGCGAGCAGATGATCCAGATGGGCATGATCAACCCGGACACGGAGGATACCGACCAGATGGCCGAGCAGGCCAAGGCGCAGCTCAACATGCGCGAGGAGATGAAGGCAGCAGAGACTATCATGCGCGTGGCCAAGGAGGCGTCTGAGAGCAATGAGATTCTGACCTTCCCGGCCAACTGCTCCGGCTGCAACCTGCCGTGCGACACGCGCATGCAGATGGTCGACATCCCTCACTTCCAACAGGTCATTATCATGTCGACAACATGTGACCAGTGTGGGTACAAGTCCAACGAGGTCAAGTGCGGTGGTTCCATTAGCGAAAAGGGCAAGCGCATCACGCTGCGCATCGAGGACAAGGATGACCTGTCCCGGGATATTCTCAAGTCAGAGACCAGCTCGTTCTGCATCCCCGAACTTGACCTCGACATGGTTGCTGGCACCCTGGGCGGCCGCTTCACCACTATCGAGGGCCTGCTGCGTCAGGTGCACGATGAGTTGAACCTCAGGATTCCGTTCATCGACGGTGACTCGGCTATGGAGGAGCGCAGGAATAAGTTCAAGTCCTTCTTGGACAAGCTTGAGAGTGCCGCTGACGGCAAGCTCTTCCCGTTGCATATCACCGTCGACGATCCCATGGCGCACTCGTACATCCAAAACATCTACGCACCTGATGTCGACCCCAACATGACCACCGAGGTCTACGAGCGCACGTTTGACCAGAACGAGGAGCTGGGCCTCAACGACATCAACGTTGAGGACTACAAGGAGGACAAGCAGGATCAGCCGACGGAGGAGTAAGACTGCTTGTTTTATTTTGGCATAAATTTTGGTTGCAAATTAAAAATAGACTTTATTCCCAAACATAAACAAAACAAAAGCACAGTGACAAACAGAAGAATAAAAACATTTGACACGCTTTTTTTGTTTTGTTAAGATGCCAGGCCAGCATCGCAAATGGTTATTTCCTTCTGCGGCTTCAACGGCGCGTTCTTGTCTCCGAGCGCCTCGACCATGCGCACAATGTCCATTCCCTGTATGACCCTGCCAAACACCACATGTTTGCCATCCAGCCAGGGCGTCTTATCCAGCGTAATGAAGAACTGTGACCCATTGGTATTCGGTCCAGCATTGGCCATCGACAAAGTGCCCGGAGCCGCATGATCCAGCGTAAAGTTCTCATCATCAAAGGTCTCGCCATAAATGGACTTTCCACCAGTGCCGTCGCCCCGGGTAAAGTCGCCGGCCTGAATCATAAACCCAGGAATAATCCGGTGCACCCGCGACCCCTTATATCCAAGCCCTCTTTTGTCTCCCACACACAACGCGCTGAAATTCTTCGCAGTCCGCGGCGCCACATCCATCCTCAATTCAATAATAACTTTGCCGCTGGGGCGCCCATCAACAGCAAACTCTAAAAACACCCGCGGATTATCCTCAACCACCCTTACATCACCAGCAGTTTTGCCTTCGGGTATATCCCTTGTAATCGCGTTATCACCAAACGCCACTGCGACGGTGGATTTGCCCAGAGCTCCGGGGCGCGCCTTGCGTACGGTGATGGTGCGGCCGAAAAGCTCGGCATCGTGCATGTTGTCGATTGCCGCGAGTGCATCGTCGGGGTCTTCAAATTCCACAAAGCCGAAGCCGCGGTGTCGGCTAGATGAGGACGGGTCTGGGGGCAGCGTCACTTGGGTTATTTCGCCAAAGGGAATGAACGCTGCGTGCAGAGTTTGCTCAGTTACTTCAGCGTCCAGCCCATTTACAAACAGGAGGCACTTGTTTGCTGCGTCCATTATAGTGAAAAATAAAAGCTATGAGAGTGGAATGCTGAAGGCTGAGGTTGAAAAGCTTGTAAATGCGAAGTAGGAGTGTATATTGAAACTTCAAATGGCTCTCAAAGCTCAGGCCGCAAAATGTGCGCGCGGTCGACCCGCTTGTCAATGGTCCGTCTGACTTGTGGGGGGACGTCACTGATTGTCAAGGAAGCAGCTAAAAAAATTCGCAAAACAATTTTTATAAAGTTTGAAAAAGACAATTAAAAAATTCACACAAATTAGAAAAAAAGACATCAATGCTTAGCACAGGTTCAGCAGGTTAAAGTCAAACTTGGGAGTAAACGACGCGTCAAAAATGCCAAAGTTCTGCTCCGAAGCTGCCAAGCCCTTCTTCCACTGCGCGTTCTTCGCCTCAAAGTAGAAGTAGTCAAAGCCCGCCGCCGCCGCTGCGCACTTGAACCCACGCGCAAACGCAATTTCATTTGCCAAGTTCAAAGGGCTCGGCCCAGTATTACCGGCCGACGACCAACCACACTCGCCGAAACGCACAGGCTTGCCGCCGGAGACGTTACTTCTGATATTGTTTGCGCGCTGAATGACTGAATCAACAGATGCGCTGATGTCCGTGTAAAGTCCGTCAAAGATAGAGTAGACGTTGATCTGGACGACGTCGCTGGCTGCCGCCAAGGCCTTACTAAAGTGCGCGTCGGTTTCGGTAGTGTACACGGAAATATGGCCCATGCCCTCTGCCTGCAGACGAGCGCGCACCTGGTTGATGTACCCAATAAGCGTGGACTCGCTCATGCCCTTGAAGATGTCCTCGTTACCGACCGACACGCCCTTGATGAGACTTGAGTCGTACTGCTTGGCTGCGGCCACAAACTGGTCGAGGTCTGACTCCATGCGCGACACTCCATCAGTGACCCAGATGCCGGCGTAGACGTTGAGAGGAATGTTGTTGCTGCCGATGGCCTCCAGGGCGCTGCTCAGCTGCGAGCAATCAGTTGAGTAAAGCCGGATGTTGCTGGCGACCGAGGCAACCTTCTTGAGCTGATCAGCGACTGTGCCGACGTCGGGGCAGGATCCATCAGTGTTGTAGGGGGAGTATGTCAGACCCCAGAGCGAGTTTCCACCGCTCGAGACAGGGGCCTCGACTACCATGGGAGCAGCAGCAGCAGCAACTTCAGTGGTCGGGGCGGGAGCCTCAGAGGTGGTCTCCTGGGCCACAGGCGTCTCTTCCGTCTTGGTGGGGGCGGGGGTGGGGGTAAGGGTGGGCTCGGGCACAATGGCTTGGGCAGCATGCGCAATGGGAGCGATAGGAGCGATAGGAGCAGTGGTAGTACCGGACTCCTCTGTAGTAAAAGTCGCCTCGGTTACAACAGTCTCCACTGCAGCCTGAGCAGCGTGGGCAACAGGAACAATAGCCTGAGCAGCAGCCTGTTGCTCAGCAACAGGGGACTCCGCTACCAAAGCGGGCTCCGTCGTGGGCGCAGGAACCTCGGTGCTGACAGCCTGCCTCGTGGATGCAGTGCCCCAAGTGACCTGGTTCCAGTCGACCTTGGTCCAGTCAACCTGGTCCCAATCAACGTACGCCGGGTTGAACTGAATATCGATAACGTTGTTTTGAGCTACGCCCATGGCGTCACCGATGTCCTGCGCAATTGGTGCTCCCGAGACCAAGATGGTGCTGGCCATCGCGGCGGCGACAAAAGAAGTAAACAATGCCTGCATGTTTATTGTTGTCGCGAATCGAGTTTAAGGGTAGTAAATAAAAGTGAACCGGGAAGGTGTGGAGGAAGTGTGTGGAGAGAGTGAGAGAGAAAGTGGTCGGATGAATAAAGTGGATTAGATTGGATTGAATCGAATCGAATCTGTAGCTGGAAGATAAAAAGGGAGTTGTTTTTTGTTAACCGGTAAATGGATATATTAGAGCTTGTCTAATGTTTTATATCCACGAAAATGAAAAAGACAACGAAAGCCAAACTGGTGGTGCGCTTGGGGAAAAGCGGGGAATAGAAAATGGGAAATAGGATTGCAAAAAAATAAAAGAAAAAACGATGTGATATTCAAAAATAGAAAAAATGAGGACCACGGTCTTTCGTCGCCGCACATCGCCTCTTTTATATTTCTTCCACTTGTCATTAAATCCACATCACATCATATCACAGCGAAAATAGAAGAAAAAATCAACAGCTCATTGTGAAAAAAAGCAGGAGCATCAACAAACACCAACACAAGCATGGTCAACGCCATATTTTGGTATTTCTTTCTATTGCCGCCATTCTGTTCATGCAAGTTTGCTTCCAATTTGGCATTTCCACTTCTTTTTTGTATTCCCTTTTGCCAAAAGGAAAATCATAAGAATGAGAATAAAAAGCTCAAATATAAAAATAAAGCCTGACAAAGACGCAAATCTTCCACACATAATTTCATTCCTCTATATCTTGAATTTGAACAGCCGGCCAATCGCAAGCATACACTGTGCTGATATTTTTTTACTCTCATTCACTCGACATGTATGAAGGACTGAATTTTTTAATTTCCCTCACTACACAAATTGCGTTTCCCAACCGGACACATCTGGTTTTGGTATTACTATATTTACATGCATATATATATGTTATACACAAATGGTATGTCTTGGAAAAAATTAAATACCCGGCCGCGCACAGAATGTGAGCGTGAGTGTGGATGTGAATTTGAATTTGAATTTGAATGAGCGTGTGAACGAGTATGTGTGCGTTGGGCAACTCTCAACATATGCGGCTACATTCTGCACTGTTTCTTTTTTCTTCAGCTACAATCATATACATGATTTATTATTTGCTTCGGTATTTGTGGCGACAATAAAAATTAACAAGACAATTGGCGTCGCTTGTGCCGAGTGATGTGGTTGACCTGAATAACTCGCATATTTGCATCCGGAATTGTGCTAATATTTGATGCTATACCAGTTTCTTCAATATATGTGAGACACTATTTCAACTATACTGTTTCCAGTTATGTAATGCGCTTTGTATGTGTGAGTTTTTAATGAAACAGAGCAGTGCAATTGAATGTATACCAAAACACGAGTCTCTTTAAACCTAGGTTGGACACACCAGTGTCTTGAAAAGTCTTTTTTTACGTTAAGCAAATTATAAACATAATATATTTTATTTAAAGTGCTAAGCAACAATAGAAAACGAGATTTGACCAATGATGCTCTGACTCTAGAAAAGTAAAGCTATAGCCTTGTAACTTGAGAATGAATAGAATGGGGAAGGTTTAGGTAGGAAATATTTCTGCAAAACGGCTGGCGACCATCTACAGGGCTTATTGTTTTAATTCAGCCAGGAAGTAACTACCAACGCTGGCTTGCTGTTGCGTCTTGGATAAAGCGGTTAATCATTCTCATCATCATTATCTTCAGTATCATTAAACTTTCTCTTTTTGTTATTTGGGGCGGCGTTGAACATTTTGAAAAATAGGTTATGAGTTGTCAAGCTTGGATGCTGTGTTAACGTGTGTCGAGTGAACTATTGCGAGCCTGTAACAAGCAATATTGAAATGAGTATTCAAAAAAGGGATGCAAAAAGGTATAAAACAAATTAATAGGGGAAAAAGAAAAAAAAGAAGAAAATGAGAAAATGAGCAGCAGGCAACAAACGGCTTTTATATACTTGCAGGAATCAAGTATTAAAAATAAAAATACCGAGCAAAGTGGAACGCTTTGCTTTTATTCCAGTTAAAGGCTCATTCTCGCAGTCAACGAGCATGGGGGAGGGGGGTTTGCACTGCCTATTCTTGGCACGATGTACGTATACATTTTCCAAAATGGCACGCTAAAAAGCACCCATTTACACAATGTCTTCTCCCTTATGATGAAACTTCTTTTAAAATATTCTTTCTGAGGATGCCAACATCCGACTTTAAGCGTTGACTGCAAGCTTTTTATTTATTGGGCATTTAAAAAAGAAAACGTAGGCGTCATTTACTAATACAATTTTTGCAGTCAACCCTTATTTATTTGCCTTTGTTGTCTTATTTCTTTTCCCTGCTGAGTTGAAGAAAAATAGCAAGAAGCTCATACTTTTTATTTCGACAGTGGAAGGAGACAAGGGCGGATAATTTAGACACGGTGTCGTCTGATTGACTGTAAGATAAAATTGAAATTTCTGACTGACTGACAGTTGCTCACTTGGTGCTAATTATTCTTGCATTATGTTTGAGGTAAACCCTTTGCTTATTCTTATTGCCGTGCTTTTGCATGACCCACTGGGTAATGTTATCAAAGGGGGTGTTTCCAGCCAACCAGTTGAACAGGTGCGTCTGTTTGGGGGGTTTGCGAGTTGAGTGACAATAAGGAATGCCGACCTTTACAATAATACATTAAAATTAAGAGAAGACAGTTTGACAACAGCCACTCCTTTGCTACACAACCCCGGAATTTAATTATAAATAATATAAATTAAAAAAGCAGAGCTCCAATTTATAATAGATGCCGCGTGTAAAATAAGCTTGACTGAGCGCACATTTGGATTAATATGCTAGTCTCGGCTAGTAATGCAACGTGCTTAGTATTTTCTAGTTTAAATCGATTTCCGCTTCTCACGTACACCCAATAAATATCATCTCGAGCATTAATATGCACTGTAATTATTGACTAGTCATGATGTAGTGCGTGTGGGTTTTATTTTTTCTATTCGTATTGTCGAATGCCAATGCCTGCTAATTCAACCAATTGAGACTTTTTAAAGAATAAACGGATTTATTAAAACAAAACGTGGGTAGAACAGGGTAAAATAAATGCTAATTGTGTATGCTGAAATAAAGGACAAAGCATACTTGTTATGCTACAACATGCATTGATTTTCATGTTTCTCATACCCCAGCTTTAATGAGTGATTGTAATAAATAAGGTAGGTAGTAGTGTAGTTGAGCATTAATGCGTTTTCAAGCATCTATTTCGTTTATGGACATGCTTATGTGTAATATACAGCAATTATTTGCATACCTGAAAACCACTCAACGCCAAGGTCCATATCGTGTGGAATGGTTTTTATGAGTGCATAAACACGCTGCACCCCTTCAAACGTATTTTGTATAAGTCTGTATATTAGGCACGGGAGTCAGCCCAAAACAAAACTACATTTCTCAATCCTCTTCCTTGGACTCGGGTTCGGGCTCGCCCACAGTTGTTTCATTGGGTTCGTCATTGTCGCTGATTTTTCTTTTTTTATTCGGTGCGTCATCCCCGGTATGCATATTTTTTTACAGTTAAAACTTGCTGCTGCTGCTGCTGCTGGTTGTGCGTGTGGTGCTTGTTTGTGGGTATTTCCAACTTTAAGGCTAGGGGGAGTAAAACTTTAATAATAAAGGAAAGAGAAAAAACAATTCTTTCTCTCGCCAAAAACAAGCTACTTTTATATAAAATTAAAACCCCTTTCAGGGTGGGAATAAGTAAGAAGGTCTTTAAAATGTTGGAATTCTCGAATAAAGCTTGGTTTAAAGTCAATCAACACAGTCAGCCAACGAGTGACACTTACATTCCTGCTTTTTTTGTCTATTGCCAGCCGTATTTTTTACTCAACTTTTGCATTAAAGAATTTTAATATAATACATATTTTTGCTTGTCTATAGAAGAACTCATATACCATGATTCAGAATTTTATTTTCCGCATATATTATTTCTAGTTTTCTTTGCTTTTTATTAATGAAAAAGGTTGTGATGTCTCATTTATGTATTAAGCATATAAACATGTTGCAGTCAACATTTCGTGGGGGGGGGTTGAATTTTTCCATCTTGCATAATTAAAACTCAGTTTGCAAGCCAAAAGTTGGGTATATGAATTAATAAAGCTGTGTTTACATACCCAAATTTGAAATAGAACCAGTCAGCGTCAGCTGATAATTTTTTTTTTTGCGTTTGCAGTTATTTAGGAAAACGCATAAGTATATTTTTATACATGAGGATACCCGCGTCCTTTTCCACACAACTATGAAAACGACAAATTTTGGGCGAATCAAATCTGTGCATGGTCATTATAACAAATAAAAACAAAACTTTATTTTTGGATTCATCCCCCACTCATCCACACATTCGATTTTTTTAAAGTCAGCTCAGCAAACACTCAAAGCGCTGAAATCAAACTTTGGAACGAACGACGCGTCAAAAATACCAAAATTCTGCTCAGAAACAGGCGCGCCCTGTTTCCACATTGCATTTTTCGCCTCAAAGTAAAAATACTCATACCCGGCCGCCCCCGCCTTACACTTGAATTTTCGCGCAAACTCCGCTTCATTCGCCAATGAAAGCGGGCACGGGCCAGTATTACCGGCCGACGACCAACCGCATTCACCAATGCGCACGGGTTTCTTGCCAGCAATATTGTTTTTAATATTGTTCGCGCGCTGGATAGCTGACTGAACGGATGCATCGATGCTGGCAAAGCTGCTGTCAAAAATAACTTGGAGGTTGACTTCTATTATGTCGCTGACTGCAACCAGAGCTTTGCTGAAGTGCGCATCGGTTTCGGTAGTGTACACAGGGATATGACTCATGCCCTCCGCCTGCAGACGAGCGCGCACCTGGTTGATGTACTCTATAAGCGTGGACTCGCTCATGCCCTTGAATATTTCCTCGTTACCGACGGACACGCCCTTGATGAGACTCGAGTCATAGTGTTTGGCCGCGACCACAAACTGGTCGAGGTCCGACTCCATGCGCGACACTCCATCAGTGACCCAGATACCGACGTGGACTCCCAGCGCTATATTGTTTTTAGCAACAGCCTCCAGGACATTGCTCAGCTGCGAGCAATCTGTCGAATAGAGCCGGATGTTGCTGGTGACTGTGGCAATTTTTAACAACTGGTCAGCGACTGTGTTAAAGTCCGAGCAAGTGCCGTCAGTGTTGTAGGGCGAGTATGTCAGACCCCACAGTGGAGGAACAACGTTAATATTGTCTGCAGCGTTTTCTAAGGACACATTGTTTCCGTCGCCGCTATTTGAAATTAAAGAAGTATCGCTTGGGTTGGAATAAATTATAGTAGCAGTTTCCGTAAAAGTCACAAGGTTGCTTGGACTACTGTTTACTGCGGGCGCAACAGACGTAAAGTCGGTTGTGGAAAGATACGTATTTGCGTTTATCAGCCCAGTATTGACATTCACGACCTCGGTCGTTGGCGATGTGCTAATAATGGGCACATAGGTGGATTTAAGTGAACTGCCGATGCTATTTGAGGCAATAATGCTGGCTGCTGTACCGGTGGGACCATATATGGAGCTCAAATCGCCACTTTTTTCGACACTTTTCTCGCTGCTACTACCGATACTACTAAAGTTGGTGGCGCTTTCTGAGTTGGTGTTGGCTTCGTTTGTTTGCTTGGATTTCCGCGATGGAAGTACAGTGCTCAGTACGGAGATAATTATGATGGCAGCGAATATAAAAACAAATAAAACATTCACTCCGTGTTTTTTAAGCGACTGATGCTTTTTAAAAAATGCGAGGATGGTCATTTTTTTTGTCCCTATTCTTCCGTAATATAACAGATAAAAAAGATATGGCGCGAGGGAGAGGGGAGTTTTTATATATATATATATAGTACAGGAAATATGGAAAATAAAATACGTGTAAATAAAAATATTGATAGAAATAAAAATATATAATTTGTTATTTTTTGGACAGCGTATTTACTTTTGTATGTGTGCGAATACACAAAAAAAAGGCCCAATTATTATTAAAAAGGTTAGTTTGTATATAAAATTATTTTCGTCTGCTTTATTTCTTTTAGTTTGGACATTGCAAAAAGAAAATTAAAAGAAAAAGATTTCAAAATAAAAGGGGGTTCACATTGTTATTTGTACAAAAAAAAAATCAACCTTTTTCTTTTGTATAAAAACCTCACCTTTGTTCTTTTTATATTCTCTTTCGTTTTTTCTTTTTTTTTTTCTTCTTTTCGAAAAGTCAAATAAAAGTTGAAATAAAGCAAAAAAAATAATGTGTGAGAGAGAGGAAAAGAGAGAAAATACTTATGATTAAATTATAACCAAAAAGAAAAGGTAAAAGTAGTCAACAACACAACAGCAACAAAATGTTTACTCCATGATCCAACTTACTCCTCAGTGTTGTCAATAGCCTCAACATCACTGACATAGTCCAGTTCCCTAGTGGAATCAGCCAATTTAGCCAAAACCCTACGATGATAATCCACAACCGCTCTCCCCTTCTCCTCACCAACATCCCGTACAAACTCCTCCAATCCAGCAACATCCCCGGTTTCCTCCTCCGAAAGCTTTGCCAGCCTCAAAGCATAAAGCAAGCATCTCTCCGCCGCCAACTTCACCGTAATAACACGATCCCTCACATGTGCAATCGCCACCAGAACAATGGTATCGCGCACGGGTCGGATAATATCAAATCTGCGTTTAGCCAAGGTCTTCAGCGCAAGCATCGCGGCATGCTGGGTGTCGGTATCAAATGAGCCCATGGTCTGCGGATCAACGGTGCGAATAAGCGCAGCTACCAGGCTCCGTGCCGCAGGTGACTCGCCGTTGGGCGTAAGAGTATCACAGAGCAATGCGTTCTTGGCTACTTGAATCGCCTGTATTGCCGCCAGACCCTGGTCAATATCCCCACTAGACTCCATCCCACGCTCAACACTCGCCACCACGCTCGCCAATATATCACCACCAGCGGTAGTGAATATTTCAGGACGCTCGGAGATTGCAGAAGACAGGAATGCGAGCTTAACTGCTTGTTCTACGGCAGAGTCGTTGGATGCGGAAATGGCGTACTGCGTGACCAGTTTCACGGCCGCAGATTCCTCCGGAAGGACAGCGCAGAGAGCACCAAAGGCTTGGCTGCGCAGTGTCAGCCAGCGGGAATCAACCACAGCGGACGCATCTGCTGTGCGACATACGGCATCCTCGATTGCCTGGAAGCTAGCGGGCGAGAGGGAGGAGGAGGCATTGGGAGCGCGTACAAGTGCGCAGATGGCCTTAACCATGGCCATCTTCATACCAAGGTCGTCAGTCTGGCGAATTCCGGTGGTGAGCTCGGATACCAGGGGATCGAGGCGGGGCTGCAGCGGGATAAGCGCCGAAAGTGCCACAGCCGCGCGCTGGCGCACAATATCGTCGGTCTCCGTCAGACCGCGCACGAAAGTGCGCTGCAGCTGCGGCAGGAACGGCCGCATCAAAGCCGGGATCTGCGCCAGAAGGAGCCCGAGCGTGGACAGGATCGCGGCCTTGACTGTCGCCGGGTGCCTGTCACCGACTATGCGGATGAGCGGGCCGGTGATGCCTGTGGCAAAGAGCCGCAGGGCAGAGGGGTCGGTGAACTTGACCATCCGGGCCATTCCCCGAACAGCGCGCTCCTTCGTATCCGGGGAGCCAGTCAACAAGCCCTGGGCGTAAATCGGCAGCAACGGGCCAAGGCCCTTGGGCAGGTCAAAGCCGGGCAGCGTGCGCTGACCGGCAGGCAGCGACTCCGTCACATGCTGCACCGCGCGGCTGACAGGCCCAACATATCCGTCAAAGTCCTCCTTGGGCACAGTCTTGCACAGCGCATCCAGGGCGCTCCAACTGGCCTGTACGACCTTGGGGCTTCCCACCGTACCCATGAGGTCGATGAAAATGCGCAGCCAGTCGGCCACATGCGGGCCGAGCACCGAGCGACCGCGGCCGGCCGAGCCAGCACCAAACGCCTGGCACATCGCCTCCATGCCAAAGCACGCCTCAGCGACTCTCGACGCGACCGCCGGCGCTTCCGCCAGAAGGCAGCTCTTGGGCACCTTGACGCACTCGTGGAACTCAAGCATAAGCGAATCCAGCGTATCCTCGTCCTGCGCCGCCGCAGCCACAATGATGCGCACAGTCTCGTGCAGCGCCGCAGCCGCCGCCTCGTCCCCGTGGTGTGCAGGCATCGAGTCGAAGAGCGCACGCAGGATCAGCGGCAGGCGCTTGCTCAGGCTAGCGCCGGCCACCTGGATGAGCGCGGTCAGTGCGCGTGCGTTAAACGCCGAGACGGGGACCTTTGTGAGCGTCGGGATGAGCACGGGGAATACAACGTTGGCGCGCACAGCCATGAGCTCGCGCAAGGCATCGAGGGCAAACGGCGACCCGCCGTCCTGCAGGTCGTTGAGCAAAGGCGGCACAATAAGGTCGATAACGCGCGGGCCGGCGGTCTGCTGCAGCGCGTTGAACGCCGATGCTGCGGCCTCGCGCACCATCGGGTCGGCGTCGCACAGTCCGCGGCGCACCAATGGGATCATCGCATCGGCGTAAATGTCAATGTAGATCTTACCAGCAGACGCCAGGATCTCCGACAAGCCAATGAAGACGCCGTGGCGGATACCGCCGGCATCGCTGCTGGTGGATGTCTCATCGGGCGTGGCCAGCGCGCGCTCAAGAATAGGCACGACACGCGACATGACGGCCTCGCCCAGCTTGTGCACGAGGTCACCCAGCGTGCGCGCAGCAGTCGTGCGCCGGTCGTAGGACTCGGAGGCCAGGCCGACCAGCACAATGTCCATGATCTTGGGCAGACACTCGCGCACGGTACGCGGCGTGTTGCTGACCAGGCTCTTCCACACAGTAAAGGACATCTGCCGCACAGACGCCGAAATGTCGCTGCGCGTCACATAGAGCGCGGCCAGAACAGCGTGGCAGCGGTCAGCGCCAAGCTTCTGCGACAAGATCTCGCGCAGGTTGCTGGCAATCGCGGCATCGTCGATGGCAGACTCCTCGTCCTCGTCCTCCTCGTCCAGCTCAGCGCCGCTCCCAGCCTCACCCTCCTCCTCGCTGCTCTGCTTGGAGAAGAACAGGGCGCGCGCAGCCTCGCGGTCGCGCTCCGCCTGCTTGCCGCTGATGCCAGCGACGCGCAGAAGCAGCTCGCCGAGGAGCTCGACGGCCGAGTGGCGGATGCGCCAGGCGGCGCTATGCATGGCGTCGAGCAGCGCCGGCAGCAGCTGCTCGACGCCGTCGCCCTGCGCGAACGACGCCACAAGAATGCGCCCGGCACGCAGCGCGGCGCTGCGCACGAGCTCGACCTCGTCGGCTAGCGCCGCGAGCACCGGCGGCACGACCTGCGGCAGGAACGGCCGGAAGTCGTCGCCGAAAGTGGCCGGCAAAAAGATCAGCAGCAGGACAAAGCCCTCGCGCACGGGCGCGCGCGCGCTGGTGCAGTTGGCGACAATCTCGGGCAGCAGGGACTCGAGGCGCCCGATGCCGACGCCGGCGAGCACCTCGGACAGGCCCTGCGCGGCGCCAGCGCGGTCGACGCCCGAGGCGTCGCTCTTGAGCACGCGAATGAGGTCGGCCACCAGGCTCGGGAACCGCTCCTCGCCGAGCCGCTGCACCAGCGAGCCAAGCGCCTTGGCGGCAGTTGCGCGCGCCTCGGGCACGGGATCGACCAGGACGCCGCGCACCAGGGGCACGAGCTCGGGCAGGTATGGCGCCAGGTCGGCGGGCTCGGTCAGCGTCGCCATGGCGCCCATGATCTGCGCGGCATTGCGCTTGGTCGCGGCCGCGCGCTGGCGCATGCCGCGCTGGAGGATCGGCACAACCAGCGCCAGCGACGGCGCGTCGATGTAGTGCACAAAGGCCGTGTGCAGCAGGCTGCGCAGCGCGCCGTCGGTCTTGGCCGCCGGGTCGTCGAGCGCCGCCAGCAGCGTGGGCACCAGCGCCTGGATCTCGGGGTTGTGGATGACGTCGCCGAAGCGCAGCAGCGCGGCGCGCGCGGCCGCGGCCACCTGGTGGTGCGAGTCGGCCAGCACGGTGACGATGCGCGGCACGACGGCCGGCAGCGCCAGGGACAGCTGCTTGGGCGCGCAGAAGGCCATGGCGCCGAGGATCTCCACGCTGCCCTTCTTGGTGCGCCACTGGTCGTCGGCCAGGCCCGCCAGCGCGGCTGGCAGCACCAGCTTGACGCCGTGGCCGCTAATGCTGGCCATGATGACGCGCGCCGTGTCCAGCGCGGCGTCGCGCACATCGGGGCTCGGGTCGCCGAACAGCACAAGCAGCGTCGGCACGAACTGGATGACGTACGGCTCGAACAGCCGGCCGAGCGCGGCCGACATGGTCTCGAAGGCGAGCAGCGCGCCCTGGCGCCGCAGCGGCTCCTTCTTGTCCTCGCAGGCGGCGCGCAGGCGGTCGACGACGGCGAAGCGCTTGAGCGCGGCCAGGCCCAGGCCCTTGACGACGCCGGCCAGCCCGTACGCGCCGCCGCGCCGCTCGGCGTAGCGCGCGCCGCCCAGCGTGCGCGCCTCGAGCAGCTCCTCGACAACGGCCGCCTGCCTGGCGGCGCCGAGCCGCTTGGCCAGCGGCGGCAGGCACTCGCTGACGGCGCGCTGCACGGACTCGGCGGGCGTGGCCAGCGCGGCCACCAGGCGGCCGACGGCGGCGTCGACGCGCGCGTCGTCGCCCGCGGGCAGGTGCTGCGCCAGGCGGCCGAGCAGCACGACGACGCCCTCGCGGATGCAGTCGTACGCGGCCGTGCCCTCGTCGGGCTCCTCGAGGAAGCGCTCGAGGATCGGCATCAGGTCGCCGGCCCAGCGGCCGCCGTGGTCGGCCACGGCGCGCGCGCCGGCGGCCAGCATGCGCGCGCGCACGGGCTCGGCGCGCTCGCCCAGCACGCGCTCGTGCACCAGAAAGCGCACCAGCCGCTGCACCTGCGCCGACGTGGCCAGGTGCGGCGCCAGGTGCAGCAGCGCCTCGGCGACGGCCTCGCGCGCGTCGGCCACGTCGCGGCGGTTCTGCGTGCCGGGCACGACCAGCCCGAAGGCGTCGAGCTCGGGCTCCAGCGACACGTACCAGGCGCGGTACGCGCGCAGCAGCGCGTCCAGCGCCGCGTCGACGGCCGCGGCGGCATCCTCGGCGCCCAGCGCGGCGATGGCCGGCATGGCCAGCGCGACGGCGCGCGCGGCGCAGGCGCGCACCTCGGGCGCGGCGCTGGCCAGCAGCGGCACGACGGCGCCCACCAGCGCGGACGACGCCTCAAGCCCGTTCTCCTCCCACAGCGCGCGCGCGGCCCGCGCGCTGTCCTCGAGCTGCGGCGCGCCGCTGCCCTCGCCGCCGACGCACACCCACAGCTCGGGCGCGTGGTCGCGGTCGGTCAGGTCGGCGTAGTCCAGCGCGGCCAGGCACGCGGCGCGCACGGCGCGGTCGGGCTGCAGCAGCCCGCGCAGCAGCGCGTCGCGCTCGGCCGCGCCGTCGCTGCCCTCCATGGCCTCGGCCACGCGCCGCAGCGCGTCGGCGGCCGGCGCCAGCAGCTGCGCGTGCGCGGCCATCAGCTGCACCAGCAGCTCGACGACGGCCGTGCGCGGCATGGACGCGTCGGCCGCCAGGTGCGCGTGGAACCGCACCAGGTCGACGACCATCGTCAGCTGCTCGGCCGCGTGGTCCATCTGCGCGTACTCGTCGTGCTCCTCGACGCCGCGGCGGATGGTGCGGCCCCAGCCGCCGGCGTCGACCGTCGCCTGCATGAACGGCAGCACGAAGCACAGCCCGGCGGCCGGCAGCGGCGCGGCCTCGCAGGCGACGCGCAGCCGGAAGTACACGCGCGTGGCCAGGTCCTCGAGCGACTCCTGCGCCCACGCGGCCGGCACGGCGGCGCCCAGCCCGCGCGCGCGCAGCAGTGCCGTGGCCAGCGGCATGCGCAGCGGCGGCTCGACGCCCTCAGCGCATGCGGCGACGGCCGCCAGCGCCTGCAGCAGCTCGGCGCCGGCCAGGTCGGCCGTGCGCGGCACCATGGCGCGGCCGGCGACGTCGATCAGGTCGCGCATGCAGGCCGCGCCGGCGGCCGCGCTGCCGCCGACGACGGCGCGCACCAGCGCCAGCGCGCGCACCAGCGCGCAGCGCGTGGCCTCGACGCGCGCGCGCGTGGCGGCCTCGGCCGCGAGCTGCGCGTCGACCAGCGCCTGGTCGTCGCGCGACAGCCCGCCGCTGCGCTTGCGCTCGAGGTCGAGCCTGACCTGCGCGGCCCACGCGTCGTCGGACGTCTGCCCGCGCACGTTGCGCGGCGCCGCCGGCGCGCGGTCCTTGGCGGCCAGCGGGTCGGCGTGCAGCGCGCCGGGCGCCGTGCGCCACACGGCCACGTCGTCGGCCGAGACCGCCGCCAGCGCGGCTGGGCTGACGTCGGCGCGCGCCAGCTGCACGACCAGCCGCGCCGCGCGCGAGCCGCCGACAAGCACGAGCGTGCGCGCGAGCGCCTCTGCGGCGGCGAACTCCGCAGCCGCGCCGCGCATGCCCGCCTGCACGGCCTGCAGCAGCCGCTCGGCGTGCGCGTCGCTCAGCGCGCGCGGGTCGACGCGCAGCCGCTGCGCCAGCGCAATCCACAGCCCGGGCCGCGCGCACGCCGGGTGGTGCGCGGCCAGCGCCACGGCGACCAGCAGGCGCTCCTTGTCGGCGCCGCCGGCGCCGCAGCCGTCGGCGATCGCCGTCAGCACGTCGCCCCACGCCAGCGCGCCGCCGGGCGCGGCGCCGTCGGCCATCGCGTCCAGCAGCGCGCGCTCGGCCAGCCGCCACAGCGCCAGCGCGTCGACGGCCGCCATCGCCGCCACCGCCGCACGCAGCGGCTCGCGCGCGCCACGCACCGAGTGCGCCCAGGCGACCAGCGCCGCCAGCCGCGCGTCGCGGCTCCCACGCACAAACAGCGCCTGGGCGGCGCGCAGCAGCCACGCGCACTCGCGCGGCGCCGCGCAGCGGTGGAAAGCCTTGTCCCACAGCACCGGCGACTTGTCGGACGCCGTGACGAGCGCTGCCAGCCGGTCGCCGGCCGCGCCGGGTGCTGCCAGCAGCGCCACGCCCACCAGCCCGTCGAGCGTCGGCCCGGCCAGGGGCGCGGCCGCCGCCTTCTCGGCCGCCGCGGCCAGCGCCGCCACCAGCGGCGCTATGCTCGCCTCGCGCACGCCCTGCGGCAGCGCCGCCAGCGCCGCCGCCCCGGCCTGCCACAGCGGCTCGCCGACGGCCTCGGCGGCCCACGCGAGCCGCAGCGGCGCCTGGCGGTCGGGCAGCGCCAGGCCCTTGCGCGCGGCGTCGGCAAACAGCGCCACGGCAGCTGCGCTCTCGTCCTGGCCCTCGCCTGGCGCTGCCGCCAGGTGCGCGACAAGCACGCCGAACAGCCTGCCGAGCGCCGCCATCAGCGCCGCCACCGGCAGCTCCAGCGTCTCCTTGGCCGCCATCTTGAGCAGCGGCGCCACCAGCGCCGCGGCCGATGCCCAGCCGTTGCCCGGGCCGCCGCGCACGGCGCCGAGCAGCGCGTACAGCGCCACGCGGTGCTCCGGCTGCGTGAAGCGCCCGCCCACCAGCGCCGCCGTCGCCACGGCCGCCGCATCCTTGGCGTCCTTGGCCGATGCGGGCGCCTCTGCGAGGAACGCAAAGAGATCGGCTGCCGCGCCGCGCACGCTGGCGTTGGTGCTGCGCAGCAGGTTGGATGCCAGCTGGTCGGCAAAGACGCTGCGGCTGATGGCCGCCACCGCTGGCGGCGGTGTCTGCGCGCCGCCGCAGAGCGCCCGCAGGAGCCCCAGGCTGGTCGGCAGCACGGCCTCGGGCGACCGCAGCAGCATGCGCGCGATCGACGCGCCGAATGCCGCTTCGAACTCGGGCCCAACAAAGACGCGCACATAGTCGCCGAGATCGCCGACGCTCGAGAACGACACCGGTGCCTTGGCGCCAATCAGCACCGCGTCGATGAACGCCGTGACCGCCGGCTTGGCCGCCTCGACCGCCGCCTTGGCATCACCGCCGAGCCGAGCCGCCACCGAGATGACGTTGCCCAGGAGCACCGCTGCCCACTCGCTGCGCTCTGCCGCGAGGACCTGGACCATTGGCGCGATCAGCCGCGGGTGCGCGCGCAAAGTGCGCCAGACATCGTGGCGCGCGCTGTTCGCCAGCGAGTTCTGCTTGGTGCACCGCATGTTGCTGCGCGCCGGCGCTATGCCCCAGAGCAGCCTTGCCGCGAGCTCAACCAGCCGCCGCCACGCCGCATCCCCCTCCAATGGCGCGTCGTCTGCCAGCTCGGCCCTGGCTGCCAAAGCCACGTTGATCCACGAGAGCACCACAAAGCGCGGGGCCACTGCCGTCGGGATCGCATCGGGATGCACGATCGTCTTGGCCTGCATGCTCTCGACAACAGCATCCATGACAACCGCAGTGGCCTTGACAAACACCGCGCCCTTGGCTTCTGCTAGCTGCCGCAGCACTGAGAGAACCAGTGTGCGGGACGCCTTGTCCTCATACAGGTTGATCGTGGCCTTAAGCATCACCAGAACCTGCACTACTTCGCGATCCTCCAGTGCGTGCGCCTTGAGTGCCGGCAAAAGCCCCATCTCGATCAGTGAGCGTCGCTTGTTGATCCCGGGTGCAGTGATTTTGTCTGAAGTCCTCTCCAAGAATGCCTTCCATGAAAACTCCTTGTCTGTCTCCTCCGTCGAGCTCATTGTAAAAAAAAAAAAAAGATATGCTTTTGTTTGTGTGTATGTGTGTGCAAGTGTATAGTTGCTTCTCCCTCGCGTATGTCTACTTTTTGCTTGTGAAAATAAAAATATTAGTTTTAGCGTTAGTGTTAGCCTCAGTACTAGTTTGATTTACACCAATGTTGAGCGCTTTGAATTCAGCTTGTTGTCCGTCGTTGTACCTTGTGCAATAGAAATAAAGAACCTGATGTAATTCTGCTCTAAACTTTTTTATATTATTTAAACAGAAAGACAGAAAATATATATATATAATTTAGTAGACAAAGAATGATAAATTTAACACTACAATTTTTAATAAAATCCTATTTTCAATTCGCTTTTTTTGTTTGGAAAGTGACAAGGAAAAAAAGAGAAGAAAAAAATAGTAAAGCGGCTCTTTTTTCTGCGGCCACTGCAGATCAAAATTTTTTAACTGATTTCAACAGCAGAGCTCACACGCACCCACGAAAATACGCTAATCGAATCCCGAACCCCCTCCATATTTTAACTTTTGGTTTGTGTATATATTTTTTTTAAAAAAAATTAAAATTTTAAACAAAAAAAAACTCTAATTTGGCAGGCTGTCTACAGCCATGATAATTTGGCAACGGGAATCACGCTTCTATATAATATTTTTGATTCTGGTTTGTTGTGATAAGTAACCCTCAACATACCGCTTTCTTTAGCAATGTGCAAAAAGGAATGTTGCTCTTGTTTGCCCAATATCTCCATTGTATTACTTGTTTTGCTTGGATAATAAATGTCTTTGGTGACGTGATCTAGCTTTTTACTTTCAGCAAGCACAATAAAAAAGTCATACAAATCCTTGGCTATTGTATCTTCCGTGAATGTCAAATAATGTTGGCCTTTGGTAGTTTCATATTTGATACCGTAGTTATAGGAAGCCATTGTAAATTATTTGTTTTTTAATTCGAAAATTGCTTGTGCTGATATCGATGTTGATGTTGATAAACTATCTATCGCAATTTGCCCAAAACCCTTGCCTTTTATATCCCCCAAGCTTTTATTTTTTGCACTATATTGTCAACAAATGATACTGCCATTAGTTGTTTTTTAAACTACTCCTTTTCAATGTTTTACTCCAAAAAAAATAAACCATGTTCAACACGATATAAATAACACCCAACAAAAAAATATTTTATACACAAACAAATTTAGTTTATTTTAAAATGTATTCCTTTTTAAATAGCTGTTGGTGTGTACAGAAAATATTTACATTTACATTTTATTATTCTTTTGAAAAATAAGATAAAAATACACATATTATTTGTTTGCCGTGCGCAATTATTGTTGAAATTAGCTCTCAGCTTATCAACCAATCTACGACAACCAAATACATTCCAACAATCTATATCTGCTGCTACAACCTGGGCTACCAGGTGATCCTGCTTGTTTTTCTGTGGATTACTGTGATTATAATGGTGGCCGTCCACTGGATAATTCGCAACAAGAGCCCGTTCAACGAGAGCCGTGAGATGCTGATTATGTGTGTGATCATATATGCTTTCCTTCTATACGTGACAATTATGAACTACGTATGCCCTAAATATCAGCAAGACGTTTGCCTGCGCATTATAAACACGTCACTCAGCCACGTCGCGACCAACGTGTTGTGGTGGCAGATTATGCGGAAGCCTCATTTCAAGTGCATGTTTGATCGACAACAGTATCTTGACAAATGGATGTGCACTTTCTGCAACGATGGCCTGCAGAGAGAGAAAGAGTACGATATCGATTTAGGCGGCTCTGTTTCAAGCAACATTAGAGCTCAGACGCGGGCGAGCTCTGCTGGGAAAATGGAGGGCGGAGCATTTTTACAAATTGACGACGGCGCCTTTAATAGTAAAAGCAAGTAAAGCACCACAAAGAAGAGGTTGTGACCACATTGCAGCTGTATACACTGGTATCGACCCCCCTGATGATTTGGTCACCGAGTCACTCAAAATAAGCACAGCTCACAGCAGCCATTTGAATAACTTTGATCCTGATTAACAGCACTTGGTTTAGCCTTTATAAATATATACTTGTAGTATACGCATCTGCCAATGTTTCTAAATGCTTTGTATTGTTATCTAAAAGTTTCTTTAATCTAAAAACGTTGATTTTTAAAAACATGATTTTTTGTACAGAGGCGATCAACACAAAATTATGTTTTTAGGATGCAGTAGCAACGATTTCACGACTGCCTTTTTTCTAATTTCATTTTATCAGTGCACTTCTTTCGATTTTCTTTTCCCTTTTCTCTCTTTTTAAATTTGCAGCTCAATTCAATTTTTATTATTATTTTTCTAATTCATGCTGGCTGTGTGTCATTCGAAGCCAATGCGCGCGCTGCTGCTATTGCCGCTGCTGCCAGCAACTGCCCGCCTCTTTACCAAACCACCCAAACACTCACTCGTGGTGTCATTGTCTTATATCCAGCACTTAGCCACCAGTGTCAGGCAGTACGCCGCTGTGCCCTCGATTGAACTGACGCCCGAGCGCAAGAGCGAGATTGTACAGCATATCCGCGAGATCCAGGCGACAGACTCGACGATCCCCTGGTACATTCTGGCAAACAAGTACCACCTTGGCACAGACAGACTCCAGCAGATCCTGGTGCAAGCCGATGCTGAGGTCCAAAAGAAACTAGAGCTGAGGAAGCAGGTTACTGAGGCAGCGGCTAACAGATTCTTTGACGCAACCACTGCCCGGTGCAACTGGGAGGCGCTGGCCACCGAGTTTGGCTTGCCGCTCATTGACTGCCTGCGGATGTTTGACTTGACACAGTCTTCAATTCAGCCACGCGCTATGCCCATCCCTCACAGATGGACTGTCGATAACCGCAAAATATTGACTCAGTTTGTTGCAGACCACTTTGGCGAAAAGGCAACTGGCGACTGGGTTTTAGCAGACGTGTACATGAACACCAATGACTCTGTTTGCTTCAAGGCATTCGATTTTTGGCAGCACCCTCACATAACAGCAGAATTGCTTGATGATCTCGGCAGATACCGTGCTCAGGGCATGAGATGGAAGGACATTTACCTGATGTATCCATACTTTTTGCCACAACATGGTTTGGCTAAATTGTATCATAAACATTTGCGTCTACAAGACACACCGCAGGACGACAATACGGAAGCCGTGCAATGGACCGATGCCGAGAAACAGTGGATTAAGGACATCATATGGGAGCACCGTCACTCTATCGATACTAAAACACTGGTAGTAATAGTACAGAACGAGTTCCCAGACAAACCACTCAAAGTAATTAAGAGCATGTGTGTCCGATTATTCGCATTTTTCAAACTCATAGTATTTGGTGCGAGTGATATGGTTAAGCTGAAGCAGCTGGTCAACAAGCATGGGGAGGACTGGGCGCGGATTGACAGCGAGTTGGGCACATTTCCTGGACGCGCACAGCACAGCTGGATCAAGCACGGTCACATTGAGCTTTCTGACCAGTGGACCAACAGTGAGCTGCAAAAGCTGAGATATTGCATGGACAAGGGGATGCGCGGAACAGAGGCTTCGCGGTACATTGGGACCAGACTGCCCATACAATGTAGCAATAAAATGAATTATATTCGGAACAAGGGTAAGTTTCTCCAAATATTTCTTCACGTGTGTTTTATGTCTGTTTTGCCACATGCTGCTGATTTAAATATTTACATTTATATTTGTCATTTAGACGAGCTGGGCAAGAATAACGAATGCAAATACGAAACATGGACCAGCGACAGTGACAGAAAACTTTTGCTGATGATTGATACGCTTAAAAGGAAGAGCGGCATTGATTGGTATATTATCAGCAAGACTCTTTCTCGTTCTGTTAGTAGCTGTCGCAGACGCTATTATATTTTACAGAAATCAAAGGAGGCGACGGCTCTGTCAGCACCACAGCCATCTAAAGCCGACAATGTGACTCGCGAAGTGCAGAAGCAGCAGAAGCAGCAATTATCTCCGGGAGAAGTTGACTGGGCGCGAGTCAGCAGCACAACAGGGCTCAGCGAGCTCGAGTGCCTGGAGCTCAGCCAATTCGACGAGGGCAAGGCTGGCTGGACATATGACATGGACACATTTTCTTGGGACATGGCCAACCGCATGTCTGGGTTTATCGAGTCGAACTATCCAAAGCCGCTGCCAACCAACTTTAAAGCTGTCTCCAATTTTATGTGGATCCGAATCGAGGACTGCGTCCAAATGCACGAGCTGTTGCATGGGAGGTTCCGGTGGACAGACGCACGCATTGCACAGGCCAAATCTCTGCGTGAACAGGGGCTTTCGTTTGAAAACATTGCCAAACATTTATCCCCATGTACCCCTGTGCAGAGTGTGCGTTATATATTTGTTAAATCGCCAAAAAATCAGAAAAGCCCACCGATATCCAAACAAGCCAACCAGCAGATTACAGACCTTGTCGACAAGTATGTTTACAAATACCCTATAGACCAAGTTCGCCGAATGGTCAGAGAGGAGCTACAGTTGAATTGTAGTTCTAGCCGTCAGTGGCTTAATGCCAGATTCTATGATCATCCAGTTTACAAAGCAAGGATAGCGAGTGCTGATATTGTGGAGATCACCGACCACATAACACAGGGCAAGGTCGCATTGAAAGAGGTCGCAGCGCAGCTTGATGTTCCAGCAAACACATTAAGAAAAACGATTGATTCCACGAAATCATACATGCACAGCAGCAATTGGACACCAGAGGAGATTGAAAAACTGACAGCATATGTGAGCTCTCTCGGCAGCGGAAGATTTGACAGGAACTACGTTTCAAGCCTTATAGGAACCAAGAGCCCCAGCCAGTGCAGAGGCAGATATTTGTATATGACAAGAATTTGCAAGCTTTAGTACAATATACAATACTTGACAATTTTAAAACATAACCATCGCATTGAACTTATTTGAACCATCTAATTGCCATGAAAATTCATCGATAAAAGTGCACTGAGTTTTATAAAAAAAATGACAAGGTCTAAACTTGCCTTAAGCAAATAAAGAAATATAAGGGCAAAAGTAAGGTCTCACCGAGATTCGAACTCGGGTTACCGGAATCAGAATCCGATGTGATAACCAGCTACACTATGAAACCCAGTAGTGGGAATGAATAGACTTTTTTGGAGCTACCAAGCCCTGTTAATCAAGATTCTCATATTTATGTACAAAGCAGCTGCTATGCATATGTTGGCTTACTATTGCAATTTTTTTATTAAAACATTAGCCATCTATAATATGTGCTGGTATTCACAACCAAATAATTGAATAATTGCATTTCAAAAAATGAGCGGTTATTAAAAATAATTTGGTCGACCTAATCCTTTTCTATTGACGATTCACAGGTGCCAACATTGCAAGATGTGAATGATAGCAGCAGTATTACAACAACGAGCGCTGCTCTCATATGGCTATTAAAATATTTGCCATTATTTATAAACATTTTTAATTATTAATGTTTTATTGATTGTATTGTTGTCATGATGAAAACAATGATATTTATACAAACGCGTAAAAACTAAAGAGAAAACATGGATATGAGAATGGGAATGGGAGTGGTTGCAAGCAGCGCCAGCAGTTTTACAGGTTTATTTTATCTAGTAGAATTGCCACTGAGCTGGAACTTGCGGCAAGTGTTGGGCGTAATGCTCTGCAAACGGATGAAAGGCGCTTTGTACACTCGGGTGGCGAGCAACCATATCTTGTCTGCTCCTATTGTCTGCGCCCAAACCTTGGTATTGCACAGAAACAATGCTGCCGCGCGTGCGACGGCTGCGCGGTGACAAGTGCGTGCGGTAGTGCTGCATCATGTTGTCCTGGCGCGAGAACCGGCTGCAGCATCCAGGGTAAAGGCATTGGTAGTTTTTCTCACCCGTGTGGATTCTGTAATGCCGCGACAAGTGGCCACTGGTCGTGAAAGCCTTGCCGCAATCGGAGTGCGAGCAAACGTACCTGCGCTTGGAAGACAATGAGCGCAAAGCAATTTGAGTGCACGTTGTGATGGGCAGGGATGGCATTGGCTGGTTTTTGGGGGCGTGGTTGTGCAAGTAGACTTGGGAGAAAGAAGGCCGTGTAGGTGTTTTGTCGCTATACCCGCTCATGTTTACTGCTTGGATTAGCGCTGACATGGATGGCAGGCGAGCGGGCGACATTTGCGGCGTGCTTGGGTGTGTGGATGGCGTGTAGGCAAGGTGGGCAAAAAAGGGCGATCTGTCTGGCGTCATGTCAGGAAGCGACTGCTGGTAGTGGTCAACACTTTTAGCCCCAATGGAGCTGCATCTGCTGCCATTAGCTGTGCTGCTTGCACCGGTGTTAATGTCATTGTTATGGTCGTTGTTGAGAATGCTGACGCAGTGGCCATTGGCTGTTCTGATTGACAGCGAGCGCATCTTCTTGGCGCACGCAGCGGCGTCGCTCAAGAGGCTCAAGTGTGAAACTGGCATGCCGGTATTCATAATGTAATAAATAATATTGACTTGAGGGTAAGGAATGCTGATTTTAGAGTAAAAATGATGGCTGTCGAGTATAAAAGCTATTTTTTTGTTAGGCTGCTGGTTTGGATGTGTGTTTATATGGTATTATATTATAATATAAAGATATTGGAAGGATAGACCGCCATGGCAAGGGCATTTTATACTGCAGTGGTCCTGTTCTACATCTTCCCTGGGACAAAACCAAGGTCAACTGAGCAATAGTGCTTAATTCGCACAGGTTCATTTCAATGCACGTCCGCAAGCCCCAACACGGTGTGGCAACACACATTGTACGTAGGCATGCACAAAAGTAAAAATAAACAATTCCTAATTGTGTTTACATAGGTCATGGGAAAAAGATATAAAAAAGCTAGGTTTCGTACCACAGATCCCCGAGTTTACAATGTTATTGCAAATGTTCACTAAAGTCAACTAATACCACTTGACAAACACCACCCGAGACAGCACAATTGTTATATATTTATAAGTGGTAGTTGAATCAATTGTCAGACCAATGTTTTGATCTTTTCTTGTGAATCGGGTCGGACTCTTCATTTAGCCTTATGATGCACAATCAAAAATTGCTTGCCACATTTGTATTGTAATTTTAGCATCACGGTCTGATTGTCTTCCACTCTGAGAAGTGGCAATGCGTTTTTTTGTTTACAATTAATCTAAAGAAAAACTGCATTGTCCAACTCTGCATGCTATTGCCACACGTTTGTTAATGAGAACAATTGTAACAAATTATATTCTGCAAAACATGACGTTGGAATATTGACAGAACAAACGCAAAAGAAAGAAAAATAGGCAAAGTGTGCAGAGCAGGTGCTTGTGTTGTGCATTTAATTCGAGTGGTCTGTAAAATATACAATTGTTTTCGACATGGGTGAAAAAGCCTTGCCTTGTTTGTCAACATTTTTTTTTGTTATGATGTGTAAGTTTATTTTTCTATTTGCACGCATGATGCTCTGCACGTAATCGACGTTATTTGACCAGTTTGAGTAATTAATAAAGCTATTGTTTCGATTTGTTTTTTGGCAATTAAACAGAATGTAGCTGATTCAGCCAACCATGTAGGCAGTATAAAATAAAAACATTTCCATTTTAACAAATAGTTACTGGATGATTATTGATTTATATAATGTCATATATTGTGGTGAATATTTTCCAAACATAAAACGTTGTTTAAATATAGCCACTGCAACCCATTTAAATGTATAATTATAACAGGCTCTTAAAGTCCATAAAAATATTATCAATGATATCCGGAAAACTCAAATGCAGGGCCACGTCTAAAAATATAATTTTCAACAGCACCTCTACCATAAAAGGCTCCAATATCTAATATCTCTAATATACCACATATTCCACTTAATATATTAAAGCATTTAGACCGATCTGAAATAGTATCCGTGGTGAGCTCCTTTACTCCCTATTTTAGTCCCAAGATGTCTCTCCCAAAAAAGGTGTCGTTATGTATTGCAGCTTACACCAGGACAAACGCAAAAACAAGGCATTCTCACAAAGTGTATACGTTTACAGACGTTTGTTCTTCAAATATGTTGTTAATAAATTTATTTTACTTATTAAAAGTAAATCATGTTAATAAAAAAGACAAACAAAATGTCTATAAAAATCAACTCGCTGTTCTACTTTGTATCGACAAAAATAAGAACGTTATACCAGGTCAAGAAAACCCAGCCCGAATAACAGTAAAGCAAGTTGATAGTTTAGTGGCAGCAGCTGCCACTGGAGCAGTCAGTGCATCCAGTGCAGGTGCAGTCCTGGCCGCAGTTTCCGGAGCAATCGCAGGTGGAAGTCATTATTAAAATTGAGGTTGGTTGGTTGGTTGGTTGGTTGGTTTGTGGTGTTGTGAGAGTGTTGGAAGATTTGTGCTGATGAGTATTCGAAAAAAATGAATAGCAGTAGATGAGGTTTCTTTTATATATTTTACGACACATATATTTCTCACTTTTTCTCTTTTTTATTTGCTTACGACACCCTTCACCGTGTAGAAAGTAAAGGCATTGAAGAAAAACTGACAACATCCATATATGCATGTCCATCGGGATAAAAGATAAGCATGTTTCAAAAATAAAAACAAGTTCTCACACAATTCAAAAATGAGGGATGGGCGGAAAGATTGACCAAGGTCATACCGTTTTTTTTTGAAATTTTCCAAAAAAAAGTGCAAGGTCGCGTGTGCGTTGGGCTTCATATAGGGTGCATACAAGGGTAGTGAGAAAACTCCACCCAAATTATTTCCCTCTCTCTTTTTTGTTGTTTCAGTGAGAGTTCATGTGATAACGTCAAAGTACGAATGGGCGCAACATCAGCGAGTAATGCATATATTAATTACATTAGTAAACATCCAACTACCCCTGTGTTTATCTTTTTCAATTTAAACTTGTCCGCAATCACCCGAAATACAGTAAATTTGCTGTCGGGTTTTTACCACTTTTCTCACTCAATCCAAAAATAATGGGCATGAAAAAGAGTAAAAAGTGGCACTCTTGTTTTTTCTTATCGGGAATGTGTAATTGCCATATACGTTGTGCTGTTTTTTAATTGTGGGCATGCATGTAGGAATTGAGAAAAGCACGCTCAAGCTTACATTTGTGAGCGCAAAAATATAGCAGAAACACGAAAAAAAAACTGCGTATATTGACATGCAGGAATGGTTTCCGAGTTCTTCAGCAAACGAATCTTGAAGACGAAGACGAAGATGACGACAACGACCAATAATATATACAGATATACGTACAACAAATAAGTTAAATTTTTTGTATTTACAGGATTGGGGGAGGGGCATGTTAATGGACAGGGATAAAAGAGCCAGGTTGCATTGATCTGAGCAGAAAATTTAGACATAAATCATTCAGTCATACTTGGATCAACAATATTTGTTTTGGTGGGGCTGATGGCACAAAGAAAAAGCACAAACAAACAATATATTTTTTTACGCGTGTGTACGCGTGAAATGAAATTGAGTAGTCATTCCAGAATTCTGTTTGGGTTGTTCAATTCACCATTTTTATATTTTTTTTGCTTATACCTCTCTTTTTATTTTACAAATCAACAACTCAAATCACACCCACCACTTTCACTAAATTTCACCTATACATTAAAATGGTTGCGCAAAATTTACGTCGCAAGACTGCGGTTATGGATGAAATGGAGACCTCTGACAGTGACGTCAAGCGGGAATTCACCAGCGGGGTCTCTTCTGAAGGGGATAATGACGAAGAGGACGACGATACCATATATGTAGTTGAAAAAATCCTCGACCAGAGAATGGGCAAAAACAGCGAAAAGGAGTATCTGATCAAATGGGAGGGCTACGCAGACTCGGAATCCACGTGGGAGGTCGAAGACAACATCATCGACAAGAGCATACTGAAAAAGTTCTGGGACGCGAAAAACGCCGAAGCAGAGGCACGCAAGGCCAAGAAAGCCGCCACTTCCACGGTCGCTAGTGCCAGCAGCATGACCGTTAAGGCGCCAGTAGCGGCTACGAAGAAGCCTCCGGCGAATAAGCGCAGACGTACGGTGGATGTGCCGGAAGAGGAGAGGTATGGGGAGGCTGGACCGGACTCGGATAACTGGGAGCCGCTGGTCAGGGAAATTGAGACCGTAGATAGGATGCCGAATAACGACTTGATTGTTTTTATCGTGTGGAAGAACGGCCAGACCACTGAACATCCAGCGGAGATGGCGTATACAAGGTGCCCACAGGTTATGCTCAAGTTCTATGAAGAGCGTCTGCGGTTCCGGTCAAGGGACATTTAAAAAGACTCCGGGTCCAGCATTGTTTTGAACCGGATCATTTTTGATAATAAAATCTACTTGAGCTTTTTTCTTATTCTTCCTCGGATTTTACTGCCAACGATGAGGGTGGATGAGCGCTTGGAATTGCATAAAAATGTGTTTACGCGTTGACTGCGCGGCTTTTTTTTACTTTTTATTTTTGGCTTATTCCCCTTTCCTTCCTCCCCCCCACCGCGTGCCAGGCTTGCCTACGTTCACGTGTTCTATTGGCTAAAGACAAGGCAGAGAAAAATCAAACAGAGGCAAAACGTGATGTTTCAGCATTTTGATTGGGCGCCTTGGTGCTTCAACATGTGGTTGGGGGTATTCTATTTTCTTTTCACCAGCTTTGATATTTTTTTCCCCCCCCCTTTTTTCTCTTCTTTTTTTCCCTCACGCTTTTCTCTCCTTTTTCTCCATCATCCAACCTTTTTTGTCTCTCTATTACGCGTGACTAATACATTAAACTCCCATTTTGCCAATACACTTTTTTTACATAAATTTTTCATCCCCCTTCAAACGCCTCCCCCCTTTTACACGCGAACAGGACACACAGAAAGAAAAATATTGGAAATGAGTCAAACAGTATCGTCCAACACCAGTGTTCTTTTGGCTGTAGAGGACACCATCAGCAGCAACAATAGCAACGTACGCACTACCAGGCTTGCCAACATAGCACCACGCGAACCTGTAGAACCCACCACTCAGCAAGCAGCAGAAGACGGCGACGCGAATGGGGACCACGATTCTGACGCAGAGTACACCACCAACACCAACGACCCTTCCAACTCAACGTCAAGCAAACGCAAGCGTCCAGATGCCCTCGAGCCCGGAAGTCTCGAGTGGGAGCGTAACCGCAAGAACAGCCACAAGGAAGTCGAACGCAGACGGCGAGAAGTCATCAACCAAGGTATCGAACGCCTCGCACTGCTTATTCCTGGAGTGGAGAAAAATAAGGGTAGGATTATTGCCCAGGCTGTTGATTATATTCATAGGCTGAAGACTACGGAGGAGAAGAATATTAGAAAGTGGACGATTGAGAAGCTGCTCGCTGATCAGGCGATTTCTGAACTGACTACGCAGGTGGAGGCTCTGAAGGAGGAGAATAAGAGGCTGAGACGCGAGAAGAAGAAGAAGCAGCAGCAGCAGCAGCAGCAGCATGAGGAGCCTGCGGCTGCGGCTGTGGCAGTGGCTGTGAGTGTGGAGGAGCAGGATGAGGAAGAGGCGGCTGCAATTGAGGAGGCCTCTGGATTGTCAGCGTCGACACCATCACCGCCGCCTGCTGCAGTTTCTAACAGTCCACGCAAGTCTAAGTCCGGCGGCCGGAAGAAGAAAAACTAATTTTTTTACTTGATTTCATTTTCATGCTTTATTTTTATTTTAAATCCGCGCTGCTCGCAAAAAAAATCCAATTTCTAATTTTTCATTTTTTCAATGTCATATTTATTCACGTGAAACAAAGTTACCACAGTCGATATAAACCCAAGTCCAAAACATTCTTTTTTATTCTCTCGCGTATGTATTTTGCCCGTCAATATCATCAAGATAAAATAAAAGAATATGCTTCTTAGATAAGGCCCTCCTCCACCATGCGCTGTCTCATAAGGACACCCATCTGGGCGGGGCTCTGGGACACCAGAACGTTGGCCTTCTCAAGCGCCTTGATCTTGTCCTGCGCCGTGCCCTTGCCGCCAGCAATAATAGCACCAGCATGGCCCATACGGCGACCTGGAGGAGCCGTAAGGCCAGCAATGAATGACACCACAGGCTTAGGCTTCGCCAAGGTCAAGTTATGCTGGATCAAGAACTCTGCAGCCTCCTCCTCAGCCGACCCACCAATCTCACCAATCATCACAATACCCTCGGTCTCGGTATCCGCAAGGAAAACGCGCAGGCAGTCAATGAAGTTAGTGCCATTGAAGGGGTCGCCTCCAATGCCAATGCACAGGGTCTGGCCCAGTCCAGCCTGGGTCGTCTGGTTCACAGCCTCGTACGTCAGGGTGCCGGACCGCGAGACAATACCGATTTTGCCGCGCTTATGGATGTGCGCCGGCATGATGCCGATCTTGCAAGCGCCGGGAGCAATAATACCAGGGCAGTTGGGTCCGACAAGGCGCGACTTGGATTGGGTGCGCAGTGCCTGGACGACGCGCACCATGTCCTGCTGTGGGATACCCTCGGTGATGGCAACGACGAGCCCGATCTCGTTCTCGATCGCCTCGAGGATCGCCTCGGCGGCGAATGGAGGAGGCACGTAGATCGCGGTGGCATCGGGCTTGGCCTGAGTGACAGCGTCCTTGACTGAGCCAAACACGGGCTTGTCCAGGTGGGTCTGGCCGGCCTTCTTCGGCGACACACCGCCAATGACGTTGGTGCCATAGGCAATAGCCTGGGACGCGTGGAAGGTACCCTACGATGAATAACACAAATGAAAAAGTAGTTTTTTTTAATAGGCCTTGCTTACTTTTCTTTCACACGCCATCCATCATTACGTGCTTATTTTTTTCCTCTGCCGTTTCAACTTGCTCGCGCAATGCATTATATAAAAAAGCCTTACCTGCTTTCCGGTGAAGCCCTGGATAAGAACGCGAGTGTTCTTGTTGATCTTGAGGTTGTTCACGGTGTCATCGTACGAGCGGCGAGCAGCCGAAGTGGCGAACCCACGACGAGCAGCTAATTGGGAGGGGGGGAAGCAAAAAAAAACCAATTTATTAGTCCCTATATCCTTTCTTCGGGTATTGAATCTCCCAGTGTCTTGGTGTTTTCCCGTTCATTCATTCTGTCAGTCATTCAGGCATTCGTTTTCACTCTATTTTTGTCAGGAATGCTTACCAGTACGAAGAGTGCGAGTGGCGATGGAAGAACCAAGCATTTTTGTTGTAATAGACGGTATTTCCTTTAGTTGTAACAAAAAAAGAAAAAGGTGTAGAGATTAGTTTCAATAATAATGAAAAAAGAAAGAGAAGAAAAAAATAAGGTGCAAATTTGCTAATACTAAAGTTGCCTATTTCTGCGTTGTAGTTCCCAATCCGCATTAAGGCTGAATGATGATTTCTTTTTGGATCCCTTTTTTCCATTACCGCCGGAGAAATTTTGAAGACTACTCAAAAAGTTTTTTCCACTCTCTTTCGCACCCCACTCACCCGCGCTTGTTTCCTCCCCCTTGTCCAGCTGAAAAAAAAAACAAAAAAGTTGGGTGTGTTGAAAATCCCTTTCAAGCCCCAACTTCAAATAACGAAACAACGAAACAACAAAAAATAAAAAGATTTCCCAAAGAAAATAAAAAAGGAGTGAAAAGCACAGCGTTTCCGCCAAACAAAACAAAGCGAATGAAAATAAGTTACTCTCCGCGGTCTTCAGACTTTACCGACGACAAGTCCTGGTGTTGCTTCTGGTGCTGCTGGTGCTGCTGTTGCTGCTGTTGCTGCTGTTGCTGCTGCATTGGCGGCGACAGATGAGGATCGTTGACTCCGCCAGTCATGCGCTGCGGCGTGAACGAGCCTGATATCGGGTGCTGCTGCATCTGCTGCTGCTGGTGATGCTGCTGCTGCTGAGGCGCAGCCATGTTGGTTTGTCGCTGGAGCCACTGCAGTTGCTCGCGCTCGATCTGCTGGTAGTATGCGCTCCGCTGCTCGGGCGTCGGCCCCGGCCCAGCCTGTGGCGGCGGATACCCAACTGTGGCATCGCCGAAATGCTGCGTGTAGTACTGCTGGAACGTAGGGTCATTGTACAGCGACGCCGACTGAGGCTGCTGCTGCTGCTGCTGCTGTTGGTGATGCTGGTGGTGCTGGTGAACCTGGTGAGGCTGCTGCTGATGGTGCTGAGGCTGAGGCTGAGGCTGAGGCGGGAGCTGCTGCTGCTGATGAACTACTGGCGGCGCCGCAGCCGGTTCCTCCTTCAACGCCTGTGCAGCCTTGGTCGCTGACGCTGGAACAGTTACAGTAACAGTGGGCTGGGCAACAGCCTTTTTGGTCGAAAACTCCTCTCTCGGCACAACATCAATCAAAAAGTCAAACATTTCACTCCTCTGCGCCGCAAACGAAACATCCTGTCTCTGCAAAGTCCGCCTCTTATTCTCCTCAGCATTCATCCACGCGCGCTGCGAAATCTCCGTAATGAATATCTCACACGCCTTGGAAAACAGAATCGGCGCCTCCGCACTAATCATCTGCACTTTAACGTCCGGATCACTCTTCATCACCTTCTTGATCCTTGCCAATGGCAATAAATGGGTCTTAAAGTCCGGCACGTTATCTTCGATGCTCGCCATATGTGCCTTCCAAAAGTCCCGCTGGAACTGCTGCAGCGCCTCGGCGGAGTTTATATGGCTGCTGCTGAAGTTCGTCGGAATTGTGCTTGGCCCCGGAAACATTGGCGCAGGGGAGCTCGGCGGCTGCTGCTGCTGCTGGTATTGTTGGGAGGCGGCTGCTGCTGCTGCGGCGGCGGCTACCGCGCTGGCGATCGTTTGCGGGTGGTAGTTGTTATCGTTCAGATTGAATTTGCCCAGCCCTGAGCCGTCATTGGCCTGGTCGGCGCCTGACTCGATGTTGTGGTTTGGCGCGCCCTGGTTATTTTGCATTGCTGTATTGAGGTGATAACAAAAAAAGAGGAAATAAAAAGTCTATGGAAATTATAAACGGAAAAATTCAATAAATTAAAGAATAGAGAAATAATCAAAAGCCCAATCTCTCTTTTTCCTTTCTTTTTTTTGGTTTGGACAAACACCTGATGAACGTCTCCTCGCGTTATGAACGCGCGCCCGAAAAAAATTAAAAAAAAGGCCTGGATTCCACAACAGCAATAGAAAAAAACCCCCATTGCCTTGTCCCCCTAAACCCCAATTCCCACCATCGCTTGATCTGATCACACGCCTCTGTCATTGCAACAAACAACAAAATTAATCAACACGGCACCCAGAAAGCTTGCCTTCTTGTCTGTCGTGTCATTTAGCATGAAATACACTAATGTAAATGGAATTTGGAATTTCCAGACATTTATAGCAAAAGTCCAGATTTTTAAGCGGGGTATTTTTAAAACCCGCTTTTCATGCAATAATGCATTGGCAGAGTCAGCTGAAGCTGAGAGTGGGTCTACAGTGACGCCCGAGACTTTGTTCAAGCCAAATCCCAAGCCCAAGCTCAAGCGTGTCCGCAAGGATACATCTTCCTCTGCTTCTCTTTGCAAGAGGCAGCGAACTGGATAATATCTGCAACCATAATGGTCTATTGCCACTAGTTTCTAAATACCTGTCAGGTTGCTATGCAATCTGAATGGGAGGGATGCCGATTTGCAGAATACTTGTAGCCTCGTTTTTTTTTCTTTTAGTGTAAGAAGGTTATTTGCAAAACAGAAAAGAAACCAGCTCCCGTTTTTAAGCAAAAGCGAAACACTCGAATTCCAAGTCCTTCGTTTTACACACCAAACCAACTTTATATATCCAATGTCTTCCAACACTCAAAAAAACACAGTCGTGCTGCTTCGCTCGCTCAAGATCAAAACTGGCTCAGTCAAGCGTCTGGTCAAAGACCGCACGGTGTACCTGGACGAGGTGATTCACCAGCAAAAGCGCATCGAGATTCTGCGCACTCAGGATGTACATGAGGCAGATATCCGCAAGCAGAACGAGGTTCTGGAGGAGACCGTGCAGATGATCCCTCATATGGAGCGCCGAATCAAAGATGTCATGGAAGACTTGGAGAACTTGGTATTGTCGGTGGAATCGGAGCTCGGCTCCACGCAGGAGTTTGCTGATGCTCGGGCGGCCGTTGCCGATGCCCGGCTGGTTGTTGCCCCGGCGCCGGCTTTGGTGGGCCAAAGCGGCGACGAGGAATGAGGAAGAAGGACATTAGCTAGGAAGGAGAGAGGCTCATTGGCGAGTCGGCGCATTGACTCTGTTCGAGGGAGGATAAACAAAGCGATGATGTGTGGTGTTCTCCAGATTTCCTTTTTTTTGGTGCTTTTTCTCCATCTGCCCCCTCCTCTGCGCTGCAAGTTCTTTCGTCTTTTTTGGTTGCTTTGTTGCTCCGCCATACCCTTTCTTTACTTTTCTTTTGGTGCGCAAGCATACACCCATTCTCACTCGCACATACACACATACTACATACACCCCCCCCATTTTCAACTCCTTTAATATATATTGACACATTCGTCACTCTAATTTTATACATTAACTTTATTCACTCAATGCGAAAATTGGACGACTCACCGGTGTCGTTCAGCCAGAGACTCTTCTACCTCTACGGTTACTCCACAGAACCAGAGAGCGAAAACAGTAAGCACGGAATTCACAGCGCAGATGCACATGGCGAAGAGCTACGACGGCGAAACAAGGCGCGGCGCACACTAGAGGTAGCTCTCAACGAGGCCGGTGCCCAGGCCACCACCGACGCAGACAAGGGCACGGCGGCCGACTACGTGGTCATCACAGATGAGTGCTCGCCGGAGCAGCGGGAAAAAGCGCTGGCGCTGGGACTGCCAGTCATCAACGAATCAGTGGTGCTAGAGAAAATACAGCAGCCCTCGGCTCTGATTATCAGCGGAGAGCCAGATGCCAGCGTGTTTGCCGCCGTGGTGGCGAGCAATAACCGGCTGCGCCCCAGCGTGTCGCTCGAGGGGATGGCCATACGGAAACTGCACGCTGCAGATGCGAGCAAGGCGGCTGTGCGGCGGCGGCCGCGCGGCTCAGTATCTAGCGCGAGCTCGAGCTCCAGCGAACTAGGCCACGGGCCGCTCGCTGGACCCAGCGGCAGCGGCCTCGGCGATGACGAGTACCGCGAGCGACAGGAGTGGCGCGATATGCTAGCATCAGCATTGACTGGTGAGGTCGTGGACAACGAGAAGAAGCGGCTCATCTCGCAGGGCGACAGCACGCCGATGATGGCCGGTATCGGGCAGACCGGTGATATGAGCGAGCTTGTGCAGAACGTTGACTTCCAATCGATGCTGCGCAAGATGCACGTGGATATGTGGCTCGGCTGCCGCGCGGCCATCCGCGGGCGCACGCCACAGCAGGAGAAGCAGACGCTCGAGTCGCTGCGCGCCGTGCACGTCGACACGACGCTGCGCGCTGTGCTGGACTACAGCGCCGCGGCAGAGTGCGCCGCCGGCGGTCCCGTAGCCGATCTCAGCGCGCGGTGCCTGGGCAGCCTGCAGAAGCTTCTGCGCCGCGTCGACTACGTCGAAGGCATGTACCCGACGCTGAGCGCTCTGGGCGTGGCCAAGCCGACCTACGTGTTGCCCGAGTTCCAAAAGAAGCTTGAGACCATCACGTCATGGACAAACGTCGTTGTGCGGCTCGAGCTGCTGTTCAACATGATGCAGCGGTGGACCGGCAGCAGCGACCTGAGCCTGTTCTCGACGGCCGTGCACGGGGAATATGCCGGCAGCGGCGCCGTCGAGACACCGCCGACGCCGACGCCGAAGCAAGGCTTCAAGCACACGCCGTTTGTCGAGCGGCTGATGAAGGAGAACGGCACGGGGGACATCTTTGGCAAGCGCATCCTGACCGAGCTCGAGCACGTACTCATGTCGGCGCGCGCCGACATGATTGCCAATGGCGGGCTGCTGACAGAGATCGGCCTGCCGCTGTTCAACCGTCACATGCAGGAGCTCCTGTGCTTTCCACCGCGGTTGCTGCGCACTTGGCTGCAGATGCGTCTGCAGAGCGTAGAGAACCTCAACAACCCAGCGCCCGCGCAAGTCGACCAGCTCATCGAGGATATCCGCGACTCGATGGCGCTGGCCTGCCGCATCAAGCGCACGTTCAAGACCTTTTCTGGGCCGACAGGGCTGTGGAACCCGGAGGTGCAGCTAGACGACGAGTACGACGCCACCCTGCGCAGCTGCCTCAAGATGTACTTTTGGCTCCTGCAGCGTAAGCTGCAGCTGACCATCAGCCGCGGCATCACGAAGGAGTTTGATATTCTCGAGAGCCAGTGGCCGTTCCTGGTCGAGGTTGTTCGCGACATTGATGGCGGGCCGTACGAGCTGGCGCTGCGGTACTGCCAGCAGACGCGGCACCACGTGCGGGAGTGGACGCGCAGTCTGGCGGGCATGCTCCGGGGCCCGTCCGGGTACGAGACCATGGGGTCGCGCGATTTGTCCAAGTGGATCGGCAACGTGCTCCAGCTAATCCGCACGCCGATCCTCGGCGGCCAGCGGCTGATGCGTGCGCTCCAGGGCGCTGTGGTTAATGCTGCCGACTACGTCTTTGCCAATGCATACCAGCTGCTCGCGCAGCTGGTCGACACCAAGCACGTGCTTGTATACACTTCCGGCGACTGGGAGGCCCGCGGGGTCTACGTCGTCGGCAGCCCGGCGCTGCTCGAAAAGCCACATATGGCGAGGGAGCTGCTGGCCTCGTGCATTGTCGATGACAGACTTACCACTCAGGAGCACGCGCACTGCTATCTGCTGGTCATCCGCACTGAAGCAGAGTTCAACTGGACTGGTGCCACGATTGTGCCTGAGGGCGGTATTCCGGTGCAGGATCTGCAGCTGAGGCCCGGCCAGATGCGTTTGATCTCGCCGGGCATCTTGCGTCTGGCCGCGCATCGCGACTTGCTGGTGCATATTGGAGTTGCTGAGAAGATTGCGCCCGGGGATTGTGGTACGTCGGCGACCGACGCTGTCATCGGGGAGTACGTGAGGGGCCGGCAGAGCCGTCTTCGTCGGCGACAGCAGCACCAGCAGAATAAGCAGCAGAGTCAGCACCACCACCACAGACAGCCTACAAAAAGCAGCAGAAACATGTTTGAAGATGACGAAGACGACAACACAGGAAATGGCGGTGACGATGATGGCGACGAGCTCGGCAGCGATGGCGACGGGGAAGACAAGGACGACCAATACGAGTACCTGTTTGAAGACACCAACAAATTCTTTGCGGCTCTGCGGCCAAGCATGAGTCTGAGCAAACACAAGCTGAAGCGCGCGTCGACAGCAGGGCAGCACGGGCTGTCTGCATCGGGCAGTGGAGGCGGCGGGCCGCGGCCCTTGGCGCCATCGGCCCACGTGTACGAGCTGGCACGGCCGCATGACCCCCTTGTGCAGAAAGAGTGGTCGCTGCTCAAGTACGAGATCGTGCGCATATTCGACGCGCTGACCCAGGTGCCGGACATGCTGCGCACGCTGCACCTAGACGTACACGAGCGCGAGTTTCACGAGAAGCCCGATGCGGACCCGACGTGCCACGGCGGCAACTGCGATCTGCTGGATCTGGTGCAGGACAACTTTTGGTTTGCGTCCAACACGGCGCTGCGCGGGTCGCGGTTTCTGGACCTCAAGTCTGAGCGCTGCGTGCGCGCGGCCCTCGCGCGCATGTGCGTCGGCTGGTGCGGGTTCATCGCCGAGGACTGCCAGGCCAGCGAGCAGCGCACGTTCCGGTGGGCCGTGCAGGCGCTGGAGTTCACGCTGCGGCTGGGCCGGCACAGCAGTACTCTGCAGACCCTGCCGCGCGCCGACTGGCTGCAGATCAAGTCGCACGTGGCCGGCTGCTTGACGCTGATGATCAGCCACTTTGACGTCCTGGGAGCACGCACGGCCGCGGCTCGGCGGCTACAGCGCATGAGCCAGAGCTCGGAGCTGCAGCTCAACGACCCCAACTCGTTGCTGTCTCTGGACGGCATCGGCGCCAACTTCCGCACCCATATGATGCAGCGCCAGCGGGTGAACCATGCGCAAAAGGCTGATGAGCTGCGCGACCAGTTTTTGGCGTCGGAGAAACGAATTGGCCGTGTGCTTGAGGTCACGGCGCGCCCCGAGGACCGCACCTTGCGGCTGCTGGCGGCTTCGTCCAGCAATATTACGCTGCGCTGGCAGATAGGCCGCTACATTGGCGGTGGCGCCTTTGGCTCGGTGTACGCCGGGTACAACCTCGATACGGGTGAGATGATGGCTGTCAAGGAGATCCGGCTGCCGAGCCGGGGCCTCAACCAGGCGCCGTCCGAGTCGGACATGGGCTTGAAGATTGTGCGCGAGATGGAGATCCTGTCTGTGCTGCAGCATCCCAACATTGTCACATACTATGGTATTGAGGTACACCGCGACAAGGTCTACCTGTTTATGGAGCTGTGCACCAGGGGCAGCCTGGCGCAGCTGATCCGTGACCAGGGCCGCTTTGACGAGGACATGACCAAGGAGTACGTTGTCCAGATGCTGCGCGGCCTCGAGTACCTGCACAGCTTCGGCGTATGTCACCGCGACATCAAGTGCGACAACACGCTGCTGGACGAGGGCATGAACATCAAGCTGGTCGACTTTGGTGCCGCCAAGATTCTCGACAAGCAGTCTATAGCGGTTACACGCCGCTCGGTCATTCCCCCCGAAGCAAATGCCGTTGCGTCACTGACTGGCACACCCAAGTACATGGCACCCGAGGTCATCCTCAGCAGCAACGGGGGGAGCACCGTTGCCGGGCGCAATGGCACCGAGACCTTGCGCCCAGGCCGCCTGGGCGCGCAGGATATTTGGTCTCTCGGATGCTGCATTGTCGAGATGGTCACCGGCTCGCCACCCTGGGCGCACCTAGATAACGACTGGTCAGTCATGTACCACGTTGTTGCTGGAAACATGCCCATGCCCGATTCCTCGGCCATCAGCCCCGAGGGCATGCGCTTTCTCCGCCGCTGCTTTGCGCGCCAGCCTGCCGATCGGCCAGAGGCGTCCGAGCTCCTGCGTGATAAGTGGATTATTGGAATTGTCCGCTTGATGGAACGCCGCGGATCGCGCAGTCAGACCGCGAGCAGCAGCCGCCAGGCGCCCAGCGACAGCGAACGGGAAGATTCCCTCAATACGCCGAATAATGCCGACCAGTTCTCCAGCGAGGTGCCCACTGAAGATACCGCGCAGCCTGGCCATTCGTTCAACTCGCTGAGCTCCACCGGCTCGCATTTGCACATGCCTGGTCGGTCGCGCAATTCCAGCTTCAATCGCAAGAATTTGTCTGGCGATCTGCGGTTCACAAACTCGTTGGCGGGGCCCAGCGCCGATGTGATGCTATCCATGATGGAGCGGTCGGGTGAGAGCGGGTCCAGCAGTTTGGCGCTGTCGGCAGGTGGTGATCGCAGCCCCAGCGTGGCAGGGGGATTGCTTGTTCCTGCAGGAGGCGCCAAGGGGCTGATGTCGCATATGCACTCGTCGTACAACAATGTTGGCACAATGTCGCCGCTGGCGCGCACACCAGGGAGCCCCCATTCGACGACGTCGGCGCATGCGTCGGCGTGGCCTTTTAACAAGGAACTGGGTGGCACGGGGTTGGCCACCACGCAGGCTACTATTGCAAATACCGCGACCGGTGGTGGTATTGGGCTAGGTCCAGATGCGAATTACCCGCTCACCTCGAGCGGTAGCCAATCCGGCCAGGCCCACGGCATTGGCAGCTTTGGCAACAACGCCAGCGCTGCCAACAGTGTTGGCACTAGCTCAATATCAAACGGCCTGGCCACGAGCGAGGAGTTGGCGGCGATTTACTCCCACCCATCAGTCATCTACCAGACCCTAAGCGACACTGCCACTGACATGGGCTCTCCCGTAGGACCCGCAGGAGTGTCCCAATTTGCAATAACCAACACACCCTCAGCCTTTGTGTCCTCACCTGACAACATGTTGCCATCAACCTTAAAGCAGCTGTCCAGCGATCAAATCCAGGACCTCTCCGATACTACACGCAAGGCATTATCGGCTATGCTCAGCTTGCCACTGGAGGGCGCCGACGTTGCTGGCGTGTCCGGGTGGCTGGGTGAGGGCAACACGCCAATGGAAATGTTTGATGCCGAGGAGGTCAAGGAGACCGTCGCTACTACGAGCCAACTGATTATGCGGCAGAGGGAGCAGCAGTTGAGGCGGCAGCAGCAGGAGCTGCGGTATGTTATGCATCGCCAGCAGTCACAGAAAATTATTAAGAGCTCTGGAGGCTTGCGAATGGGCGAGAAGAGCGCGCTATCAGATTATGACGTTACTTTGCTGCAGCAGCTGCAGTCTAAGGAGGAGGACATGGTACCTGGTGATGCGGAAGGAGAGTCGCCGGCTGTGCATCCTCCTCTATCGAACAAATAGTGATTTTTATCTAAGAAATATAATATTGTTTGTAAAAAAATTGTTGTGCTTTATTCATTGTCAGCAATTGATATGTGAGATCTTAAGAAAGGATATGTCAATATAGAATATTTGTTTATTTACTGATCAAATAGAATCACTCATCGCTTCTTTGAGATCTTATTTTTGAGTTGGATAAAGGACAAAAATATCACCTAATTTCGCCCGCTTAAATTTTTAAATTTTAAACTTTTAACTGTCCCCAGCCAATAAGCGCCTTTCTCGGCCCTTCTCTTCAAGTTGCTTTATTAAACCCCCTTATTAAGATAACATAGATAGAGTGCATGCTGACTTTGCTGGCTATGGAAAACAAAGTCTGCGCAAAATAATATTCGCTATTTTAAATGATATAGGTAGTATGGCGGAATCATCACGTGTAAGAAAGGGAAGAGCAGTAAAAGGCGTTTATTGGTTGGGCAGTTAAAAGTTTTATTTTTAAATAATTAAGTGGACAAGATTAAGTGATATTTTTGTCCATCACCCTTTTCATATTCTGGTGATGGCTACATGTTCTCCTTTCTCCCTTCTTTTTCTTTTTAATATTTTTGCTATATATTTTAATTCTTTACTTCTTTCAATTTACATTTCTATATTTTAAATGCCCCCTTCCCGCAAGCCAAGAGCCAAGCCAACCGCTCGCAATACAAAACGTAAACTATCAGCATAATTCCTACATATCCTTATATCTCTCAAACAATACGTCTGTCCTGAGCACACTGTTCATCCAGAGTACCCACCACTAATAAACACAGCCAATGTGAATTCACTCTCTTTATTTTTTGTTTGTTTTTTGTAGAATTGGATGCAAGGAACGTTGCGCCCAAGAAGGACAGCATCAAAGCCGAGCACAACAAGCTCTTGGTGAAGCTGGCTAATATCTTTGAGCGGCAGAAGGGAAAGTCTATGGCGGAGATCAGCGATGGTTTTTATGGCTCGGTTTGTCTTACCACCACAGGAGCAATCACTGCGAGCACTACCCTGTAGATTGCAACTTTCGGCAGTGAACAAAAAATATTTGGAGAGCTGCTCGAAGGACAGTCAGACAAAGGAAAGCAACGAAAGCAACGGATACAAAGAGTGCACGGGAGACATGGGAGTATTCCGAAGCGCGAATTACAATTCACTTAGCAGGAATTATACAACCAATACATATCAGACCGGCGCGTGATCTTAACAAACGGCCACGTGGAGCACAATGCTAGTATCTGGTGCATTTGAACAACATTAACCAATTCTCATTTATGTTTTTGCGTGATTGCCAGTTACGAGCGGCGGGCGCTTTAACAGCGATGAATAGAGGTTTGCGTGGCTACTGTTTGACGCAAATATGCTGGTCATATATCACCGTAACTAAAATTACTGACTTTTTCATCTCGTGTGGGGACTAGAACATGGCATCATTTTCCACCACCCACATGCACAGAAGAAAGAGGAGATGGGCTAGGAATGCAAGTTTAAAATATTGACTTTTATCACTTAAAATTATTAAAAATGACTGCCTAAAATAATGCAAATATCGAATGTCTTTTTTATTAGATATCATTATTTAGAGGAAAAGACCGTTGGATATTCATTAAAATTTACCTCAGCATTACGGCACAGGCGCGCCTTCTATATCAACTGTTAGAAAGTGGGTTAACAAGTTTAGTCGCAAACACATGTATATTGAAGATGAGCCTCAAAGCAGCCGCCCGAAACTCGAAATTGCACAACTTCATGGCACCGCTATTCGCAAGACAGTCAGCCAATTTTCACATACAAGAGCTGAGAATTTAGCTTACCAGTACGATTGTTTGGTGACAGCAATGTGAAAGGTCTTGCGTTGTGATCTGGGCTATAAAATGGTTCATAAACAATTGGCCCCTCATTCCCTCACTGATGGGCTTAAGGCAACGTGCATTGGGGGGGGGGGGGTTTGCCAACAGTTTATCAAAAACTTTGCCGGCTTGTCTAGACCAAATATATATATAATATTGTTACATGCGACGAATCGTATGTTTACCTGAACATGTCATTATATGGCTCAGCAACCAAGGCATGTGTCATTGGAGATCAGATGCTACCCGCCTAGGTTTGTTCGCACTTAAGACAAATTTATTGCACTTGTCTTTTCCTGAAAACCTGGTATTGTCCACCCCAACCTTGACATCAAACCGCGCACTGTCAATAATGAATAACTTGTCAAGAAAGCCATTGATCCTATGGTCGCTAAATGGGAAGAAATGCACAAGAACGCCAACCCCAGCAGAATCGTGTTTCACCAGGACAACGCACCACCTCACAAATAAAAACGTACGTTGTACCACATTTCACAGATCGGGATGAAACACACCGTACTCGCCAGATCTAGCATCTTGTGACTTTTGGATTTTCCCGCACATCAAGAACAGGCTCAGAGGTCACGATTTAAAGGACATTCGAGCGGTGAAAAAGGCATGGCAATCTGAGCTTGATTCCCTGACACGCGATTAATTCGGGGTTTGTTTCAAACAATGGTTTGAAAAGGCATGATTTAACTAAGCAAGGAGGTAATTGTTTTTATAAAAGATAAAATTCAATAGTTTTATACAAAAAAATCAGGAAATAGTGCCATCCCGATACAATTTGATAAAATGGTAATTCTTATTAGCAGAGTAATAACAATTCATAAGCACTAAGGCTAATAATGTAAATTGTCAGTTTAGCATGTGTTTTAACAATCACAGAATATTAGCCTTTGTAGAGAGTTGGTATTGGAAAATATATTAGCTTCTTTTTTAGTGCTGTTAATCAACTAAATAATTGCATAGTTCTCTGTTTGGTCTAACCAGTCACCCTGCTAAAAAGCGCAACAAGATTTGCTGAAATTCACTGTTATAATAAAATAACAGTAATTATTGTTTGAGGATCTTGGTTTTGGTAAGGCAATTTTTTAGTGCCTTTCAATACATTGCTTACAAGTAAACGTTGTGAAGCTGTGTACTCTGCGCCTTTAAAATTTTAAAACTTGAATTCTGACGCTTCTCCGATGGCTACCTCTGAATGCATTATTCTACAAAAAAACGTTTCTTTGTAAGACCAAAATTGACAAAGTTAACGGCGTATGGCCACATGATCGATTGCCTTATTTTTTGCACATTTACTTTTTTACTTTGGATCGTTGCGTTTGCGTTTGCGTTTTGCGCAAATCTATTTCGGGTGCTTGGTTTTTATTTTTTAATTGCCGTAGACAAAATTTCTTTCAAATCTCATTTCTGAAGTCATTGCAAAATGTTAGCTTTTTGTTTCCGCCATTTCCCCAATTTTTCCACAAAGAACTTGCAAAGCGATTGTCAGTTTTATACATATTTTCCTATTTTAAATGCAAGTAAAAAAATTATGTATATATGGGGCACTGGCAACCTTTACACGGTATCAATGCGCATATATAAAAGTTATACATTTTTGGTTATAATGCGCCGACTTTTTTTACTTTGTCGCAAACACCATTTTTTGTTTTACTTTTATTGCAACTATTTTCTAAAAGTTTATAATATATTTTTTCTCTAATTTCACTCTTTTCTTGCCAGCAGCTTGGCATTAATACTATATAAAAACATGGGCAATCGTATATCGTTCACAATCACAGAGAGCGAGCTGCTACGCCAACATTTTGGCAGTATATCAAAAATGCCTTTGGATCCACGAGGCAAAGCAGACGCAATTATGCTGGTTGTCCTCACGACAGTTTACTCGCTGAGTTTTCTGGCAGTATTCTATTTGCTGTGGAACAGAAACTACCCACCACTGAGGGCAAAAAGTCCAGTACTCATGGCTCTGATTATGGCGGTAGCAGTGCTGTGGTTTGTTGGCGATATCCAAACCCACGGACATATACCCTTGGCAAATACGCCGTTGGTCAACTGCAAGGCGTTTGGAATCTGGTTGCGGATCTTGCTGGGCTCGTGCGGCCTATGTTCTCTGATTTCATTGCGGGCACACGGATTGCACCGGGTGTTTTTTCTGCACAAGCCATATCACAGCTTGGGGCTTTATGTGCCGTTTGCCATCTACTGGATTTGTGTACTTATATTTGGTCTGATTTCACAGTTCATGAAGCCCGCCAAGACGGTCCAGTATATTGCAAAGTTGGATATGTGCCACTTTGAAGCAGGATATAAGGCGGCATTGTTTTCGTTTTTGTGGCTGACATTTTTTATTGTCATGGTAACTCACTGGAGGATTCGCAACATCAAGAGCTCGTTCAATGAGAAGCGCGAGATGATTATTGCATGCACGACTATGTTTATCATATTTGTGTATGTAACGATAATGAACTATTTACTCCCAAAGTACCCCTTGAATGTCCACCTGCGTATAGTAAACACGTCCATCGACCACATTGCAATCAATTCACTGTGGTGGCTTATAATGGGGCTGCCCTTGTTTAAGTCTGTGTTTAGCCGGCAGCAGTATCTCTATATATGGATTAACAAACTGCGCAAGGACGGGCTGCAGAAAGAGTACGATATCGATTCAGACGTAACCCTAGTCAATGAGCACAGATATTCGTACACTTACGATAAACGCAAATCACAGATGTTGCTAAACACAACTGGGATCAAGGATGGCAGAGCTTTTTACGCAATGGACAATAATTTTCACAATAGCAAGGACGCTGATTTTAGAGAAAGTCCACGCTCAGAATTTTTTGGTACTCCTGATGGTTGCTCGCTGGAAGATCAAAGCATTGCATACGGACAGGCCGCGTGGTTGCCAGCTGCAGAGGAGCGTCACCAAGAGGACATTCTAATGGAGGCAGTGACGGAGTTATCAGATGTCAATCATGGGTGCGACGCGAGGACAATCAGCCGTCATGGGCGCAACCATCGCCAAGGCACAGGTCCCCATCACAAGGAGTGAGAAAGTATGATAATCATGCTTCTAGTTCTGACCGTTACATAGTGCCACCAGCCGCATTACATTCATACGCGCCCATATCTATTCCTAAAGCTGCAGCCATAACGTCTAGCAAATTAGGCAAACCCTATTGCAATTCCATAGGCCACTCCGATTCCAACAAGTGCTCTCCAGTCTAAATTTTGATAACATATAATATAATCATGAGTTTCACAATGTTAAATAGTTTTAATTTAATAGGCGCTGGATCCCTCGTTCCGGATTGACTGTCTATATAGATTGGATGTATTAAAACATTTATCTCAATAAAATTGGCAACTAAAATTGTCACCATCTAGACATTAAATAACAAGCCACTTTCTGAACTCGAGTAACATATACTTGTGAAGGTGTATAGTAGCACTATGTTTATGTTATGAGAGGGTTATGACATCCAAAGCCCAGACAGATGTACGGACTGCCACTGCCACTGCTGCCACGCCTAGCAGTGACGTGTACTCCCCCATAAGACGAGCGCCAGCCTGATTTCATGCTGTTAACAAAGTGCGCTTTCGGGCCAATTAATCCAGATACAACCACAACGCAAAAGGATATTTCAAAGAGGTCCTTTGTCGCGGAGAGCTTTGTCTTCATGACTGCAGTTGGGCCCTGCTCTCTTCTTTTTATTTTTCTGACTGCTCCGAGGTAGATTAGTTTCTAACTCAGGGCCGTTGGATAAAAAAAAGAATTCAGGTGCTTTAAATCGCAATGATTGTGAGCGCTCTCCTGGCCTCTTCATTTTTCAAGTATTGCTTTTTGCGGATAACAAACTTTGCCAGTCGGGCTATTTGAGTTTGGCCTTCTGTTTTACAAGTCGGACGCGCCAAAATTTCGCTTCGACACATTTCCATTTTTAAAATTCGTTTAAACTGACATTGAAAACAACCGTGGTGGGGTTTTCTGCCTTTTTTTGACTGGGTCTATTCCACGCAAAAACAATAAAAAACAAAGCTGGCAAAAAACACGAATTACGCTACGCCACAAAGCAGCGCGCTCATAGCACTTCATTTCTCTCAAATATATATAAAAGCCTTTGAACTAATAGTAGGACCCCTCAGAACTGCATTACGAGCCGGGCAACGATTGAATTGGTGTGGTGCTTGGCTCCTCGACTTTTTGCAATCATCGGAGGCGCCATTAAGTGGGAGGTTAAGCAAGGCCCCCGAAAAGGCCTCTCAAAACACATCCCGGCGACACCCCCGCTCTGCTTGTAGCGCTCATCAGTGGAGATATTAGTTCAATTTGTACCCACTCAAATTTGCCAGACGCCCTGCGCAGGTTTGTCCACCAGCCTGGATCACGCGCAGTATGGGGTTTTTAGGGGTGTTAGTTTGGGGGCAATCCCGAATCGGCTAAAATGAATTAAAAATACAAATGCATAAATACAGACCTGCTCAGTTGAGAATATTGACACAACGTTGGTTGCCTTATTGTACATTCCAATGGCTTTGTAAAGTACTTAATTAAAACAGACTAAATATGTGTTAAATGCTACATGTCAAAAAATCAAGTAAACGCGTATTACTTGACATGTTTAAAGGATAAACGCCCAGTCGAGTTTAACATTCCAAAGTACCTTTGTCAATTTATTCGCATATTTTATGCTGGTTTTTTTATAATTTTTTATTTTTCAAATGGGATTTCGACAAAAAACTAGTTGGACAAGCTTAGCCCACATTTTGCACATGTTCATTCTCAATATACACAATCTTTGACAAGCGTTTCAACATTTCAAATAGGGTCTCTAGTGATGGACATAGTATTGCAGTGAGTATGTTTGTAGAATTTAAATATTGGTACATGGCTAATATTATTTATAGCATAAAATATATTGTAAATGAAACAAATGGAGATAAAGAAGGAGCAGGCACTGAAGCGCCGCCGCTATCAAAAATTTCACGTTTTAAATCACTGTGGAGTGCTACTATAGCTCTGACAAGCTATTTGGGGGACTCAATAAAAAACTTTTTAACGAAAGATTCATGGTAAAGGTTATAATGTGGTAGGAGCATCAAATCTGCGACAAGCGTAAAAAATAGGTTTCCTTTATTTTTGTTTGGTTTTATTTTTGACGCACCCTATTGCCACCAAATTGTGGCTTTACTTCTACTATTTATTTTCATTCCACCTTATCAACTATTCGTTGTTTTTTCTTGCTTTTACATTTTTATTTTGCATCACTCTATCACACTCCTCATCGCCTTACACAGCTTTATATGCGCTTATTGACAATGCCTGAATCACTACCACCGCTTCCAGATAGCTACAAGACTCCTAGGCCAAAACAATATACTTGATCTGATTTGCTGATTGTGCAAAGCGTGCGATCAAATTTTTACTCTGGTCATGCGGTAGCATCAGACATAAATAAAAAATATAGATATTTTATTTATTCACAAATGGATAGCGAGAAAATAATTAGAAAATCAATAAAAGATAAGGAGGAATATTTTATTCTGCTCTTTGCGCCAACCACTGTAATAGTAATTGTATCCAAAAATTAAATTTAAACCTTTGAATTATCTTGGAAAATATAAAACTTTATTTACTATATTTGATTATCTTCAATTTTCATTGCTCAATTTTATATACGCGCAATCACTTCTGATGGGATCAAAGATAGCACCTGGTACTACGTTGCAATCTGCGGTATTGTTAAAAATCTGATTAAAAATGAATATTTAAAATAATTGGAACAAGTTATGCGCTCGTCGACTCACGGTCCGATGGCGCGGGCGAGCAACTCAGCGCTATGCTGCCAACCCACACAATCTACATTAAAGCTGACCTACGCCAACAATAGATCGTCCGGATAATGATAGAGGCCGTATTACTGACCTTTGGTTACCTGGATATTCTAGTCAATAATGCACATAACCTGGCGGACAAAACATCGGATGCTGAGGACGTGCAGCATATCTGCAACAGCATCGATATTAATTTCCGAGCGCCCGTTTTGGCATTCTGAATGTTCTCGCAGTATTTTTGGCAAGCGGCCAAGCAGGGCGTGGTGGTCAATATTACAATGGTGGCTGGATTAGCTCCCGGCAGGAAAAAAAGTTGTTTGGCGTGACGAATGCCAGCCTGATATATTTTACTGAGGCTAGTCGCGGACGGGAGAACGATGTCAGAGTGTATGCATTAGCACCCTATTATGCTGCCTAGAAATAAATTGAAAGCAGCGTTGACTATGAGCTGCAAGCAGGTCGTTGAGGCTGTGATCAGGTGTATTTTTGACAACCAATTGTAAGGAAAAGCGGTTATGATGGTTGTTGGGTCTACTTACACTCATACTTGAGCATATTTGTTGGCCAGAGTGCACATGCTTTTCATAATGCTGTGGAGCATGCTCGTGATGCTTTTCAACTGGTTAGTGTTGCTATGCTGGCACAGTGTGAAGAACAAGTAGACAGAAACAAAAGCATAAGATAATAGTAAAAAGAAGCATAGTTTTTTATTTGTTTTTTTCAATAAAAAAGCTTTGGTCAAACTGCAGCTTGGTTACTGACAATATAATTTTGCCAGATATTTGATCATCTCCATTTTAGTTGAGGCCCATGATTCATTAATATGATTCAGTTTCTAATTTCCAGCTGTTGTAAACAGTTTTAATAGATTATTCGCTCTGAGCTGCCTTTTATCTTCCTTTTATCTTTGACTCAATGACAGGCCAGCATGCCTCCAAAAAATGATAAAAGCAAAAACAATGTACAAGGGAGAGAACAAAATGCCAATTGGAAATTAGTCCGTGAATATAGTCCTTTTTGTTTCCATATTTCAGCCAACCAAATGCGAACACAACAAGCTCGAAATTTTTTGTATATTAAATATTTGTTTATATTAATTTTGTATTTTTGTTTATGGCGCACTCTATTGCTAAAATTGTTTCCACATTTCCAAGTTTTCATATTTGTTTCTACTTTTAAAATTTGTTTTTTCATTTCGCGCAGTTTTATTTTCATTTTCTTTCTCCACTTTTATTTTATTTACTTTTTATTTTCAATTTCTATCTACCTTTCTCTTTCTCTTTCACAACAATGTGTTGCACAGACTGAAGATATGGAAGTGGATGTTGAGGTTGAGAATCGCGAAACAGGTTTCCATCTGCATGCCGATTGATAGGGCACTAATTGAATTATGCAGGCACAAATTAGGGAGGCATTACATTGATGCTCAAACATGCTCCCATTTTGAAATGCACACGCATGAGTGCACCCACACGAAAACCACAACATTGACTTGCCAAGATACCGGCCTGCTCACAGAAGATCCAGTTCTCATCAACAGAGCGCACAATTGACAATGTGCATAGCAAAGGCGACAAGGCACATATATAAGATGAGGCCGGCCCTAGTGGTATTTTGGAAACATCAGTAATAAAACCTTTTATAAAATCACCCCTACCTTTTAACACTAGACAACTAGTGCTCCTCACACCCCCTTTTACATAACAAATTTCTTAGTTAACTCTACTGATAGAAGCAGGAGTAAGTAGAATCAGTCGATGTTTTATTTTAATCTTTATTCACTTTGCAGCTGTTCATTTGAAATTTTTAAAAAATTATAATGCTGATTATATATGACAAATTATCTATTTTATTTTATTAGAAGAGAAAAACAGACGGTACTTTCCAAACGTTCACTGAACCTCAAAACAGAGCCTACCTGCCGCCAGAGGAATTAGAAACTGACAAAAAACACGATAAGCACCGTCAGCAGCTACTGTAATGCCTCGGCAATAACATAAGAGGCAGCTATCCATTTAATGCCTTTGTAAAATCGCTGGATGTGAAGCAGTGGTATGGATGGTTCATGAAGGATTGATTTGCTTTCTTCCTCGACATAGCTAGGGGGTTGCCAATAGCTAATAGCAAAGCCATTGTAGTCAATACACATCACTTGAATACCAGTCTCAAGAATTTGGCCACTACCGAAATTTTCAAAAAGCACTTTGAGGAATTGATGGTATTGACTAAGGAAGCTCATTTGGTTAAATATTTTATCTTCCTCTTCAACAAGATGGCCAATGTGGTTCGTGTCACAAATGGAGCTATTCTGGCAGGCATAACTCCAATCCCAGAGTCTAGGCTTAAGCTGGGTGACTATCAGCTTAGGTGTGACATCAATTATTACGATACCACGTGACAATCGCAATTTCTATTTTCATTGTCGATAGTTTTGAATAGATAAGCGGAGCTCTTTAAGCTCCCTTATAGTGGATTTTTAAACAAAAATATATTTCATACAAACTATTCATATTGCATCCAGTGCTTCAAATTCCTGGACCCTCTATCCCTTGCCATCACAAGGTGGGGTTTGATTCAAGAGGATGCTGTCTTGCTGGAGTTCAGTGTTAAAATTATCAACCCCAGGCTCAAAGAGCTCATTTATGTGATGTGCCAGTTCCTGTTTGAACTGGGAAACAAGATTATAAGCCACCACCTCTGGTCAGACAACAAATTTGTTCAACAGGCCAACTGGGATGCTGCTCCCAAGTTTATGCATCCCAAAGCAATTGGGCTTCTCCAAGAAAATATTGGGCAACTTAAGTGACTGGCCAAGGATAAGGAAAATGCTGAGTAACCCAACAAGAGGCCCAGAATTTAGTTTTTTTGCTTGTCTAATAAAACTTACAACTCAATGAATTAACACCAAAATATATATGTACATTTTACTCATATTTTCTTTACGTTTAATAAAGTATTAAATTCTTGTCTGTCCCTCTTATTTATAGATTCACCAACCCACTGATAACCTTTCACTGATCAATTTAACTGTGAACAATAGATACTTTCAAACTCGCACATTGACCAATTTTACTTAAACAGGGCTGATTTCATCCATAGATTTGATTTTTACTATTTTGCCAAATGATTTCAATTTAACATTTTTCTTTCTTATTTCTCCATTTACTTTTTCATTTTTTCATTACAATTCAGACTTTGAATTTTAAATTTTATTATTTCTTCTTTTTTACACACTTTCAATAATGTCTTTCACTGGCATAGACGATAGCCAGTACTGCCTTGCAATTGACTTCAGAGCAATACTTGGAATATACCAGGTACCTTTGCATCTGCTGGACCAATTTCAGTATGGGTTAGATTTCTGCTGCACACAGACAAAAGCAGCGACAGTGACATGCCTGGTAGATTGTAACCAATAATTCTAAAAGGGAGTGCAGCCAATAAGGCGAAATTGGCTGTTAACAAGTGTATTTCACGAATATACTAAATTTATGTTATGTAAAAGCTAAGAAAAGAGAAGAGAGCAAACTAATAAATGTTGTTGTTTTGACCTTTTTATGACTGTTAGTCTTGGTGCTCATAAAGAAAAGGGCAACTGATAGGCATTGGGCTACAAAGGAAATGTGTGCCCAACAGGTAAGAAGTTTGAAAGGTGTGTAAGTTTGACCCTGTGAACAAATGTAGGTGGTTCCTTGCTGTCTCATTTGCATCAGAATAAGGGCCTGGTGTTTTTGAGGCTTGTTAAAAAGAAAATATTTATGTTGGCCACAGTTTTGCAATTGGCATTCTGAACGGAAAATGTCCATTGATTGAGCCAGCATACTCACTGCAATACTATGTCCATCACTAGAGACCCTATTTGAAATGTTGAAACGCTTGTCAAAGATTGTGTATATTGAGAATGAACATGTGCAAAATGTGGGCTAAGCTTGTCCAACTAGTTTTTTGTCGAAATCCCATTTGAAAAATAAAAAATTATAAAAAAACCAGCATAAAATATGCGAATAAATTGACAAAGGTACTTTGGAATGTTAAACTCGACTGGGCGTTTATCCTTTAAACATGTCAAGTAATACGCGTTTACTTGATTTTTTGACATGTAGCATTTAACACATATTTAGTCTGTTTTAATTAAGTACTTTACAAAGCCATTGGAATGTACAATAAGGCAACCAACGTTGTGTCAATATTCTCAACTGAGCAGGTCTGTATTTATGCATTTGTATTTTTAATTCATTTTAGCCGATTCGGGATTGCCCCCAAACTAACACCCCTAAAAACCCCATACTGCGCGTGATCCAGGCTGGTGGACAAACCTGCGCAGGGCGTCTGGCAAATTTGAGTGGGTACAAATTGAACTAATATCTCCACTGATGAGCGCTACAAGCAGAGCGGGGGTGTCGCCGGGATGTGTTTTGAGAGGCCTTTTCGGGGGCCTTGCTTAACCTCCCACTTAATGGCGCCTCCGATGATTGCAAAAAGTCGAGGAGCCAAGCACCACACCAATTCAATCGTTGCCCGGCTCGTAATGCAGTTCTGAGGGGTCCTACTATTAGTTCAAAGGCTTTTATATATATTTGAGAGAAATGAAGTGCTATGAGCGCGCTGCTTTGTGGCGTAGCGTAATTCGTGTTTTTTGCCAGCTTTGTTTTTTATTGTTTTTGCGTGGAATAGACCCAGTCAAAAAAAGGCAGAAAACCCCACCACGGTTGTTTTCAATGTCAGTTTAAACGAATTTTAAAAATGGAAATGTGTCGAAGCGAAATTTTGGCGCGTCCGACTTGTAAAACAGAAGGCCAAACTCAAATAGCCCGACTGGCAAAGTTTGTTATCCGCAAAAAGCAATACTTGAAAAATGAAGAGGCCAGGAGAGCGCTCACAATCATTGCGATTTAAAGCACCTGAATTCTTTTTTTTATCCAACGGCCCTGAGTTAGAAACTAATCTACCTCGGAGCAGTCAGAAAAATAAAAAGAAGAGAGCAGGGCCCAACTGCAGTCATGAAGACAAAGCTCTCCGCGACAAAGGACCTCTTCGAAATATCCTTTTGCGTTGTGGTTGTATCTGGATTAATTGGCCCGAAAGCGCACTTTGTTAACAGCATGAAATCAGGCTGGCGCTCGTCTTATGGGGGAGTACACGTCACTGCTAGGCGTGGCAGCAGTGGCAGTGGCAGTCCGTACATCTGTCTGGGCTTTGGATGTCATAACCCTCTCATAACATAAACATAGTGCTACTATACACCTTCACAAGTATATGTTACTCGAGTTCAGAAAGTGGCTTGTTATTTAATGTCTAGATGGTGACAATTTTAGCAGTCATTTTTCCTTCAGCATTTTTTGCTGTGTAATGGCGTGGGTGACTTTGAGGCACCATTAATAAAAAACAATATCAACACGCACGCACCATTTTTTGCAAACAACAGAGTCCATTTGTTTATACCAAAAAATTATAAAGCGCTTTTACAATCAACAACGCTACAAAGTCAAAATGCCCTGATCTTTGTTAATTCATTATATGCAAGCATCTATATATTCATTAATAATTAATACTAACAGTTGTTTATTAGCTTAGAATTATGTTTCTGGCCCCATTAGCTCAGTTGGTTTAGAGCGTTCGGCTTTTAACCGAAATGTCGTGGGTTCGACCCCCACATGAGGCGCTAACCTTTTACAATTTTTTGTAAACTAATTTTTTAACTTGCTGATTATGATTCATCTTTTTGGGGATTTTCAAACTGGCATTCGTTGATTGGGTAGATAAACTGGTTGTTTGTATGCACCGAGCACACCATTTCTTTTCCGGGTTGTGATTTTTGGGTGGTAGCATGCAATGTGATTGGCTGTTGAGACTAAAGTACTTTTCTTTTTCCGCATTGACTGTTTCAAAAAAGAAAAAATTAGTTTATTGACAAATGGAGCTTGCGCTCGCTCGATTTATAAAGAAAGGGTGGCAATTGATCACTTTCTCTCTCTTTCTCTCTCAAGTGTTATTTATATTATTCTACCCTTTCTTTTTTCATTCCTTCTTTCTTCTCTTATTAAAAGCATTATACCCAGTTTTTTTCAAACACTTCATTAATAACAAAAGAAAACAATGGTTGACATTACTTCCGCCTCCGCCTCCTTATCATCCGCTGTCTCTCCAGCTGTTTCTGCAGCCAGCACTCGGCCGGCGTACCATCTAGCCACTGAGCTCGTGCACATTGATAGCGACGCAGTCAAGGACAACTACAACGCAGCCTCTGTGCCAATCTACCAAACCGCAACATTCAAGCAGCATAACGCAGATGGTTCCGGGGGTGAATACGACTACTCCCGGTCCGGCAACCCGACGCGCACAGCGGTAGAGGTACATATGGCCAAGATAATGGCAGCAGAGCGCGCCTTCGTGGTATCCACGGGAATGACCGCACTGGATGTGATCTTAAGGCTGGTGAAGAGCGGGCAGGAGATCGTCGCCGGAGATGATATTTACGGTGGAACTAATAGGTTGCTCACTTATGTATCGCAGTTTAATGGCGTTCGGGTGCATAATGTGGATACGACGGATCCGTGCAAAGTGGAGGAGAAGCTCGGGCCGAATACTCGGTTGGTCCTGTTGGAGTCACCAACGAATCCGCTGATTAAGATTGCGGACATTCGTAGGATTTCGCAGCGCGTTCATGAGCTGTGCCCGCAGGCATTGGTTGTCGTGGATAATACTATGATGTCGCCATATTTGCAGAATACCCTGGAGCTGGGCGCGGATATCGAGTATCATTCAGGGACAAAGTACCTTTCGGGTCACCATGATCTGATGGCTGGTGTTATTGGTTGCAGAACCAAGGAGGTCGGTGATCAGCTGTACTTTGTTATCAACGCTAGTGGATCTGGACTCGGGCCTTTCGACTGCTGGCTGCTGCTCAGGGGCGTCAAAACCCTGGGTATTCGCATGGAGAAGCAGCAGAGCAACGCCATCCTGATAGCTGATTTCCTCGAAGCACAGGGTCTTCGGGTACACTTCCCGGGCCTGAAATCCCACCCGCAATACGATCTGCATGCGCAGCTGGCTTCGGGCCCCGGCGCCGTGCTGAGTTTTGAAACCGGTGACGTTGGGTTGTCCGAGCGTATCGTTGAGGGTGCTCGACTGTGGGGTATTTCGGTGAGCTTCGGGTGCGTCAATTCGCTTATTTCTATGCCCTGCAAGATGTCTCACGCGTCGATTCCGGCGGAAATTAGGAAGCAGCGTCAGTTGCCTGAGGATCTGATCCGCCTGTGTGTCGGTATTGAGCACCCGGAGGACCTGATCAATGACCTGACCAATGCGCTGAGGGTGGCTGGGTTCCCAGTCAAGGCTTAATAGAATATCCATTAATTAACAAAAAACCATAAATAATAAAATAACGTTTTTTCAGTTTGTCTTCTTGTCAACAACAGCAGCATCAGCAGCAGCAGCGGGTGCGGGTGCGGCTCCGCCATAGTTAATAGCGGTCTTGTGCTTAATAGTCAGGCAGTTAATATCGAGGTAGGCGCAAATAGTGTCAATAACCTCCAATGCAAAATGCGCATACTGAATCGCTGTATAAGCGAGACAGATCCAAATAAGCACAACCTCCTTCTCCTCCACAAACATTTTGGACAGCCCAATCGACGGGGCAATGGCATTGGCTGTGCCAAAGAAAATCGGAATATGCATGCGGTTGAGCTTTGGGAAGGGCGCACCAGTGACATGCGCGACAATAACGCGGCCGACAATATACGAGAACGCGAAACCGACAAACATCAGGAAAACGACCAAGTGGCGTGCGAGAATCGCAGGCGACGCGTATAGCCATAGGGCGCAGCCCCCGATGGATGCGAAAAACGGGATGGAGTCGGCGAATGCGCCCCAGACGCTCTTTTTTTGCTCGCGACAGGCTGCGGCAACATTGCTGAAGCTAGCGTACACTGTGGGCACGAGAACGACCCCCATTCCGACCACGACGGACTGCGCCATGGTCAGCGGCGGCAGCAGATCCACGATGCTCTGCTGCAGTGGAAGAACGTTATAGAAGCTGGTGGACCAGAATGCCGGGCCCAGAATGCCGGTTGCCAGCGTTGCCAGAGAAAAGGACAGGATGCCTTCGACTGGGCCTGAGAAGTACCCGAGGAACAGCACATGCGTGTGGTACTCCTCCATAGTTGACATGTAAAAGTTCGTCAGTGCGAGAAATACCAATGCAACCGTCCACCAGGACTCCCCCAGCTGGCACGTCGAAGCAAACAGAGTCATGATCAGGGACACCACCAGGGAATCGCAACCGTGGTCGAAAAGCTCTCCGAGCGGAGACGCCGTTCCTGTGCGTCTCGCCTGCTTCCCATCGACTGCATCGAAGGACCCGTAGATCCAGATACACGCGGAGTACGCAAAGTACACCCAGGAGGGGCAGGTCTCTACCAGGTTGGGTGCGTAGATTTGGTTCAATACCATTGCTATGATTACGTGCAGAGACCCGAGCAGCGTCACCATGTTGGCTGCCATCGTTAGAGGGAAAACCTTGACCAGCTGGTTCCAGTACTCGGCCAGGACATACTTGCTAATAAGTGACTTGTCGATTGCCTGGTACTTGTACTTTTTCAAATTGGGCAGATAGTTCTGCGGAATATACGGCGCCATGTTTTAATAGATTTAAAATTAGAAAATAAAAGAGGAAGTAAAAAAAATGGAGGCTAACGATGGAAAGAGAGAAGTAAAAAAGTTTTTTCTTTCTTTCTTGTCCTTTGTGCTTCTCTTCTTTTTGTAAAGCAAATATGTGAGAATAAAAAATAACTGTGATTTTGTGCGTGGCTGAAATGAATTTTTTTCTTGTTTTTTTTATTGAGTGGCAGCATATGATTCATGTGCAGATATAGCGCAAGTACACGTAAAGAAAAACATTTTTTTGTTTGCGTGTGTGAATGGAAATAGTGTCCAACAAAAGAGAGGCAAGTGGCAGGTTGACCGGCTGTTCGTCTGTCCGGTTGACCTGCCCTGTCACCTTATTCTTTATATTTTAAATTGTAATTGTAATTCATGTGGTGTATAATTAAGGCGCGGAATTAACTGCTGACCTGCCCAACTTGTTTTTTATTTCTTATTTTGTGAATGAATGACCGATTGGCAGCGTGATTATGACAGTGATGGCGGTGATGATGATGTCCCGCAATCAGCAACAAAAAATATGTATTTTTTATTAATCCTTTAAAGACAAAGAAAAATAAAAAGTGTCCACATTAACAGATTATTCATATCCGATACAACACAACTATCCATATTTTTCTTTAGATAAAAATATGCATGATGTGCGCAAAGAAACAAAAAACAGAACAGCAGAATCTAGCTAAAAAACATAAACAAATCGACAAGGGCACCAAAAATTGAAAACCAAAGTGAACATATTTTGAGAATGTACAATTAATTGTTATATAAAACAATATCTAAAAGCCCCACCCAGTCTTTTATATTTCTTTCTCTCCCCCTTTCTCCCTCCCTCTCTCTTTCTTTTATTGCATTTTCTATTTGTTTTCACATATTTATTTACTAAAGATATGTCTTCGTTCAACCCAATCAAGCGCATAATCGAAAAGATTCGATCTCTACACATATGCAGTCTCTGCCTCAACCGATTCCCAGAAAAGGATGCGCTATCCACACACACAGTGATGTGTCGATTAGAAATGGCCAGAAAACTTGGCGAATACTAACCTAGAAATAAATTTTCAAAAATGTATTTTAATCAACTTATATAAAAACATTTCATTTCATTATGTTTCATTATATTTTTATCGAGCAATTAAAAAATAAAACAAATGAATATTGAGGAGAGAGAGAGAGATAGAGAGAGAGAACCGGATGGAAACAATCAATCCCACGGGTTCTGGAACCCACAGAAAATCAATGCATTGTGCACCTTTTATTTATATTTTTATCGTTGTTCTATTAATGCAAAAATGAAAAATGAGATGGAAAAAAAGAAGGGAGGAGGGGAGCAGAGAGAAAAATTGATAGACAAAAAAAACTGTAGTTTTTTATCTCTCCGCATTGAAAACAAAACAGCAAGATATAAATACTGGGGGGTGGAAAAATATGAGGTGGAGGTCGACAAAAAAAATTATTGTTTTTAATATTGTTTTCCTTTTTTCGTTCTTACCTCACTCCCTCAATAAAAATAAAAATTCCTTTTTTCATTTTTATACCTTTTATTAAATTTGTTAATATTCATATTCATATTCAAATTCCCTTTTTTATTTGAAAAAATCTCCGAGCCCTATTACTTATGTCAGTTTTCTTTAACCGCACGCCAGCGGTATCTCCATGTCTATCTTCTGAAAGCCAAAGCAGCAGTAATCACAGTGACCCCACAGTAACGCCGCCACACATTAATTTCAAAGAATTATTCGGCCTGCCACCAGCCACGCCATCCCCAACCAGCACCACCCTAGGCAGCAGCCCTGACGGCAGCAGCTCAGAGAGGCCCAAATCACTAGCGGGATCCGCGCGCTCCCTCCTCAGCGTACTCAGCATTGCAAACAAATTCAAAAAAGCGCTTTCGCCCAAACCATCCAGCCCCGCGGACCTTCCGGCAGACCCCTTGCAATCGGATCAGCAGGAGCAACGGGTCAATGACCTGGTGGTTAAGTACATGGATCTGGAGGACCGGCACACCAGAGGATACGTGGATGTCACCAAGAACCACGCGCCGCAGCGCAAACGGAAACCTGGCAAAAAACCCGCAGCAAAGTGTAAGGTCTATTATGAGGTCTACGGACATGGTCCGAGGCGGCTGCTCTTTATTATGGGGATGACCGGGAGCACGCAGTATTGGCGACTGCAGACCCGACACTTTGCGTCCCTGGGGGACTACACCGTCTGCGTATTTGATAATTGCGGCAGCGGTCGGTCGACCACTGCACCGGGACCCTATAAGATCTCGCAGTTGGCGCGGGACGCGCTCAGTGTGCTGGATCACCTGGGCTGGGAAAAGAATATCAATATGGTGGGCGTGTCTTTGGGCGGAATGATTGCGCAGGAAATGTGCTTGATGCGGGCGGGGGTATTCGACTCGGTGTGTTTTGTGGATACCTGGCATAGTGCTGCGCTGGCTGTGCCGACGGTGAAGGAGGTTGGGTTTGCCTTCAAGGGCATGTCGCTGGCCGGGAATCCCAGGGGCTTGATCCAGCTGGTGTTTTCCAAAAAGTGGATCGAGGCACCATTCCACGACGCGGAGGGGGGGGAGGACGGAGGGTGCCAGGAGACGGCAGGCCTGAACAATGGCGCTGTTATGCTCAAGCTATTCGAGGCCATCCGAGCCGACCTCGTTCGCGACCCTGATTGCGGCGCCAGCCCCGATAGTCCGCCACCGAGCGGGTCGGGGAAGCAGCAGGCGGCTCAGGATGCTCAGCCCGGGACCATATCTGCACACACACCGCCGCGGTTCCTGACCCCAGACATGGCGCCCAAGGCCGTATCTCCGGACATGCCGCCCAAGCTTCCGACGCCCAAAACACTGCCTCGGCCGCTGCCTAGGGCCGTCACCCGGCTGCTGGAGCGGCCCAAGCCGCTCGCGCACTCGCGATCCATCGCAAGCCTGCAATCCCCCCCCTCAACCGAGTCCCAGCCCCCATCCCTGCCCAAGCGCAACACTGGCGATATCCACCAATTCATCGCGACGCTCGGCCACCGCCTGCCCGCCACCCGTGTGCGCTCAATCCGCGACCTCAACCCAAACACGCGGTTCCTCATCATCCATGGCGAAAAGGACCGCGTCATCAGACCGTTTTGTGCACGCTCGTTTGCGAAACTGCTCCAGTGTCCGCTTGCGTGGATTCCACGCGCCGGGCATATGCCGTTGATAGACTCACATTGTACGTTTAATCTTTTGGTGCGCGCATTTACTAGGGACGAGCCGTGGCTCAGGGAGATGCGGGATAGGTCGGTGGTGGTGCCGCCGTTGTGGGAGGAGCAGGTGCAGGTGGGCGAGTGGCTCAAGAGGGGTAGGGGCGGGGTTTGGGTGGATGAAGGGCGGTGCGAGCTGAGACAAACGGAGGGGGGCGAGGTCGAGTGTGTGGGCAAGTTGGAGTGCGAGATCATCCTGGTGGATGGGGATGCTGGAACTGCGAGGATTTTGATGCCGAATGCGAACAGTGCTGACACTGCCACTGCCACTGCCACTGCTGCTGCAGCGGGTGGGGGGAGGAGAGCATCGATGATCGAGACGCCGGAGCCAGATGAGTCGCCGCCGCTGACGCCGGCGTCTGTGCCGCCGTCGATTGGCTTCGAACAGACGCTGGTGGATCCCCCCGCGAAATGATCATGTACGGCACACTGCTCGACGCGCCGTTCAGGATCAGGCGGTACGACCAGAACCAGAACCAGGACCAGAACCAGAGCTAGAGCTAGAACAACCAAATATAATAGAATGAAATACGTAATGTTTAATTCTTACTAACGTAAATGAAAAAACTCAAACATGAAAAAACTCATTGCTGTGGCGGGTAATGGTGGTTCTGGCTCTGGTTTTGGTGGTACTGCGATGAAGGCGGGTTCTGTGGAGGGAGAGGCGGCAGCTGCGGCGGCGGAAGCTGCATAGGATGCTGCTGCTGCTGTAACATTGGCGATGACTGTTGCAACATTGGCGACGGCTGCTGTGAAGGAGGATGCTGCCGCTGCTGCTGTTGCTGCTGGCTATGGTAATAATGCACCTGCTGCTGCTGCTGCTGGCCTGGCACCTGGAACATCTGTCTCTGGTGCACCACAGGAGACTCAGACTGCGTATATCCATGGAACCCATGCGACGCTTGATGCTGCTGCTGCTGTTGGGGTGGTGGTACAGTCGAAGGAGAGTGATATACAACCCTCCTCGCCGCCGGCCCCACGCCAGCAGACATCAGCGGCCGCGGCAAAACCACCCTCTCCTGTTGCTGCATGCCCGAACTGCCATAAGGCACATACCCGCCGCTCTGGGGCATTGGCAAGGGCAAAGGCGCCGACGGCTTCCGCTGCCTTATCCCATGCACCTGCTGCAAATGCTGTGGGTGCTGGTGCTGATGCTGATGCAGGTGTGGGTGCTGGCGATGCGTCAAATGCGGGCTATGTTGATGATACGGGATCGAAGCAGGGCCAACAGAAGACGGTCTGGTTCCAATAAAGTGCTGCTGATGCTGCTGATTCTGTGGGTGTTGCAGTGGCGACATTGGGCCACTGCTGCTGCTACCGGCATTGTTGCCCAGGGGGGAGAATGCGCTGGGGCCAATGGACATCGGCGGGTACAGCGGCCGGTCATGCACAACAGAGGAAGGCCTGGATGCCGGCTTCTGCTCCATCATCGACGCCAGTGCCAGTGCCGCAATCCCCGTTGCCTCATCCTCCTCCTTATCTCGCCTCCCTCGCTCATCACCGTCTCCCTGGCCCCCCTGATCCTCGTCCTCGAACCATTTCTGCGGCGTATCCACCGGTGAATCATCATTCAATAGTGCATTGATCTTGGTCACACTGACCTTCCTCGGCTCCTCATCATCCTCGTCCCTGTCCTCTACTTCCTCGATGATCCGCGCAACCGGCGGCAGGGGCGACACAGCCGATGTCAAGTTGGAAATCTGCAACACCGATGATCTCGGAATATACGCCGTCGGCACGACCGGCGAAGATGAGAACCGCGGCAGGCCCTCGACTGGCGGCGGCGTCGGCTGCGACGACAAAGTATCAGACTCGGCGCGCACCATGGTTCCTTGCGCTGCAAACGACGGTGGTCGCGGTGGCCAGCTGCCTTGCTGCAGAGATAGCGACGGAGGGCGCGTGCGCGAGTGGCTGTTTGATTGGAACTGATGCTGCTGAGACTGAGGCTGCTGAGGCTGTGACTGATGCTGTTGCTGCTGAGACTGGGATTGATGATGCGGAGACTGATGGTGGTGGTGATGTTGCTGCAAGGCGTAGTGCGTTTCGGGTCCAGGCAAGGCCGCCGACGAGCGCGCGTAAATGACCGCTCTGCCGCCATCCACGCCCATCGTAGGGAAGTTAGCCATCGACGCTGGCGCTGTGCTCGGCCCCACCATCGGTGCCGAACCGCTTCCCATCTGCAAAGACATTGGCAGCGGCGGCATAGGCTGATCAACCGCGGCAGCAGACTTTGCCAAATCGACCTTTCTCTTCCTCCCCCTCTTCTCCTTCCGCACACCCTCCTCCTCGCCCACCGCACTCCTAATAGCCGACAAGCCGCCCGATCCCAGCGACACCACCGAGGACATCGGCACCATTGCAGACGACAAAGACAGAGTTGGTGCTGGCGGTGGTGGTGGCGGCTGGAAGGGTGTCATAGGCGGAACAGTTCCAGCGAGTTTGTTCCGCTGATACTCTACGATGACCGCATCTAAGCCCAGTTTCTCTCGGTTCGCCCTAAAATAATTCCGCACCTGTGTTCCTGTCTTGGACCCAATCGCCTCAGCCAACCCAAGCCAATCCTGGCCCAAGCGAACAACGTAATGCATAAACGCAGACCGCTCATGCACAGACCAATACGACGAGTACCCGCTCTTCTTTGCCGTCATTGTAGCTGCTGCCGCTGCCAATGATGATGCTGCCCCGGCTCCAGTCGATATGGCAGAGGCAGGACCAGCCACAGAGGGAAGCGCTGGAGATGGTGTTCGTCCGCTCTGCTGGCTCGCCACGCTTCCGTTGTTGGCAGCGGCTGGGTCGATGACGGATACTTTCGGTGGAAGAACAAGCGTCATGGACGGACGCGGCTGCAGTTGTGATAGCTCGGAGGACCGGCTCGAAGATACAACCTCGGATGCACGCCTCTGGTGCTGCTGCTGCTGCTGCTGATTCTGGTGCGTGGGCATGGGAGTCGCTGGCAAGCTGTTGTTGTCCATGGCCAGGACCTGCGCAGCCAGCTCCTCAGCTAACTGCGCAGCCAATGGCGTCTCGTCGTCCTCGTCGCCACTCGAATCCACCGCACCGCCCATAGCCATCATCGCCGATAGAGTCTGCTGCGACGGCTGCTGCGACTGCGCTGACGGCTGTGGCGATTGCGTGCGCTGTCTTTTGGCCCCGCCAATTGGCAGCACCAGCCCATCGGGCATACGCCTGGCCACCGGCGGTAACACAAGGGAGTCAACCCTCGGCTGCATCCCCGTAGCCTTGCTGCTGCTGCTGCTGTCCGCTGCCCCTGTCGCCTGCTTTTTGGCAATAATGTCGCTGATCAGCGCGCCGTCGGGCGTGCGGTAGTGGAAAAAGAAGTACCGACACTGCGCCATGGTTTTCGATGGCATCAGTGAGGCGACCTGCGCAAAATCAGCGCCCAGCCGGTGGAACCCACGCAGCACTCGGCGCCGGTCGTCGCGTACCCACGCGGCTGCCCCCACAAGGACAGACTCTTGCGCGCCAGCCTCTATCTCTACCTGCGCCTCCAGCATCCGCTTATGCGCCGTCCCGGGCAAGGCACCGGTGGGCTTTGTATCTGCGGTTGCCGCTGTGGAGCCAATCAGCAGGGTCTCGTACGAGCTGATGGGCCGCTTAAGCACAGATGGCTCCGAGGTAACGTACCGGTCCAGAGCAGACTCCTTGGGCGTCGGGCGCTCACCCACAGCGGATCCATCCAGATGAGGAGCCGCAGAGGCTGCTGAGGGATCAGTCACCAGCCCTCCGTCAATCTTCTCTCTCAAGGGCTGGCCGTGCCAGAACCCAGGCGGCGAATCCGTGTCCCGCTCGCCGCCCGTTGTCGCGTCCACAATGGCTGTCAGCGTGACCCCGAACCGCGAGAGGCTCTTGCGTGACACCACCCGCGAAAGCACCCCACTTGTGCCCCCCTGAGAAATACCGGGTAATCCGCTGATACATCCGGCAGAGACCACGCCGCTGGCCTCGACGATTTCCTCGTCCTCCATGTCGTCGTCGTTGGTGCCCGAGTCAGACCCCGAGTCGGAATTGCCCACGGCACCTGAGGTAGCGCTGGCTGCGGGCATCTGCGCCAGCGACGATGATAAAGCCGCTGCCGATGCTTGCTCGATTTCGCAGGTGCGCCGGGTGCGCACGATGCTGCCGCCCAGCGCGTAAGCGTTGAACTCAGACCGCTGCCTGGACTTTTGCGGCGGCATTGCGGGCGGAGCCTGTAGAGGCTGTGGCTGAGGCTGAGGCTGAGGCTGGGCATGCTTGGCGCACGAGCCGCGCGGCCCCCAGTGCCCGTCGTCCTCAACTAGCTCACCCTCTTCTTCGTCATCGTCGTCGTCACCGCCGCTGCCCCCACCCTCGATGCCGCTGCCCGCATTCCACTGCCTCGAATCGACGGCAGACACTGGCACAGGCTCGGACACCGAAGCGGGGGCAGACACGGCGGAGGGCGGGGGTGAGCCAACCACCATCGGCGCCTTCAGATCAGAATCAGTGTCCATTGCATTGGCAGAAGCAGGGGCGGAGCCAGAGGCAGAGGGAGCAGAGGCAGGCGTGGTGTCGGTGTGCGTCGCTTCCCTGGGCCTGGGTTTGGGCCTGGGCCTGGTTTCGGGCTCAACCTCCTCCTCATCCTCCTCAGGCTCCTCCACGCCCAGAGCGAGATTCAAAAGCCCGCTGCGACTGAACACCTCCCCCTCGTCTCCACCGCCTGCCTCCCTCTTTCTCTGCCGGTTGGCCGCAATGATGCTGCGCAACAGCGCGCTGCTCTTCGATCTGCGGTCCAAGACATCCATGGCCGAGACGCCCTCCTCCTCGCTGCTCTGGCCATCCTCGACAACTGCCTGGCCGCCTTCAGCGGCAGAAACGTACGAGGCAGCAGCCTCCACCGCCATGCGCTCTCTCTCCTCCCTGGCACGGCGTTCTCGCCTCTCCCTGGCCTTCTCCTTGCGCTTCCTGCCGCCGGGCTGCTGCTGCTGCTGCCTGCGCCTGGATTTCTTGTTGCTCCGAGCCTCAAGCTCCTTTAGACGCAGGGGTTTTTTGTTGCGGTAGTAGAACAGCACGCAGTCGTTCATGGACTTGTGCGGAATGGCCGCGGCGATGCGGCCAAACTGCTTCGGGTGCGCGAGGTAGGCGGCAACAAACGCGGACACCTCGGGCTGCGTCCAAAAGTGGCTGGGGTCGGCGTTGTTCGCGTACGCCACGCGGCGATACTCAGGCGACCCAGGCGTCGGCGCGTGCGCGTGGTAGAACGCCATGGGGTCATCGACACGGTGACTGCCGTTATCTACGCGCAGCATTGCGTGCTCCTTGGCACCCAGAACCATGTTGGGAATGACCGCCGCCGTGCGCTGGCTGCGCAGATCCGGATTGCGCGCGTCGTCGTACTGCAGCCGCTCGATGATCTTCTGCAGCTCGGCGTCCGAGTGCACTGCATCCGACGTAAACAGGCTGGCGTCGACGCTGTCTGCCGAGGTGGCTGCCGCTGCCGCCGATGCTGATGCAGAGAAAAGCGGGCCCAGCGTAAAGCCGAACTCATCCGCTGCCTGCACGGCCGCGCCGCGCCTCCTGTGGCTCCCCCCAGCCACTGCGCCCTGCAGCGGTGTCCCGCGCTGCCGTGCCTCGCGCTGCCGGTCCAGCCTATCGACGCGCCGGCGCCAGCGCGCGTACAGGTCGCGGTATTCCTCCTGCAGCCGCCGCGCGTGCGCCCGGTCCTGCCTGTGCTCGCGCCCCAGCAGCCGCGCCAAGTGCGGCCGCAGCTGCTCATGCACGGCCTCGTTCTCTTTCCAAAACGGCCAGTCCTGCGGCTGCTGGTGCATGCCGGGCACAAACTGTGGATATGCCTGGAGGAAGGGCTGCGCCAGCTCCGCGTGCATTGCGGCTGCGTGCCGCTGGTTGTCGGCGTAGATGCTGGCCACCAGCGCACGCGTGCGGTCCTTGGATCCGTCGTTGTCCAATGCCGACTCTGAGTCGGACATGTGCTCGTCATTCGAATCCGAATCCAAATCTGAGGACGAAGACGAGGATGAGGACGAGGCGCCTGGGCTGCTGGATGCCTGCTGCGGAACCAAAAGGGGGCTGCCCTCGGCCGCAGTGGCGGCGGCAGCGGCAGAGGCTGGCAGCAGGTCACTGGGCGCTGCGGGTTCTAAAGGTGCGCTGTTGGGACTGCCAAGTGGCGAGCCGGGCACTGTGCGATCGTCACTCTGTGCTAGCGCCTGCGGCTGCGCTTCATTTTGGGCCGGCGCTACCACGTCTTCAGCTGTAACGGATGTGATGCGCACCAGCCGCTCCTGGCACTCTGCAATTTCACGGTCAATGTCCGAAATACGGCTCTGCAGCTCAAGCTTAGGTACCTCGGTATGTATGCTCTCGTTCTCGTCCTCGTCCTCGTCCCCGTCCTCGTCCTCGTCCTCGTCCTGAGACCGCCTGGGCGACGGCGTCGCATCCCTAGTCACAGGCTGTCGAGTATGCTGATGTTGCTGTTGATGTTGCTGCTGCAGCTGTTGCTGTTGAGGATGTCTAGTCTCTGCGGGCCTAAGACCCAGACGGTCATTCACAGTCAATCTCCGTGTGATTCTGCGGTCCTCCATATCAAGCTCGCCCTCCTCCAATGACTCGCTTGTCTCAGCCGCGCCCCTAAACCTCTCTCCCCCACTGACTGAATGCCTGGCGACAAACCTCTGCATCCCATGGGACCCCTCTGACGGGTGCCGTCTCGGCAGCCCACTCCTCTGCTGCGCCCAGTGTACACGTTCTTGGTCGCTGGACACCTGAGCTCCCGCACGCTGGTATCTATCCTGCCCCGTCCAGCGACTGGACTGTGATTGACTGTAGTTAATGCTGCGCGGTTGACCTTGGTCCATAGAGCCAGAGCGTATGCGGTCTCGAGATACCAACGGATATGTGTCTGTGCGGTCAGGCCGGTCAGGCCGGCTATATTCTCGGTCGCGGCTGCTGCTGTTGCTGCCGCTGCCGCTGCTGCCAACGCGATGCCGACCTCCGGCAGAATCCAAAGGTGGCCGATTGTAGCTCATTTATAATAGATAATAAAAAGAATTTACGCGTGAATTGAATAAAATTAACAAAAAGTACAGCTTGATTTTGAGGGAATCCAATTATAAAAGTTGAAAATGGAGAATGAAGACAAAGGCTCCCCCATTCGTTTCAAAATTCTATTTTGAACTGAAATTAAACTCAAACCCACGCGTTTTTTTTTCATTTTTCTTTAAAATTTTGGACATTAATTTAACTGTTTTTTCTGCACTGTGATTGGCCAAACACAAATAGGGTGCATTTAACTTTCACTATTTTTTCACACTTAATTTATCCCGTCGATTCGTTGAAAATTGAATTTCCTTTTCAATCCCCTTCTTCACTTTAATTTTTCACTTTGCATTCAATACAACCTTTAATCGTAAAATGGTCGTAGTCTACAACCTCTACATTTTTGACAGATATTGCGAATGCATTTTCTACACCGAGTGGAATCGCCCCAACACACATCTGACCAGCACCCGGCATTCCACCGACCTCAGCCGGCCCCCCGTCTGGCCCAGCGCGCAGTCCCCGCGCAACACGCCCATGGAAGAAGAGGCCAAGTTGGTTTATGGTGTGGTCTTTTCTACCCGCAACATAATAAACAAACTCAATTCCAAGGACAGCTCCAAAGGAGGAAACCCCGGAGGATTCCTATCCTTTGCTACAAACACTTACAGGCTGCATTACTACGAGGCACTGTCGGGCGTAAAGTTTGTTATAACAACAGATGTGGCGACTAACAATATGGAGCCTGCCTTGGATATGATATATAAGAACATATATGTCGAGTATGTGGTTAAGAACCCCTTGTTTTGTGTCGATCCAAATGTTTCGAGCCCGATCGAAAACGACTATTTTAGAGCCGTTTTGAATAATTATATCAAGGAGATTTCGACTTCGTCATCAGCTCTGTCTGCTTCTGCTTAATTATTAAATGCACATGCATATTTAATCGATGTTGAAATTTTATGTTTATTAAATCAATTTTATGAATGAAAATACATTTGATTTAGCTAGAAATAAAGTGATTTTATTTTATACTGCCTACATGGTTGGCTGAATAAGCTACATTCTGTTTAATTGCCAAAAAACAAATCGAAACAATAGCTTTATTAATTACTCAGACTGGTCAAATAACGTCGATTACGTGCAGAGCATCATGCGTGCAAATAGAAAAATAAACTTACACATCATAACAAAAAAAAAACAAATGTTGACAAACGAGGCAAGGCTTTTTCACCCATGTCGAAAACAATTGTATATTTTACAGACCACTCGAATTAAATGCACAACACAAGCACCTGCTCTGCACACTTTGCCTATTTTTCTTTCTTTTGCGTTTGTTCTGTCAATATTCCAACGTCATGTTTTGCAGAATATAATTTGTTACAATTGTTTTCATTAACAAACGTGTGGCAATAGCATGCAGAGTTGGACAATGCAGTTTTTCTTTAGATTAATTGTAAACAAAAAAACGCATTGCCACTTCTCAGAGTGGAAGACAATCAGACCGTGATGCTAAAATTACAATACAAATGTGGCAAGCAATTTTTGATTGTGCATCATAAGGCTAAATGAAGAGTCCGACCCGATTCACAAGAAAAGGTCAAAACATTGGTCTGACAATTGATTCAACTACCACTTATAAATATATAACAATTGTGCTGTCTCGGGTGGTGTTTGTCAAGTGGTATTAGTTGACTTTAGTGAACATTTGCAATAACATTGTAAACTCGGGGATCTGTGGTACGAAACCTAGCTTTTTTACATCTTTTTCCCATGACCTATGTAAACACAATTAGGAATTGTTTATTTTTACTTTTGTGCATGCCCACGTACAATGTGTGTTGCCACACCGTGTTGGGGCTTGCGGACGTGCATTGAAATGAACCTGTGCGAATTAAGCACTATTGCTCAGTTGACCTTGGTTTTGTCCCAGGGAAGATGTAGAACAGGACCACTGCAGTATAAAATGCCCTTGCCATGGCGGTCTATCCTTCCAATATCTTTATATTATAATATAATACCATATAAACACACATCCAAACCAGCAGCCTAACAAAAAAATAGCTTTTATACTCGACAGCCATCATTTTTACTCTAAAATCAGCATTCCTTACCCTCAAGTCAATATTATTTATTACATTATGAATACCGGCATGCCAGTTTCACACTTGAGCCTCTTGAGCGACGCCGCTGCGTGCGCCAAGAAGATGCGCTCGCTGTCAATCAGAACAGCCAATGGCCACTGCGTCAGCATTCTCAACGACGACCATAACAATGACATTAACACCGGTGCAAGCAGCACAGCTAATGGCAGCAGATGCAGCTCCATTGGGGCTAAAAGTGTTGACCACTACCAGCAGTCGCTTCCTGACATGACGCCAGACAGATCGCCCTTTTTTGCCCACCTTGCCTACACGCCATCCACACACCCAAGCACGCCGCAAATGTCGCCCGCTCGCCTGCCATCCATGTCAGCGCTAATCCAAGCAGTAAACATGAGCGGGTATAGCGACAAAACACCTACACGGCCTTCTTTCTCCCAAGTCTACTTGCACAACCACGCCCCCAAAAACCAGCCAATGCCATCCCTGCCCATCACAACGTGCACTCAAATTGCTTTGCGCTCATTGTCTTCCAAGCGCAGGTACGTTTGCTCGCACTCCGATTGCGGCAAGGCTTTCACGACCAGTGGCCACTTGTCGCGGCATTACAGAATCCACACGGGTGAGAAAAACTACCAATGCCTTTACCCTGGATGCTGCAGCCGGTTCTCGCGCCAGGACAACATGATGCAGCACTACCGCACGCACTTGTCACCGCGCAGCCGTCGCACGCGCGGCAGCATTGTTTCTGTGCAATACCAAGGTTTGGGCGCAGACAATAGGAGCAGACAAGATATGGTTGCTCGCCACCCGAGTGTACAAAGCGCCTTTCATCCGTTTGCAGAGCATTACGCCCAACACTTGCCGCAAGTTCCAGCTCAGTGGCAATTCTACTAGATAAAATAAACCTGTAAAACTGCTGGCGCTGCTTGCAACCACTCCCATTCCCATTCTCATATCCATGTTTTCTCTTTAGTTTTTACGCGTTTGTATAAATATCATTGTTTTCATCATGACAACAATACAATCAATAAAACATTAATAATTAAAAATGTTTATAAATAATGGCAAATATTTTAATAGCCATATGAGAGCAGCGCTCGTTGTTGTAATACTGCTGCTATCATTCACATCTTGCAATGTTGGCACCTGTGAATCGTCAATAGAAAAGGATTAGGTCGACCAAATTATTTTTAATAACCGCTCATTTTTTGAAATGCAATTATTCAATTATTTGGTTGTGAATACCAGCACATATTATAGATGGCTAATGTTTTAATAAAAAAATTGCAATAGTAAGCCAACATATGCATAGCAGCTGGTTTGTACATAAATATGAGAATCTTGATTAACAGGGCTTGGTAGCTCCAAAAAAGTCTATTCATTCCCACTACTGGGTTTCATAGTGTAGCTGGTTATCACATCGGATTCTGATTCCGGTAACCCGAGTTCGAATCTCGGTGAGACCTTACTTTTGCCCTTATATTTCTTTATTTGCTTAAGGCAAGTTTAGACCTTGTCATTTTTTTTATAAAACTCAGTGCACTTTTATCGATGAATTTTCATGGCAATTAGATGGTTCAAATAAGTTCAATGCGATGGTTATATTTTAAAATTGTCAAGTATTGTATATTGTACTAAAGCTTGCAAATTCTTGTCATATACAAATGTCTGCCTCTGCACTGGCTGGGGCTCTTGGTTCCTACAAGGCTTGAAACGTAGTTCCCGTCAAATCTTCCGCTGCCGAGAGAGCTCACATATGCTGTCAGTTTTTCAATCTCCTCCGGTGTCCAATTGCTGCTGTGCATGTATGATTTCGTGGAATCAATCGTTTTTCTTAATGTGTTAGTTGGAACATCAAGCTGCGCTGCGACCTCTTTCAATGCGACCTTGCCCTGTGTTATGCGGTCGGTGATCTCCACAATATCAGCACTCGCTATCCTTGCTTTGTAAACTGGATGATCATAGAATCTGGCATTAAGCCACTGACGGCTAGAACTACAATTCAACTGTAGCTCCTCTTTGACCATTCGGCGAACTTGGTCTATAGGGTATTTGTAAACATACTTGTCGACAAGGTCTGTAATCTGCTGGTTGGCTTGTTTGGATATCGGTGGGCTTTTCTGATTTTTTGGCGATTTAACAAATATATAACGCACACTCTGCACAGGGGTACATGGGGATAAATGTTTGGCAATGTTTTCAAACGAAAGCCCCTGTTCACGCAGAGATTTGGCCTGTGCAATGCGTGCGTCTGTCCACCGGAACCTCCCATGCAACAGCTCGTGCATTTGGACGCAGTCCTCGATTCGGATCCACATAAAATTGGAGACAGCTTTAAAGTTGGTTGGCAGCGGCTTTGGATAGTTCGACTCGATAAACCCAGACATGCGGTTGGCCATGTCCCAAGAAAATGTGTCCATGTCATATGTCCAGCCAGCCTTGCCCTCGTCGAATTGGCTGAGCTCCAGGCACTCGAGCTCGCTGAGCCCTGTTGCGCTGCTGACTCGCGCCCAGTCAACTTCTCCCGGAGATAATTGCTGCTTCTGCTGCTGCTGCACTTCGCGAGTCACACTGTCGGCTTTAGATGGGTGTGGTGCTGACAGAGCCGTCGCCTCCTTTGATTTCTGTAAAATACGATAGCGTCTGCGACAGCTACTAACAGAACGAGAAAGAGTCCTGCTGATAATATCCCAATCAATGCCGCTCTTCCTTTTAAGCGTATCAATCATCAGCAAAAGTTGTCTGTCACTGTCGCTGGTCCATTTTTCGTGCTTGTATTCGTTATTCTTGCCCAGCTCGTCTAAATGACAAATATAAATGTAAATATTTAAATCAGCAGCATGTGGCAAAACAGATATAAAACACACGTGAAGCAATATTTGGAGCAACTTACCCTTGTTCCGAATATAATTCATTTTATTGCTACATTGTATGGGCAGTCTGGTCCCAATGTACCGCGAAGCCTCTGTTCCGCCCATCCCCTTGTCCATGCAATATCTCAGCTTTTGCAGCTCACTGTTGGTCCACTGGTCAGAAAGCTCAATGTGACCGTGCTTGATCCAGCTGTGCTGTGCGCGTCCAGGAAATGTGCCCAACTCGCTGTCAATCCGCGCCCAGTCCTCGCCATGCTTGTTGACCAGCTGCTTCAGCTTAACCATATCACTCGCACCAAATACTATGAGTTTGGAAAATGCGAATGATCGGGCACACATGCTCTTAATTACTTTGAGTGGTTTGTCTGGGAACTCGTTCTGTACCATTACCACCAGTGTTTTAGTATCAATAGAGTGACGGTGCTCCCATATGATATCCTTAATCTGCTGTTTCTCGGCATCGGTCCATTGCACGGCTTCCGTATTGTCGTCCTGCGGTGTGTCTTGTAGACGCAAATGTTTATGGTACAATTTAGCCAAACCATGTTGTGACAAAAAGTATGGATACATCAGGTAAATGTCCTTCCATCTCATGCCCTGAGCACGGTATCTGCCGAGATCATCAAGCAATTCTGCCATCATGCGAGGGTGCTGCCAAAAATGAAATGCCTTGAAGCAAACAGAGTCATTGGTGTTCATGTACACGTCTGCTAAAACCCAGTCGCCAGTTGCCTTTTCGCCAAAGTGGTCTGCAACAAACTGAGTCAATATTTTGCGGTTATCGACAGTCCATCTGTGAGGGATGGGCATAGCGCGTGGCTGAATTGAAGACTGTGTCAAGTCAAACAGCCGCAGGCAGTCAATGAGCGGCAAGCCAAACTCGGTGGCCAGCGCCTCCCAGTTGCACCGGGCAGTGGTTGCGTCAAAGAATCTGTTAGCCGCTGCCTCAGTAACCTGCTTCCTCAGCTCTAGTCTCTTTTGGACCTCAGCATCGGCTTGCGCCAGGATCTGCTGGAGTCTGTCTGTGCCAAGGTGGTACTTGTTTGCCAAAATGTACCAGGGGATCGTCGAGTCTGTCGCCTGGATCTCGCGGATATGCTGTACAATCTCGCTCTTGCGCTCGGGCGTCAGTTCAATCGAGGGCACAGCGGCGTACTGCCTGACACTGGTGGCTAAGTGCTGGATATAAGACAATGACACCACGAGTGAGTGTTTGGGTGGTTTGGTAAAGAGGCGGGCAGTTGCTGGCAGCAGCGGCAATAGCAGCAGCGCGCGCATTGGCTTCGAATGACACACAGCCAGCATGAATTAGAAAAATAATAATAAAAATTGAATTGAGCTGCAAATTTAAAAAGAGAGAAAAGGGAAAAGAAAATCGAAAGAGTGCACTGATAAAATGAAATTAGAAAAAAGACAGTCGTGAAATCGTTGCTACTGCATCCTAAAAACATGATTTTTTGTATAGAGGCGATCAGCACAAAATTATGTTTTTAGATTAAAGAAACTTTTAGATAACAATACAAAACATTTAGAAACATTGGCAGATGCGTATACTACAAGTATATATTTATGAAGGCTAGACCAAGTGCTGTTAATCAGGATCAAAGTTATTCAAATGGCTGCTGTGAGCTGTGCTTATTTTGAGTGACTCGGTGACCGAATCATCAGGGGGGTCGATACCAGTGTATACAGCTGCGATGTGGTCACAACCTCTTCTTTGTGGTGCTTTGACTTGCTTTTACTATTAAAGGCGCCGTCGTCAATTTGTAAAAATGCTCCGCCCTCCATTTTCCCAGCAGAGCTCGCCCGCGTCTGAGCTCTAATGTTGCTTGAAACAGAGCCGCCTAAATCGATATCGTACTCTTTCTCTCTCTGCAGGCCATCGTTGCAGAAAGTGCACATCCATTTGTCAAGATACTGCTGTCGATCAAACATGCACTTGAAATGAGGCTTCCGCATAATCTGCCACCACAACACGTTGGTCGCGACGTGGCTGAGTGACGTGTTTATAATGCGCAGGCAAACGTCTTGCTGATATTTAGGGCACACGTAGTTCATAATTGTCACGTATAGAAGGAAAGCATATATGATCACACACATAATCAGCATCTCACGGCTCTCGTTGAACGGGCTCTTGTTGCGAATTATCCAGTGGACGGCCACCATTATAATCACAGTAATCCACAGAAAAACAAGCAGGGTCACCTGGTAGCCCAGGTTGTAGCCGCATATATCAGGCTCCAGAATGTATTCAGTTGTCAGGGACGGCTTCAAGAACTGCGAAATCAATCTGACAAGAAGTATGGCTGCCTAGTACATAATAAACGGCAAATAGAGGCCCCATCCGTGGTATGGGTTGTGTAGGTAGAATACGTGGGACAGACCGTATACCATTAATGCGATGGGCAAGCACATCCCGCCTGCGCCTATCAAAGTTCACATCCATACTCCAAACGCCATGCAGTTATTCATGGGCGTTCCTGCCACGGGTACATAACCGTTGACCTGTATATCACTGAAGAACCATACAGCATATAGAATTATAATCAGAACCATAATAGTGTTGTTTTTGGACTTTATTGGCACGTAGTATCTGTTTCACAGTATATATATAATAGCGCCAAAAGATCGATCAAATAAACTGTCGAAATGATAATAATCATAAGCAGGTCTCCTTTCCCTCGCGGATCCAACGTCATGCCCATTGGCTCAGCGTTCTTCTGGCGTTCAATCTCGCTCTCCATCAAAGTAAAATACAAGTTGTAGACCATTTTAGTAGTAAATATCGAGTCGTCCGTATAAAAATAAATAAAAAGCCAAATTTATGCTTAAAAATTTGACAAGGAACTTGTTCAATCGAGAAAATGTTACTGACTGAAATAAGTGCAAACAACAGGTGGGTGCATAAAATTATTTTTATAATAAAAAGTCAGAAAATGTGAATGTTTATTTTATATACATTTTTAAATAGAAATGTATGTGGATGCGGATGCTGTTACATTAAAAATATATATAATGAACAAAATGAATATGAACAGTGGATGGTGTTCATCCCTTAGCTTTCTTTTAGTTTATATGTTCAATATATTTTTAACATAACACCCCGACATACCCCTTCATTCCATAATGCATATGCTTGAACGTGCATATACAAAGACCATAGGCTTGACACGCCAAGACACCAGTCTGTCCGCGGAAAAACCAGTTCTCACCAACGGAGTGCACAATTGGTGAAGTGTGGTGCCCAACACACATTTCAAGCCATTATCTTACCTTTTCAAGAATGAAGATCGCCCTCATGGCCACTATACACATTTATGTTATTACTAGCTGACATCAAGGAACACCATGATGTTTACAGCACTGCCCACACAGTGCTTCCCCTTTTTTCAATTCCATAAGTAATTTTGAAGACTCGAATATATCAATTTAGACCCACATTTTAGAGAGCATGACAAAGTACACAATAAAGACAAGATACATAAAGATGAGGCCGAGCCTAGTTCTACTTTTGATTATATTGATAATAAAAACTTTCATAATTCAACCAAGCATACTTCTAAAACTAGGCGACTAGTGCTTCACTCAAATCACCACCCTCTTATTATAACAATATGACTTTGGGTTCAATTATAGGATTCACAAAAAATCCGATTTCATTCCGTAAAGAATTTCGGATACTTGGAAAGATTGGCAGCTGTTGATGGTTTGTATTTTTAAGGAAATTCCGATGTTTGTTCTGTGACAATCATGTCGGCGCGCATTTTCAACAAACAGGAATTTACCTGAATGTGAATTGCAAACAAAAAAGAGTTCCCAGTGTCATATCTAGAGGCTGAGGGTAATAAATAAATATATTAAAGAAATTCAAGAAAAAGCTATTACTAGGGCTTGTCGATGCCTTGCGTCGAAAATACTGTCCCCAGTAGAACTCACCACTAGCTGCTTGTGATCCGTTAATCCACATACATCTAATCAGGGGATGCGGCTATATCACCAGGATTGTAATAAAACTTATTCGTACTAACTAATTTTATTAAAAAAATCCACTATAAGGGAGCTTAAAGAGCTCCGCTTATCTATTCGAAACTATCGCCCGTGAAAATAGAGATTGCGATCGTAAACAATCACAATTTCAAACAATCGCAAATTCCCAATTGCAATTGTCACGTGACATCGCAATAATTGATGTCACAAGGATGCTTATTAAAAGGCTCCTGTACAATTTTTGATGTAAACTTTACTGCCCATAAGTAAACAAAATATATCAAGTCAAAAGCTGATATGTATATTCGTTTAAAATCAAAATTAAACACATTATTGCTAACAAAATTAATATATTCTTCTCGCATCAACAATAAATAATGTTTTGAATTGCTGGATGAAATTTGAATATATTGAATGCAAAGCAAACAAAATCCCTTGTGGGGATCAAATGATGATTCAAAGCCTCACCCTGTGGGAAACACTAGAAGGTTGTCCTATATGGCGGACAAGACCAGTCCCTGGAAGTTTCTGCCACCAGGGTCTCATCCTGGCCCTTACAATGAAGTAAAAAAGGCCGTAGCTAGCTGGAGACCAGATTAAGTAACATTTTCTCACTGCAATTGGAATGTAGAAAAATATTCACAAATTCAGATTCGCCAAGATGCGACTCAGACTGCACCCATGAACTACTTTCACCTCACATGCTAGCCACCATGGCCAATGTGGTAAGAGCTGCACCCGTTTTCACCAGTAGTGAATCTCTTTGGATGGATGCATGCCTAGTAACTCTGATGAATGCAAAACGACACGATGTAGTTGCTGCTGCTGAATACGTTGCTGTGTTAATATTTCTACTGTCAATTTGCCACAAAATTATAGATAATGTTTTATATTGATTTTAATATATTGAATTATAATAAAAAATTGTTAGATGCTTATTGATGGAGTTTTGCTATGCAATAAAAGCACATGAGAATCTCAAACATTTTGAAAATAACATTGTAACATATATTGAATATTTACTGTTTCAAAATATTTGTTGCGCCAATACATAAGAATAAATTCCAGCAACCAACTGAAAATGATTAGATTTGCTATTGTAGAATTGTAAAATTTACTGTATTACCTTGTCTTAGCTATAAAATGGCCGATAATTCAGTTTGCACACCAATATTTGTATAAGAATATGTTTAAAGCGTCAATAATGATTGTATATTTTTGCACAGTCAACACCAAGCGTTTAAAAATCAAGTTCAGAAAATATTTTGTAATTCATATTAAAAGATTAAATATTAAAATTAGACGAGTTTGCGCTCATTGGGATCGACATAGCCCAAGTGTCTATTGTGAGCTTCGCCCAACTTTAGTGGAGCTGTGTTTGCAACGTCAGGAAACGAGATCGGTGTGTACAACTGCGACTTGGGCTGCAAAGTGTTGGTCTGCGTACTGTCTCCGTTTGATTCTTCCATCATAATTTCAATTAAAACATCTTCATGGTGGCGCTTTGTTGAAGTTGACGGCCGAGTCGATTGTCCGCGGACAAGACCCCCGTTGCCTACCATGGGAGAAGTGGAGGTCTGGGAAAGCGCACTGTGTGAATTATCACTAAAATTGACATCATTTCCATTGTACATTTTATCGTCAATTGCGTAAAACACGCCGCCTTCCTTCTTCCCTGCAAAGCTTGCTCGCATCTGAGATATGATGTTGTTGGAACCAACGCTGCCTGAATTGATCTCGTACTCTCTTTGGAATCCGTCATTTCGCAGCTTGTAGGTCCACTGATCAAGGTATCGCTGCCGATCAAACATGCATTTGAAAAGAGGCGCCCACATAATCTGCCACCACAGTGCGTTGGTTGCAAAATGGTCCATGCACGTGTTTATAATACGTAGGCGAACGTCCAGCGGGTAGCTTGGACGCACGTAGTTCATGATCGTCACATACAAAAGTATAGCCGATATGATCACGCACGTAACTAGCATTTCGCGGCTCTCGTTGAACGAACTCTTGATCTTGCGAATCCTCCAGTGAACGGCTGACATAAGAGCCACGGTTACCCACAGGAATATGAATATGGCTATTTGGAATTTTTGGTTAAAACTGCAAACGTCGAGATCCGGGTTAAACTCAGTTGTCATGGATGATTTCAGGAACTGCGAAACTAGACCAACGACCAACGCGCACACCCAGTAGATGATGAACGGCAAATATAGGCCCAACCCGTGGTACGGCTTGTGTAGGTAGAAGACGCGGTACAGACCATGCGCTCTAAACGCGATTAATGAGAGCATACCGCACGCACCTATTATAGTACGCATCCAAATTCCGAACGCCATGCAGTTTACCAAGTGCGTGCCAGCCACAGGTACGTGTCCGTTGGTCTGCAGGTCACCAACAAACCACACAACGGATACGGCCACAATTAGCGCCATAATAGTAATATTTTTAGACTTTATTGGGGCGTATTTTCTGTTCCAAAACATGTACAAGACCGCCAAAAAGTCAAACGAGTAGACTATCGAAATGATGGTAATCATAATTATGTCGGCTTTGCCTCGTGGATCCAGCGTCATTTTCATTCCCTCGGCGTTCTTCTGGCGTTCAATCTCGCTTTCCGTTAACGTGGCCGACAAAAGGTTGCCCATTATTAAAATAAAGTCGTAAAGTTGGTGGAAAAAATGTAAATAAAACAGTGTGATAAGATGACAAATAGTTAGTTACACGCTAAACCAAATGTTGTAATACTTGTAGAGTTGAAATATAAAAAAGATGGCGTGATGTTTTTTCTAATATAGCTACTAAGTGAAATGAAAAATAAGGTAATTATTAAATATAATAAACCAAAATAATATGGCGACAAAAAAGTTTTGGTCATGGATTGAGGAAATAGTGTTAGCTTATAACCGAATGTGACAATTTGCGCTCATCGAGATTTTTAATATGACTGGTGAATCAAAACCCCCTTTGTTGAGTTTTAACGAACAAACAGCGTTAGACTTTGGGAATGCTAGATCTACGCAGCTGTCCCTTTTTTACTTTCCGCATAACAAAGCGAATCGGTTGGGTCAATTTTTCAACTGCTTATAATAATTTTTTGTGCCCATCCTAAGAGATAACCCCAATTTGGAAGTCAATTAAACGCCTGGAAGCGTAATGCTCCCGAAAGCAATATTGAAAATAGGGTGGTCAGGATTTGATAGGTGATCTACACAAGGTGCATATACAACCTAGCTTTACATAAATAAAGCTAGAAAACATGTTGCAGACATAAAACGGCGTGCTGTTGTGCCAAGGTTGTGTATGGTTATTATCATTATAACAAAAAACATTGGCGATCTATAAAGACGATCGCATTGTCAGAAATATTGCAGATCGTCATGTTTCCGTAATCGGATTGCTCATTCATCCTATGCAAAACATGTGCACATTCTAAATTAAAAAGCGCAAACAAACCGAGACAAAACAAAAGAGCAAAAAATGCGGGCAAGGTGGGTGATACTACTGTGTAATTTTTGCATACTAGTGAAGTGAATTTGCCACCTTGGTTGAACGCAATTGGCTCAAGATTCGAGTTCTCCGAATTACAAGGAACTACAGTCTAACAAGCTATCCACGTGACACACCGTACATTTGAGACTGGGGGCACTGACAAAAGTGCCATCTTCGTAAAAAAAATAACCCCGAGTATATATTTTGCCGCCGTTGCACACATACCTGCAGGTCAGCGCCAACGAAAAGCCAGTCTGTGACCAATATCTTTTATTTCTCAAAAAAACAAACCAAAATATACGAATATACTTGGTTGGGCATAGTGGTTTTATTTTTTGAATTTGTTTACAAAACTGCTTCTTTTTGCAGATCACACAGACTAAAAAATAATTTTAGGGAGGATGACAATACTGACCACTGCTCTTTGAAATAATAGCGGGTTTGTGTTGGATTTGTTAGAACATTTTTAAAATGGCGAAGTGCACTACAAAGACGCCTATGTGATGAGGTTTATAGTGGAAAAATGCAGGAAATGAGGAGAGTAAAAATTGCAACTAGCGGGGTAAGCATTAAACATATGTATCAGTGTGTTAACGTTGTAAAATTAACTGATGCTGCAATGCTGGCCACAATGGCAATATAAAATACTTGGTTTTACAAATTTGTGTCACATGTATACTTTCACTATGTGTCAGGATGGGGACAACTATAATTGAATGCGGTAAACAGCGATTGGTTTAAACGTCTCAGGCAACACAAATTAGCATGGCTTACGTTTCAGTACTTTAAAATCTGCCCAAAATGAAAAAACAGCAATACATTTATTAAACAAGCTGACGCTCGTTAGAATCAACATACTCCAAGTGTCTATTATGAGCATTCTGCATATTGAGCGGTGCCATGGTTGCAGTTTCTGGTAATGTGATTGGAGTGTACAATTGCGATTTAACCTGCGACCTGTTGGTATGTAAAACGGCATCCGATGTGTCCATCATGATTTCCATCAAGATATCTTCGTGGTGACGCTCCGTTGAAGCTGAAAGCCGAGCCGCTTGCCCGTACGAATTGCCGCTATTTAAAACCGTGACACTTTCGGCCATCTGGGAAGGTGCACTGTATGCGTTATCTTTGGAAACGGTACCATTGCCATTGTACATGTTACCATCTATGTTATAGAAAGAACCACCTTCTTTATTCCCTGTAAAGCTTGCCCGTAACGTCGATTTTTGTTTATTCAAAATGGCTGTGCCCGCATCAATTTCGTACTCCTTCTGGAACCCGTCCTTGCGCAGCTTGTAAATCCACTGGTCAAGATATCTCTGCCGGTCAAACAAGCACTTGAAAAGCGGCTTGCCCATGATGAGCCACCACAGCGAGTTGGTCGCAAAATGATTCATGTATGTGATGGTCAAGCGCTGGGACAGGTTTAGAGGATACTTTGAAAGCACGTAGTTCATGGTTGTCGAGTACAAAAGTACAATGAACATGATCGTACACGTAACCATCATCTCGCGCCCTTCATTAAACGAACTCTTGATCTTGCGAATCCTCCAATGAGCAAATATCACTATGAGCAGGGTAATCCAAAGAAACGAATACAGCACTGCCTGGAATGACGTATTATAGTCGCAGATATCGAGTAGCTCAATGTACTGGGTTGTAATTTCCGGTTTCATAAACTGCGAGATCAGGCCGACAATGAGCGCACACACCCAATAGATGATGAACGGCATGTATAGCCCCAATCCGTTATATGGCTTGTACAGATAGAATACACGATACAAACCGTGTGCTCTCAGTGCAATTAGTGAGCACATGCCACACGCGCCCAGAATAACACGCATCCACAATCCAAACGCCTTGCAGTCCATTAAGTGCGTCCCTGCTAAAGGCAGATGGCCGTTGGATTGGAGATCGCCGACGAACCACACAGCGGATACTAACATAATCAGAACCATGATAATAACGTTTTTTGACTTGATTGGCGCGTATTTTCTGTTCCACACCATGTACACGACCGCCAAAAAGTCAAACGAATATACTGTTGAAATAATGATGAGCATGATCAGGTCAGCTTTGCCTCGTGGATCCAGTGGTAGCGGCATCCCCTCGGCGTTCTTCTGGCGCTGTAGCTCGCTTTCGGTTAACGAGAACGACAGCTGGTTACCCATTGTTTAAAAAAAGGAGCCGTAAAGTAGTTTAGGAAAATATATGCAGACAAAGTTATAAGATAATAAAATAAAAGGGTTACAGCTTACAGCCAAATACAAAAAAATAGATAGAAATTTATATAAATAAAAAAGGTAAACCAATTGAAAGATACCATGCCAGGTACAAAAATAATGCTTTATGTTGATATTTAAACGTATATAGGTTGATGAACAGAATTTTTATATAAACAATTGGAATATTTAAATTTTACTTTATAGTGGGCGGAACAAAAAAACAAGTTTTTTTTTTAAAAATAATTTTTGCTTGGTTTTGTATGTTTGTAAAAGCAAATTTTTGAGGTGACACATTGTTGAGGCAGAGTACATCCAAATTTGCATTGTAACAAAAAATAATTTACTAATAGAAGATAAATGGTGTTAAAAAGCGATTTGCGAATTTGTCTATGCATTTTAGGAAATCTGACAACTGCATAAACAAGATTAGCCATATGCATATTTGCATGATTATGTTCTTTTTAAAATAAAGGTATACATTTTGCATATATTAAGTTCTTTGTAAAAAAATAGGGGTTTCGGAGAGATTGACTTGATGTTGGGGTGTATTGATCAGCCTGTTACCTTGTTTTTGTAGCCATTGGGCATGAATATATTTGTTGTTAATACGTTATTTCAAATTAGGAAGCACATTGATGTTGCGTATCTGACATGGCGTAAAAAACAAATGACAAGGGTATTATTGGGTGATTTCAAGCTGCACATGTGTTGAAATGTATATATTCCATGAACAGGATATGAAGAACATACTACTATGTATTTAGTAAGGTGTATACTATGAGTGTAATAAAAAACAACACGAATTTATATTTCACAATCATTTCGGCAGATCCGCTCCCTCATTGCAGGTGAGATGCTTTTCAAAAAATTTTGAGATCAAAAATAAAGTAGATAATTGGTATTGGCGTGTTTTTTTTTCAAATGTGGGACGTTTTGTTTGTGCCGATCACATTGCGTTTCCATGTGAGTGCAAGCAACCTTTTTGTAAGATCTGCAAACCAACAAAAATATTCCAAAAACAAATTACAGACAGGCATACTGATTGGCCTTTTAATAATAATGGTTTTTAATGATACTGAGGTATGCATGTACCATCCAAACCATTATGCAAGCCAATTGTTTATTAACTATAGCCAACATACAAATTAAAAATTTTATTTAAAGAATCAACAAATTATAACAGGTTTAAAATATAATTTATACACAAAGCTATATGCATTTTTTAGTTCCCATTCAATTTATTGTAAGTGACAACATTATATAGGAAGCATATGTAATAAGTAAAACTTTTTTCGTTTCCAGATATGTTTTTTTTAAAACTCTCCAAGAGTTTTGTTCTTATAATTTTTTGTTGCCTGTGCAGCACCAGTGCACATAATGATTAGCGAGAGTAAATTGAATATCTTTAATTGTTCTACAAAAGTTTTTAATTGTTTCAAAATTTGAAACTTTGCAGCTTGATTTGAAAAGCAAGCTTATGTTCTCACTTTTCAAGTATGCAGGCTCAATAAATCTTACGATAATAGAATATATGCTTGTAACAATATAATTAAATAGATGTAGAATAGAATTAAGTGATTTTTAAAAAAAAGTATGGACAATATTCTGGCTTTATGTATTATTGGATTACCACAATGCTGGTTTATATTTTACTGGATGTAAATTTTTTCTTCAGTCTAATACATATATTTTGAGAGATTAGATTCTACCCATAAATATACCTAATGGCCGCAGCACTTGCAATTTTTAAATGTTTGCGTATATACTTAAAGTATTTACAACATGTACCGATTTCTGGAGTAAACCCACAAGGAATTTATTTTTATATTAAACACCAGAAATATAAAAAATTATCATTTAGTTCTTTTTGTAGGATTTCCCACGTGATTCATAATATATATAACTAGGAATAGAGTGTGCGGGTTTTCCACAATATATTTTTCTTGACAAAAATTACAATAGCAATATTGTCTTTAAAAATAATTGTGACTGCAAACTAGTCATACAAGTTGTATGTGAGATTTGTAAAAAATTTTAACTTTTAATTTTAATTGAAGCTTAAACTGCGCATCACATTGCAGACCCAGTACATATTTTTAAATATTGCGCGACACTGGCTTTCAAACGAGCCCAAATATGTGTACCATGCTCATTTTTATTACCCTTTGTACTCTAGCGCTGTTATCAAAACTGTATTTCCAGCGCCGCCGTGTCATTGAATGTTTTGGCCAAGTGGTCCAATCGCACGCCCAATGGTATTTCTCTTCAAACCAGCTTCTCAATGACACAGCGTGCCTTATCCACAGCACTTTGGAACCCATCGTTCGCGTATGTGCATATCCACAGCCAGTACAAAAATTTCTCCGACACCGACTCTAGATCAGCAGCCTGCCTCACAGAAGCCTCGCCGTATCCCAACAAACACGGATACATGGCAACCAGAAGCTTGAGCAGATTGCTGCACAGCCTACAGTTACTTTTTGTATAATATTTAAACACGCATACTACGCACATTTTTTTGTTTAACCTTTGTTTTTGTTTTTTTCTTCAAACAATTGAATTAATCGTGGGTGAGCCCACAATCCATCCAAGATATTAATTTTAATTCGGGTACTTTGAACATTCTGCAAAAAAATAAGCAACATACAATTTATCCATTCTTTACACAAAACACACCTGTATCTTTTTATCTCTTTTTTTATTACTAATCCAAAAAATGTCTTCTACCTTGACAACCCTAGATGAGCTTGAGTTTCCCAAAGCAGTTCTCACAAGGTTACTCAAAAGCAGTCTTCCCGAAAACATCGCGATTCAAAAAGAAGCGCGTCAAGCAATAACCAAAGCCTCCACTGTATTCGTCAGTTACCTAGCAGCCACCGCCAATGATTGTGCAAGGGAGTCTGGGCATAAAACTATTATGTCTAATGATATTTTTAAGGCTTTGGAGGCGGTCGGGTTGGGGGATTTTGTCGATAGGTTGCAGGGAGATTTGGTTTTACATGCGGAGGTTTTGAGGGAAAAGAAGGAGAGGAAGAGTAAGGAGGTGGTTGGAGGAAATGAGGAAGAGGAGGGGGAGGAGGCTGAGGAAGAGGAAGAGGACGAGGTTGAGGATGCGGCGGAGGCTCTGGAAACGGAGGAGACCATGGGGGAGGCCGAGTTTGTGGGTGCTGCCGGGGTGTCGGTTGTGAAGGAGGCGGATGGGACACAGATGGACGTCGACGATGTTGCCAAGCGCCCACGAATCGAGTGAAAAAGAAAAAGAAAAAGATCCAATTATTTATTTAGTATCAATGAATAAAAAACATTCCATGTAGCAAAAGAGAAAAAGAGAGACAGAAGGATTCAATATAATGTTTTAGGGTATCGGGTTCTTGGTGGGTTTCTTCGCGGATCTCCTTGATCGACTCTTGTGCGCAGAGGGTGGTTTATGCGCAAGAGGCACCGGTTTGTCGGCTACAGGCAGCGGATTGTCGGTGTTCTGTTTTGACTGGGCCCTGGGTTTACCCCCACGAGCCAAGGGCAATGGTGGCGGCGTTGGCGTTGGCAATGATGGCGGCGTCAACGGCTTCTTGGGTTGGTGGTGGCTCGTGGATTGGGGGGGAGTGGTGGTGTTTGCCGGCTGCGGAAACAACGTCTGCGCCGAATTGGCATTCGCCGGCGCTAGTTTGGCCATAGGCAGAGCGCATGGCTGCGGGGCCATTTGCGCCGACTGAGCAAGCGGAGGAGGGTTGACTCGAGGCATCGCGTTGTTGGGGTTGCTGGCGTAGCCGGGAGGCAAATTAGCGGGATTAGCAGGATTAACAGTGTGCGTGAACGAGGCGAAGGCCGGATGATGCGGATAGAAGTAGGGCACGGGGTGCTGAGCAGGGTGGACGATTTGGTGGTGGGTCGCATAGTACAGCGGCTCTCCGCCGAGCCCCAGGTACATCGGCTGGTGCTGCTGCTGGTGCGGCGCCAGCGCGTACGCGTACGCGTTAGGATGCGGCTGCATATGCATGTACGCAGCCATCGCGCCGAAGCCATCGGAATGGCCCGCGTGGTAGTGGCCGGCGGGCGCCGAATTCATGGCGTACGCGTCGTTGGCGACAATGGCCGGCAGCGGCAGCGGCTCTGTCACGTGCATGTGCATGTGGTGCGCGCCGTATGCGTGTGGCAGCCGCCACGGCTGCTGGAAGCCGCGCGGGTCGCCGAGCTGCTCGTTGGCCACGTGAGCGTGAGCGGGGGTGTTCCGCGTGCCGATTGGCCGGGGCCGGCCGGGTGCCGGCCTGTACGCGCTCTGCTGCGGCTGCGAGTCGGCGGCGGAAGCGCTGGGCGGGTGCGGCAGTGCGCTGGGCCAGAGCGTGGACCCGGTCGACAGGTGGAAGGGGCCTGCGGAGAGCGGCTGCATCGGCTGCTGCTGGGTCCACGCGTGGTTTGGCGTGGGTGTGGCGTCCACCGGCGAAGCGTGGCTCTGCTGCCACGAAAAGGGGCTCTGGAACAGCGAGTCAAACCTGGGCGGCTGCTCTTTTTCGAAGGGGGCAGGGAGCGGCTCTTTCTGGATGAGTGCTGGGAGCGACTCTTTCTGGATTGGTGCTGGGAGCGGCTCCTTTTTGATGGGTGCTGGGAGCAGCTCCTTTTTGGTGGGCCCAAGCAGCGGCTGCTTGTCACCACAGGCGAAGGGCAGCTGCTTTCCTGCGGATCCGGGTGTTGGCAGCCGCTCCGAGGGGGCCGGCAGCATCGGCAGTGTCTGCGGCGTCGGCGTGGTGCAAGCCTGCGCGGCTCCACCGGCTGGTTTGGCGTTGGCTTTAACTTTAGCGTGACCCACCGCAGCGGGCAGCTCAGCCGGTTCGGCTGACGCCGTGGTTGGCTCTCGGCTCGCAGCGGGTGCTCTCCAGCTAGTGGGCTTTGGCGCTGCAGCGGTGTTGCGCCGCCGCATGTCGGTCGGCGTTCGGGTGGGTTTGGGGGCGGTCTGGCGCCAAGTGTCAGCGGGCAGCGGCAATGGCAATAATGGCAGCATGTCGCTTGGTTTTTTCGCTGGTGTGTCGCTAGGCCTTTTCGCCAGCGTGCCAGCCTTGGAGTCGAGGCTTTCCAGCGACGCCAGATCCGGCGCACCACCCACAGGCGCGGCCGCAGCCAACGGTGCAATCAGAGCGACCGGCCCAGGCGTGGCCATCGCGGGCGCGCTCACTTCAGCAGCGGCGCAGGCGTCTTCAGAGAGCTTCAGCATGGTGGACCGTTGCGTTGGGCGCGCTCTTTTGAGTAGCACCAGGGGCGAGACTACCGTAGGAATAGGTGCGCTTTGTCTCCGGCCGCCGTTGCGCTTTGCGTCCTCCCGCGACTGCTTCGCCTCAGGTTTTGGCGGGGCAGCCTTTGGGACGGGTCGCCGTATGCCGTCGGTTGGCGTCAGTGGCAAAGGTGGGGGCGCAGGCGCAGGGAGTCGCGTTTTGGCCGAGGACAGACTGGCTTTCCACCAGCGCGCCTGCTGCTGCTGCTGGTCGGCCGCCAGCGGGGCGTCGGCTTTGGGCTTTGTGCCCCACGTGTCGACAATGCACACCGGCGTTTTGCGCTTGTCTGTGGCGGGTATAGCCTGTGGCTCCGGTTCCGGTTCTAGCTCCGGTTGTGCAACTGGGTCTGGTTGTGTGGTCAGAGTCGGTTCTACCTTCTCGGAGTGCCTGGCAGGTTCTGGCTCCAGCTCCAGCTCCAGCTCCAGCTCCAGCTGCTTCTGATGCGGTTCCTGCGGTTCCTGCTCCGGCTCGAGGTTGTTCCACGCCATTCTCTGGCCGAACCGAGCCCTGCGCTCTACAGTAACTCTCACCTGCGTACCGTCGTCAAACTCCACCTCCCTCGTGAAATCCCTATTGGCATTGCCGCCAAACGACGCCAACACTGGTTCCACTTCCGCCACTACTTCAACCACAGACTCTGGCCGCATCATCCCTTCCCTCTCTTTTTCTTTGTCGTCCTCTGGCTTTTTTAAGATCGTCGACCACGGGTTTCCAGCTTTCGTCTCCACAATTGGTTTCGCTATTGCCACAACAGGAGTTTTGTTGGCCCAAAATGAACTCGATATCGCAGACCTTTCCTTTACTTCTGCGGCTGTGCTGCTGCTGCTGATATTGCTGCTGCTGCTGCTGCTAGTGTTATTAGTAATGAGTGTTGGGAGCGCGCGGACTGTCGGTTTGAATACTGTTTTTTTGCCATATGTGCGCGTGGACGATGCCGGTGGTGGTGGCCGTGGGTGGCCTCCCTGCGCCGTGGTGTTTATGCCTTTGGGGAATACATCGGGCTTGCGCATGCCTTGCCGCGACATAATTGTATGTGGGACAAAGAGAAAAAGAAGAAGAAAGAGAAAGAGTGTGTGGTGTCGCTGTAATTTGTAGTGTAAATTGGTTGGTGTGGGCTTAATTAATAAAAAAGAGGAGGAATGCGAATAACAAGTAATAATAAACACTGGCAATAATAAATAATAAGGAAGAATGGATGGATGGACAGACAGTCCGCCGAAAACTGTTCCGTGAATTGAGAAAAAAAATAGAAGGAATTTCGAGAGAAATAATATATATATATATATATTTGGCTTGATGTTGTTGGTGCTGGAACTGGCGCTGGTGTTGGTGCTGGTGGTGACAATGATGATGACGATGATTTTGATACAAAAATGAAATAATGAAATAAATTTTTGTTTGTATGTGTAGAAAAAGGAACAGAAAACACAAAAAAGAAAACAGAAAAGAAATAAAAAATATCCGTCTATATTTGAAAATAGCAGTATATGTTGGTCCACGCTTTTTTTATTTTTATTCTTGAAACGAAAAAAGAAACAAGTCATCACATCACCTGCTCGCTTCGGTTGCTGATTACTCAGACAGCTGATCGAGAATGGGTTCAAACCTGTGGGAATGGATGAGGCGTTAACACCACCAGAATATGGATGATTTATGTGGGAAAAAAAGGATTGGCTACTGAGGTTCTGTGTCGCTTGGGCCCTTGCCCATCCGAACAGGAATCACCAACCCCTCGCTGAAGCAGTTGAAGATAATGTACATACTTAGGCTTGCCTCAGCCATCTCTGCTCCAAAAGCGCCGTCTGGTTTTAGGCGCTGCTTATTCCATTGGGGGGGGGGGGGCCACATCATTCAAAAGAAAAGCCATGTCAGTTGCAACCTGTGCCATTCCATCCAAAAGAGGGGCAGCGTTAATAGACGTTGATTTGCGTGCGTAATCAGGCGGTGAGGAGGGGTCAGAAAGAGAAAGGAAGAAAGAAAGAAAGGAAGAAATGGCGGCTCTGCCTGGTTAAGTACAGTAGCAATTAAAAAAATTAAAGTAAAAAACGTAAGTGCGTATTCACTTGGCCCCGTTTGGCATTGGGGGAAGGAAATGGTGGTACTCATCTCAAAATTGGGCCAGCACATCCACGCAAAAAAAAGAAAGCAATCCCAATCAGAATGTGCTCATGCACGTGATTCTAGGTGATCAAGAATTTTCCATGTCTTTGATCCTCCGTATCTTTTTTCGCTTATTATATATTTTTTTACATTTTCATTCCTCTTTCAATTCCCCTTTTCGATTCTCCAATTCACAATAATATTTATTCCTTCTCCATTCACAAAAAATACAACAATAAAGGAGAGAAAGACCATGGCGACCGTTCGTAAATTCTCCGCAGCAGTGCTCAATCACCTGAAAAAGGAGCACCCAGAAAATGCCTTTAAAGTTTCCTTTGTCAATGGACATTGGCGGCCAGCGCAATTCAGTCTTCGCCGCCAAGCCGATATTCGCAAAGCCTGTATGCTGACCAAAGTTGATCCGAAAACCATTGGGATGCCGGCCTTGCCCAAGAAAAAGAAGATGCAGAAGAAGCCCGCAAAGGGACATAAGCAGCAGAGGACGTATGCGGAGAAGCAGGCGATGATCCAGAAGAATTTGGAGGATATGCCAGAGAAGATTCGCAAGTGGAAGGAGGAGTTGGAGAAGGAGAAGGCAAAGACAAAGTCTACGTTGCCGTTCTAATACAACAACAAAAAAAGAAAGAGAAATATTGAAGGTTTATATATAAATATATAAATATATTCATTTTCTACTTTTTTTATCGTATCATGGTATTGCAAAATAATACTTGTGGTTTTATTTAAAATTGTTTTTTTTTGTTCTTAGAATACTTTGCCGTCTTGAATCGCAAAAGGCATATCAGATGGGAATCCGCACTGTTGGTTGGCATATTGGTGGTTGTTAGTATCCTGGCCCTGGAGCATCATGTAGTTCCCGTTGGACAGGTAGACCCCTGGAATGCTATTCAACGACGCAAAGTCAAACGCCCCTTGCAACATGGCGTTGTCAGCACGATATAGCGCAGGCACATTTGTCGCCTGCCCTGCCATCGATGTCGACGCCGGCGTCTGGAGCTCAATGCTGGCGCACAGTCTCGTGTAATCCTCGTTGCGCCCAGGCATGTCCATAGGATTAGAATTACCCGCAGCGGGCGCGTAAAACTGCTGCATCGAAGCTGGCGCTGCTGCTGCCATTGTCGCTGGCAAGTTTTGCTTTGGCAGATCGTTCAGCTGGTCATCTTCAGAGCCACAGTCAATGTCGATATCTGTGTCTGAAGACGATGACTCGGAGGAAGAATCCATGTGCTCATCGTCATCGATTACAGCGCCATCGTACCCCATGCGCGTGTTACCACTATCCACAGAGCTATGGTTTACCGCTGACTCGTAGCCGCCTCCTAGAGTGTTGCCGGCTGCCTGGGCTGTGAATCCCATGTGTGGATGTATCCAGGAGTTCTGATGGCTGTTGGTCGCTGCTAGTGCTGCCCGAGATTCAACTTGCTGCTGATCACTATTGCTGCCACCACCACTGCTGCTGCTGTTGCTGTTGCTGTTGCCCTGCCAAGTTTTTTGCAAAAGCTCGGCTAGCTCCGGGTTGGCAAAGAAGTTGTCCAACAGTGACTCGTTGAAATCACTCGGCGCGCTGGGCTTTCTGGGAGGAGGAATGGCCGCGAAGGACTGGTTGGAAGCAGAGCCCATTATTCCTGGTGTTTGCGGTAGGGGTGTTTGGAAATTGTGGCGTGAGAAGGACTGGGATTTAGGTCGTTTAGCTTTCGGCTCCCCTCCTCTCTCTCCTCCGCCAGTGGTATCGGTGCGGATCATGGGACTGTTTACAGAATTTTTAACGTTAAAGCCGACATTGCTGCCATTGCTGCTCCCCGACATACTAATCGGACTGCCGCCGTCCCAAACTTTATTATCTATGATCCCCAGCATACTGCGAACGCACTGGAGGTCCATAGGCTGACTGTCAAAAGCCATATTGACCGGTGGTCTAGATCCCATCCCATGGTGAGAAAGCAAACCGAGCGATGAAAGATCACCAGCAGACATCAACTCTACGCCACCAGAAAACTGGCTATGTTGCTGCTGCTGGTGCTGCTGTTGCTGCATACCTAGATGGGCAATGGAATCAATGGCAGACATCACCCGGCCCTGTCCAGCTTGTTGGAAAGGCATCTGTGCCATTCCGGGACTGCTGTTAGGCGCAGCCGACGCTGTGCCGCGCTTGACGAGCGAAGTGGAACGCACAGGCAGAGGCATCTTGATCATGCCGGGCATTGTAGCTGGGATGGTGTTGCAATTTAGCAGGGTATTTGGGTGCTTGATTAAGGTGTTGGTGGTCGGCGGTTGGTTGGGGCTATCTATCGTGGGCTTGTTTTGCGTGTTGGGGCTGTGGTATTGCTTGGTGTACTTGACGTGGAGGTTTTCCGAACTGGGCCCGTCAGAGGTTACCTTGTATTCGTTCACAACCGCCAGCCGGCGACGGATAAAGGATCCTGTGTCGTCGAAACCATACGTACCGCCGGTTTCCTCCTCGACTGTCTCGGCTTGCTCCTTGCGCTTCTATGTATAAAAAATGTCAAGTTATAATAATTTAGTAATTTACCGTGGTTTTTGGTGTTATTACAATCTGGCTAAGCACAAAAAAACAAAACGGTCGCTTTGGGTATAAACACATAATCATTATTGAGCGCCTTTACTTACTCTTGATTCGTTTGTCAAAAACTGCTTGTTGAGGTACCGAGCAAATAAATCCTCTGGTGCGCCAGAAGACGCATAGACATGGCTAGCGTTTTTGGCGTCAAAGATGACAATGGCTACTTTGACTCCGCAAAGAACGCTCAGTTCGTGGGCCTTTTTAATCAGTCCGGCGCGGCGTCGAGCAAAAGTCACAGTCCGTTGGCGCGAGTTTTCAATCTCGCTGATCTAAACATCAAAAAATAAAGAGATATTTTCAGATTATTAATACACAATGTATGCGGTATTCAATATATGATTATTTTGATATTCAATACGTTATTTACAATGCCGTGAACTTACGCTGATCTTTTTTCTGCCCATATTCTTTTTTATATAGAGAATATCGCTCGGATATTTTGCTTGAGAACTGTTATGTCAGGTGTATGTATATAGTATTTTCTGTATTGTTTTAGACAGGTAAAAATTGAACAAATAATAAGAATCGCAAGACTAGTAAAAGTAATGTCGAAAAAGCAAGACCGAACACCAACTATAATAATAATAATAAAAACCAAACTAACAAGCTAACAAACAAACAAACCATACAAGAAGAAAGATTCGAGAACAAAAATATAATAAAAAACACGGTTTGTCTTGCGACTGACAAATATTTGTAAACTATCCAACAATTATTTTGTCTCCTCTCTATGCCTTTTCATTTTTGCATGTTTGGCAACATTCCGTAGCTAAAATGTGCGGAGAAGCATCAAAATGAAGTGCGGAGAGAAAAAGTAACTTGATGTTGTTGGTGATGATGAAAGTAAAAGGTTTTCCTTAACTGCTTTTCTTTATAAAAGAAAAATAGAGAGGAAATAAAGAGCAAGCTCAAAGATCGGGGGAACCTTACAAAATAATGTAGGGGGTGAAAATAATACAAAAGAACCAAAAGAATGTTGGTCTTTGTTGTAACTGATATCCTCACTTTATGATTGTATTGTATAACAAACATTTTGAAGGCGTGTGGAGTATAAATAAAGTGAGGAAGATATAGTCATGGATGAGAAGTAATACACTTTTAAAGTGCTTATTTTTGAGCTGCTTTCGTGAAAATGGCCAAAATAGCAGTGCATCCTGTATATGTTAAAAATAGCTATAGCCAATATACTTTGTACTGCTTAGCTACTCAAGCTCAAATTGCTTGATTTTTTGTTTGTTTGTTTGATTTTTCCAGGTTGAATTGAGTGCAAATGTGCGTAGATGTATGCAGGGGAGGAGGAAAAGAAAACGATAATAGTTAGAAGAGTAACAGCCTGGTCATTATTTTTAATATTCAAATGCCATTCTATTTGGCAATAAATGAAAACAGTTAAAAACAAATAGATATCAAGCTATACCCATGGCTCGCCGTCATCCATGTTGGCATTAGAATCTGGGTTCTGGTCCTCTTCCAGGGCAAGCTGCAAGCCGCCCAATTTCTCCTGCAAAACCCTTGTAGCCTTAATAACCACGGCCTGCGGGTCAAGACAGCCGACGGTCTCGACATTAAAATAAAAGATAGTCGGCTCCGCCTTAAAGTCAAATGGCGCCTCTGGATCAACCTCCACCTCCTCCTCCGCATTCTTACTCAGCGGCCACTCATCCTTGATATTCTTCTCGAACCAATAATCAAGGTGCCTAAAGTTGTTATGCGGGTCGTATTCGAACCCAACAGCCGCACAAGGCGACCACTTGGCGTGCTCCTTGGCCACGCCCTTCTTGGCAATACAGTGGATGTTTATTTCCTGGCCCTTGCGCATCTTTATAATGATGATGCCTCGGGGGTCTTCGCTGTCCACCACGGGGACTACGTCTTTGTTGCTGCTGATAAGATCTGTGCTGTAAATCGAGCGCGTGCCGCCCTCGGTGCACTTTACGTGGAGGCTGAATTCGACTGAGCATTCTTTGCAGTAGTTTGCGCACGTGCAGTCCCGGGTGTACTTGAACTGGTCAACAGTGTGGCTGGTCAGGGGGATCATGCCTAGCCGGTGCGCAATGTATTCGTCGGCAAGAACTGATGTGTTTTCAATAAACTCGACAAGGTCAATGGCCATGGTGGGCACCTCAGCGATCATTGTCCGTCTCAGCGAGTTGGCGACACTATGTTTTTTAAATGAAATGAATAGCAGTAGAAGCAGCCATGTTTTTTTTAAGTCAACGTTTGTTTTTGTGAGCGGCTGGCTTTAGTTGGTCAGCTTTTGTGTTTGCTTGCTTCGTCTTCCTCTTTGGTGCTTTTTGTTTCTTTTTTTACCTGAGATGTGTGTTTGACAGGACAAAGTCAATCGAGTTTTTGTCCAAACTGCGAATGCGAATCTGCGGGTTGGTGGGATCACTGACATGTGCGCTGCCGTCCATTTTTCGAAATACTTTGGAAAAATAATAATAATAAATATATGCTTGTAGTGAAAAATAAAAATAAAATAGAAATGCGATTCGTCTAAACAAATGACCAAAGAATTGTGTAAAAAAAAGTAAACGCGTCCAATTGAAATGTGAACAAGTTAAAAGTATACAAAAAAGCACACTCTGGGCTTACGTCTGACAAAATCAGACCAACACGCATGATCGATTGATTGGGATCAAGAGCGATATTAAATATTTTAAAAAAAAACCAGATATCAAGCATACAGAAAAAGAAAGAAAAATGATACAATCGTAACTCTGACGCGCGTGCACACATGTAGAAAAAAATAAAAGCCTCATATTGCAGGCAATGTATTACTGCCAGTAAAAACAGGCAAAACGCGCAGTACGAGTAGTGGCCAGAACAATTTCTTACCTTCTTTTTTGTTCCATAAATGGGGTATAAACTATTACTTTTCGTGCTGCTCACAACCAAAAAAAACAATAAAAAACACAAGAGCGTATTTTTGTCGAGGTTGTGAGCGAGACATTATCTAGTTTATTTTTAAAGGAATATTAAAACATTCAATAAACTGTTAATCATATATTATACATCATGCGAGCAGCATTACGTGTATTGCTAATAGCTCTGTTAATATCACCATGTCTGGCAGAGCAGCCGCGCGGACGGCTGCTTGTGTTTGGCGATGATCTGGGCGACACAGGAAACTTGCGAAAGCTGACAAACAACAGCAGCATCGGGTACAGCGGCGGGCGACTAACGAACGGGCCGGTGTTCGCAGAATACATGGCAACAATGCTGAACAAGCAGCTCAGCAGTTTCGCCTACGCTCAGTCTGCTATCGACGACACATGGTTGAGTCCCGAGGCGGACGGCCACCAGGTGCCCAGCCTCGACGACCAAATCGTCAAATTTGCCGATGCCGAGCGCGACTGGATTAGACGCAAGTCAGAGCCACGGAACAGTATTGTGGTAATAAGTGCTGGAGCGAGTGATGTGCTGCGCCAAAAAGAGCCCCTCAGTGCGCTCAACATGGAGCTTTCGCAGAAGCTGGTTAAGGGCGTGTTTCGGCAGATAGATAGGGTGCAGAAACTGGGGTTTGACAGCATTGTTGTGGCAAATTTGCCTGCGCTGTATGCATTGCCGCGGTGGCAGGTGTCGGCGTCGGTGGATACTTTGCGCAGCTTCGTTCGGGCCACCAACACCCTGTTTCGCGAGCGGCTCGTGGACAGGGGCGGGGGCAGCGCCAGTTTGCGGCTGTGGCTCTTGGACGTGGAGGACTTCCAGCTGGTCACGGCAAACGCTACGTTTGCTAGGTCCATCGGGGCCAGGAACACCAGCGGTGCATGTATCACTGCGGCGGGGAGTTGCAAGGACCCTGCGGATTTTGTGTTTTATGATGATGTGCATATGGATATGCGGCTGCACCATCTGCTGGGCCTGGCTGCTGCCACGATGGTGCAGGGCGGCGATGTGCAGTACGATGCCACTTATTTCGGACAGCTGGCCAAGGAGTATGACATTGGCGTGCTGTACCATACGACTGCCACGATGTTTGACGATTCGAGCACAGGGCCAGATGGCATGGCGGCAACGGCGGCGGCAGCGGCGGCGACTGACCCTTTGCTCACAGTCACATCGAGCTCTGTGGCCAATTGCTCGCTGACAGTCATGTGCACATCGGTGACTCAGTCATCGGTTGTGCTGGAGCAGCGGCTGCAATCCAACAGTCAGGGGATGATGGGGTTTGGCTTCGCAGGAATTTGGTGGCAGCAGGCATATATTTGTATTGCTTGGTTGCTGGTGTTTATGTAACGAGTTTTGTTGCTTTTCGCTAGATTCACTTTTTTTATTATTCTGCTTGAGTGGCGGTTGATTTGTCAATAGAAGGAATCTGTCGAGTATTGATTACTATTTTACACTTTGTGTGTATTGAAAAAGCACATGTTAATCTATACTACAGTAAATTGCTTGCTTGCTCACAAAAACATATTGGTTCTGTAAAGCCACATCTTAACAAACCTCTGTATGTCCGCGCGCTACAAGGCAACACTGTCAAATACGAGTGTACATTGCTGCTTCTTTTTCTTTTGGTCAATGAGTGATGCTACTACTATAATATATATATTTTTTACCGAGGTTGTCGCGTGGGACATACATACATACCTGCAGACAAGCTTTTTTTGCCAAAGAATGATTTTATAATTGCGCGTGCATGTTTTTCTATTTATAATAAATAACCAGGCGTGAATGTTGTGCAGCCCGATCATCCCGCCATTACAATTTTCTTTTTTGCCCCAATGGGCGATCTTACGCAACAAGCAGCAAACAAAAACATGCAAGATAACGAACGCGTTTTTACAAAAACAAAACAAAACGACACTAACAAAAAACAATAAGTGATCATAGGAGGAACAGAGTGATCTAAAACAGACCAAGAAAAAAGCTCACTCGAAGAAACTTGCGTGTTTTCCGTGAATACATAGTGACGCTTTTGAACTGAACGCTCCAGTTATCCATTCGAGGGGATGTGAAGAAAAAAGTCAGACGTCTTTTCACAATGACTTGTGATATTGTGTGTATGACAGAAGCAATACTTTATTGAAACAACAGTCGTAGGAAATAAAAGAACCCAGGTGGATGGAAAAGAAGAAGAAAAGGGAACTGGGCGCAGTCGTTTGAGTTTTAATTTTTTTGGTACTGTTCAGATATCCGCAGCCATGGTTGTAAGATAAAATAAATTTAAGCTCGAGAAGCAATTTGGAAATATGCAAAAGAAATGAGATGCAGTAACACTATTTTCTAATAAGACCCCCTTTTCTCCTTGAGCTTGTCAGCTTAGTGGTTATCGGGAACCATTTACCCTGCTTCAAGCAGGCATACTAAAGAAAAAAGAGAAAAGGAAAAAGAGAGGCAAGGTGGCCGAGTGGGATAGAAAGCTCTATCCATACCCAAATAAAAAACAAGCAAAAAAAGAGGTGAGAGGGTTTGGGGGAGGGGAGGGGAGGGGAGGGAGGCAGACTTTAACAAATGACTGGAAGACAAGCCAGAATTTTTTATCCTTTGGCTTCTTTTATTCTTTCTTTTTTATCAAGCGAGACTTCAAAGTGTCATTCATTATAAATGAAAAAGCAGAGTATGAAACCCATTTTGCTTCAAGGTTAAAGCTTGCTTGGGTAGAAGGCGTTATTCTTTTGCCTTTTTGTTGCGCCTGCTCAAGAGAATTTTAATGTGAGTTGTGAAAGAGATTGAGAAGAATATAAAGGTGGAGAAGGGGAATGAAAAAGCAAAAAAAAACATAAATTGGCTGTGCTTTTATTTTTTTACAATCCAATCCACAAACTGACTGCGCCTTTTTTTTTCTCCACTTGGTTTATTTTTATTTTATACTTTTTCCCCTCTGGATAACCACTTTTTAAATAATAATAAACCGCACTGTCGCTGTTTTCAGCTCTCACTCACTTTTTCTGGCCTGTGCTGTCTATCGCATTTTTTGCTTTTTCGTTACACTCGAATACGATAAACCTTGGAGGGACCTTCTCTTTCTTTTTTCTCTCTTTTATTCCCCCTCCCCCCTTTTTATCCCCAACCGACTTTATACCTTTATATATTTTTTTCTTCGCAATTTGAATCTTTACAAGACACAAGAGCGAAATCAGCAACCTCACAGCTTTAGAGCAAAAAAATAAAACCACACGGAGGGCACAGGGATACATTTTTATATACTTCTTATCACAACTTATAACTTCCCCTTTTTTTCTCACATTATTATTTTCTTTTTTGTTAAAAAAAATTACCGAGAGGTTCCAAGATCTAATGAATTTCTCATTTGCATCTGCGCCAACCACACCATTCATAGCGCAGACAGACGGGCGCTCTACTCTCGGGTCCCACCTTCTACCACCACAGACAGCCTCAGGTATTTCAGGCTCAATAAGTGCAGGAGTATCGGGTTCCTGTGCAACCGACCCACTAAACGATATCGGGTCGCCGATTAGTATGCCTTATTTGCAGTTCGCTATACACAACAGTCCGTTTTTCATGAGTGATTCGGGGCTCGGTACCATGGGATCACCGACTTCGGCAGCTCTGGGGCTGCCGCCGAAAAGGTCGCAGCATCCGCAGCCACAGCAGCAACAAGAGCACCAATATCCGCAGCAGCAGCTTCCAGTGATTGTGACTACTTCGCCATCATCGGTGGCTATGTCCGCGTTGGCGCTGGCATCCAGTGGCGCAGCACGAGCCAACCCAGGATTGTCTCCAGGAATCAACAATATCAGGGACGTTCTGTTGGCGCAGAGCGAAGCAGACGGGCCGCTCCCAGGGTTCTTGCGGCCATCGGACGTGTTCACTACGCCAGAGAACCGCAATCTTCCGGATCCGCCGTCGGCACAACGGACGCCGGACCTGGCGCTCTTCGAGGACGCCGACAGTTTTGGGTTTTCAGCGTCCACCTCGGCAGCCATTACGCGGGTGCTCAGCCCGCGCACGCAAACAGCGCAGGCGGGACTCTCACTGCTGGCAGCGTCGGCGACGTACGCGCACAGCAATTCGGATTTGACCCAGCGTATGGGGTCGGCGACGCCGCTGATGGAGGCAATGGGGTCGCCGTTTTTGAACGAGGGCGCGGTGAATGCCACGCTGATGTCGCAGCCGCAGAACAGCCTGGCACAGCACTTGTCGCCGCCAATTATGGACCGCGGGGGGATGCTCGGCCAGGGCGCGGTGCAGCTGGTGGGGGGTGCTGGGAGGCTGACGAGGAACCGGAGCTTGTTAAGGCAGTCTTCGGGATTGACCAGTGCGAGTTTTTATAATGATTTGGTGCCGCAAGCGACGGAGTCGTTTTTTGCTCCATTGGATGAGGTGTGCTCGGATGCGGATCAGCATTTTCAGTCGCAGGGGTTTTCGAGTCTGGATGGTCGTGGCGGGTCTGTGCATCAGATGGCGTTGCCGATGCAGACGTCGATGCAGCAGCAGCTGCCGATGCAGCGTCAGCAGACGGCGGCTTCGGGGGTTATTGTGCCTGGGTCGGCGCCGCGTATGGGTTCGCAGTTCTCGCCGGTTATCAATATTTCCAGCCAGCGGTTCCAGTACCAGTCTCAGCAGCAACAGCAGCAACAACAGCAACAACAGCACCAGCAGAAACAGTGGATGCAGAGCCCACCACCGAATTTATCCGACTACAACAATAGCAGCAGCAACAGCTTCAACCGGCAACAACAGCAGCAGTCTCAGCAGCAGTCCCAGTACAACAACAACAGCAGCACTACGGGACCAGCCAACTCATCGTCTTCACAATTCCTCATGCCTCCTCTTCCCCCTTCTCAGCCGTCTACCGTACAGCCACGGCACTTGGGCAATCCAAACAACAAAGCGCCAGGGATAATATTTTCACAAATGCCCTCTCTGACCACAGGCACTAATACCCATCCAGCACCATCATCATCCACATCAGCAGTAGCAGCAGCAGCAGCGGCGACACTCTCAGTGTTATCAACCGAAGACACCCGTCACTACAGCAGCGAATCACATGGGAGCGAAAGTATGTCACCATCACAGCAGGATGATGACGACGACGACACAATGGACGGCGACAATAGCCTCAGTAGTAAGCGGAGACGCACCGGGACACCACATAAAAGAGACCAACAGCGGCGATTCGACTGCGATGTCTGTAATCGGTCGTTTGCCAGACAGTATAATTTGAAAACCCACAGGTTAACGCATTTTCCAAATATCCATGCGTCGAGACCTTTTAATTGCCCCCATTGCACAAAGGCGTTTACAAGAAAACATGATTTGCAGAGACATTCGGTCTTGCATGAGAGGAAGGATAAACATACTTGTATGGCTTGTCAGAGAGGGTTTCCAAGGAAGGACGCGTTGAAAAAACATTTGGAGACTGAAAAGTGCTGTCAGCCAGTATGAATCAAAACACCAGTTTATTTTTTGTTACATTCTCATATTTCTTCATTGATATTTACTTGCATTTTTCACATTTCGAAATTGAAAAAATTATTTTCAGATTTTTTCAATTCTTAGTAAACAGCCAACGCAGTAACAAAAAAATGAGGTTTTCATTTTCAAGTGATTTATCTACGCCCTGTGTGGGGGTCGAACCCACGACATTTCGGTTAAAAGCCGAACGCTCTAAACCAACTGAGCTAACAAGGCGAATTACTTAAGCTAGCACTTCTATCTTAAAATGAGTGCCAAGTAGCCGGGTTGATCGTGCGGCATTTCATTGTAGCAAAAAACAAAAGATATTACAAAGTCATTTCTTTTCTTTCTTAGGTTCGTAAGGTAAGCAATAGTGTGAAATTTAATAAAATAAAAAACAAGATATATAAAATGCAATTAACATAAAAACTACTAAAAATGGAAAAGAGGAAAAGTAAATAAATTGGTTTCGAGTGTCCATGGCTTTTTTGGCCTTGGCTTAATTTTGTTGGGTTGGGGGGGGGGATGAAAATATCAAAATAAATTTTTTCCTTTTTCCACTGAAAAAAGGCACCAATAAACGATCAGAAAATGTCATTAAATCTTTTTTCTTCTCAGTTCATGGTTGCATCTCCTTCCACATGAACGGCAGAATGACGCCAGACGCGACATAAAGCGTGTACAGTGCAGAATACATGCGGAAAAGCAAATTGCCTCCGGCATATGCACTGGACGCACCCGAAACACGCAGCCAAACAGCAACAATAGCGACGCTAAAGAAGTGAAACACCAGGAGAATCGGGCTGGGCATTAATCCGGACAAAAAGCCGGACGGGTGCATGGTGTAGTGGGATCCCCAAGAGAGGTACATGAAGCAGGCTTCGCGCAAGAGACCGAGCTCCTTAGTCTCAGCAGCAAATAGCGCATGGAGGGCGACAGAGAGGGTGTTGATGACGAGGGCGCGTGGGCGGCGCTGCCAGTACCATTGGGCCTTGATGCGGCGCAAGGTGGCGGGGTCCTTGGGCGAATTGCGGAGAAGGTCAGTGAGCAGAACGACGTCCCAGAGTCCAATGGTCATGCCGCCGCCGGTCAATGGATGGCGCACGTTGAGGGCGTCACCGATCCACACGGCGCCGTCAACGTGGTTGGCCGTGGCCGGGATGAATTTGCTGCCAATACAGCGGATGCGCTTTGCCTGCTCCAGCGTGTCCATCAGCAGCCGGTGCAGCCCTGGGTAGAGCGCAGCGGGCGCCGCGCGGCTCAGCGAGTCGCGCAGAACCGAGCGCAGCTGCCCGCTGGCTTCCGACGGCAATGCACCGCCGGGAATATCCGCCAATACGCGGGTCTCGCGCTCAGACATTTGGTACAAAAGCACCGGACCAATGCCGTCCAAAAGCACGTGGCCATTGTGCGGCATCGGCAGCGGATTGGCCGCAGGACTGTGTGGCTGTGCAAAGTGCGTGGTTGCACCGGCTGCGCCCGTGAAAAACTCTGCGGAGGCGATGGGCTCATGCTCGAGGACAAAACCGCAAAAGTGCGAGATTAGAGTAACCGGCTCGGGGTTGAGCACCTTGCGGAACTGCGACGTGATGCCGTCGCACACCATTGTCAGCCGCGCGGCCACAGCGGCGCCCTTTTCGTCGCCCGAGTCGCCCGAGTCGCCCGAGTCGCGAGCTGGGCCGATACGCACGCCGCGTACATCCGTTATTTCGCCACCACTGCCGAACCCAGCGGCGTCCAGCGCAGTGACCGATGCCTCGAGGCACGTGATGTTAGCCTGTGCCTTGCATGCGGCGCGGATATTCATGACCAGGCGGCCATGGTGGAAACTCACGCCGCGGAAGCGGTCTCCGCCACCAGGCTTGTTAATATACGGCACGTGCATATGTTTGCCCTTATACGCGATATAGTAGCCGTGCACGGGCACCGCGTCGATGCCGCTGAAGGCCATGCCAAGCCCCAGCGCGGACATTGCCTGGCAGCCGGCAGGCTGCATGAGCTCGCCAACGATGCGATCCGGCTCGTTCCAGTTTTTCTCAATGATCAGTATGCTGCTCTGCGGCTCGTTGAGGGCCAGCCGGTATGCTAGTGCTGCGCCGATGGGCCCGGCGCCGATGACAATGTAGTCGTAGGATGCGCGGATACTGGCGATATTGTCGAACGTGGTTATTTCCTTGCGGCTAGTGTATAGGTGCGCGTACTCGTAGTGTCCGTGCGTTGGCCAGTCGATGTTTTCGTCCAGCTGTGGAGTGTGAATTGCATCTGAAACGGCCATTTCAAAAAAGGAATGGCTGTGTGGGAATCGCTTTTGTGAAATAAAATAATACAAGTAAATAAAAAGTGTATGAATAATAAAAAAGGCACTAAAATAACAAAAAACAGTTAACAAGGATAAAAAGAAAAGATGAGATGGAGGAAAGAGTGAGAAAAAAAGGATCTTGACGTTGTCTCTCCTCTCTGGCTTGTTCTATTTATTGAGAACAATGAGAAAAAACTTTGGGAGGAAGGTGAAATAAAGGATGGGTTGGATTTAACGCCAAGCTAATAAAAGGAAAAAACACGCATTAAAATCACCCTTCTCATTTCCTAATTCTTCAGTCTACAGTCTTAACACAAAAATGGTCTGATAAAAAATCATTAAAAAAAGTGACTGCATGCAAACGAGTGTGAGTGGTGTGGTGAGAATCACCACATAAGCTCAGCTGAGCCTAGAGCTCGCGAGCTAAGTCAATGCTGAGCGCGCATTGATGCAGTAGCGGTTGAGATAGCATTCAGGCATTATAGCTGCCTATAAAATGACCAGGGAAGACTCAATAGGAGGTTTCCTCAGCTTTTTTTTAAGAAATATCTATCGGACCCATCATTTTTGGCGATTACTACAAGTGGGCTGATTATCCATTTTCTTTCTTTCTTTTTTTAGTCAAGTAAACAGATCAGCCTCACATGGTTGTGAGCTGACCAAAAAAAAGAAAAAAGAAAAAAAGACCGACCAAAAAGATGAAACAGCTTTATTCATGGAAATCATTTTCTACCAAACAAGAATAGAAAAGAAATAAACGAGTATATTTTCAATGCCTTTTTCCCTCTTTCTCTTCCTCGTCTTAGGCGTAACATTTACTTGTAAAAAAAGCAAATGTATTTAAATATATATAAAAGTGTGAATTAACCATAAATAAAAAAACGACAAAATACATGTTTTTTACTTTGAGGAGACCAATACAAAGTTATCGCTTAAAGTCCTCCGAGTAAACGCGCTCAAGCTGTGCCCCAGCAGCAGCATCAGCAACATTCACCTGATGCGCACCCTCGACGCCCATACTATCAATGTCGACAGCATGACCCTGGGCACCAAACGCATCGATATCCTCAGGACTCGCGCTTCCGCTCTTCTCCAAATTGTGACTGAAACTGCCAGCCTCAATATCTATCAGCTCAGTTGGTGGAGCCATACCGACACCTGCCGCCAAGTAAAGAGCCAGCGGATCAAACGGCGTGCCATCAGGCAAAAGGCCCAATTCCATCCTGCGTCTCTGACACAGCTCATCAGAGTCCGCGTTCTTATGCCGACCGACCTCCACAGGAAACTCAATCTTAAGCAACCGGCCCTTCCTCGTAACATGCCAATACCAGAACCATGCGACAGTGTACCAGGCGCCCGGGGCAATATACCAAGCGAGCAGAACATCGATGGTGTAGTGGGCGCGATTGGCGATGACAATCAGAGATCCTGCAAGGCACAGTGCCCAGGCGAACGCCGTGAGCAGGCGGCCGATCCAGTTGCGCGGCGCAAACGATGACCAGACCATTGCGCAGATGACAAAGATTAGCGTGTGGCCGGAGTAAATAGCGTCGCCGCAGCGGTGCATAGTGAAGGTGGTGAAGACATTACCGACGACGTATTCGCACATGGGTCGCGGGTCCGGCACCGAGGTGATCGCCACCGTGGTGATTCTGATCAAGGACGCCAGTCCCCAGGCGAGCAGCAGCCGGGAAACCACGCGCCAAGGCCGCTCATGGAAAATAACCAGCGCCGCCGTTGGGATAAACATTAGTGCGTCGAACATGTCGGTCATCCATAGTTTATCGATATACCCGATGAATTCAAAAAAAACATCGGGGAGGGTGAGCCGGAAGCCGAGCTGGTCTTCGATACGACGACTTCGCTGGGATGCCACGTTGGCCATGATGTTCATGAAGTAGTATGAGATTCCAAAGAGTATCACTGTGGTGACAAGGAAGATTATGCACGTGCGGTCGAGCCACCAGTTGCGCCGAATGCGTTGCCAGAGAAAGCTTTTTGCTTTGAGGCCATGTCCTCGCAGCCTCTGCACAGCCACTGTTGGCTGCATCTTTTAGAGAAAAAAAAGGAAAGGAAAGGAGGAGAAGAGGAGAAGGGATGGGGAGACGGAGGTTGGGCTGTGAACTTAAGATATATTAGGTAAGAGGTTTAAAAAATAAAATAAAATAAACAATTAAATGATATATATAGAAACCTTGAAACTATTAAAAATTATCGAGGAAAATGTAAAAAAAAGAAAGAAAAAGAAGGAAAGAGAAAGAAAACGAAAGTAAAAAAGACAAGGGATAAGTATCTGGCAGACAAGTATGCTTGGCAACAATTACTCGCAAAAAAAATCATTCTCACATTGTTACTTTTTTTTGTTACGCCCTTCTTCCACTTTGTTTCTTGATTTTTTTCCTCAACCTTTTTTTTATTTTGGTTGTCAAAATAAGAATACCTTGTTTTGTTCTTATTTCAATACCCAAGTCTGTTCCACACATGGACCAAAAAATAGAGTGAAAAAAGCACAATAAAGCCAACGTAAACAACAAGAAAATCCACAAAATTTGAAAAACAAAATGCATACATGCTCTACACAATAAACCTGTTTCTCAGCCCTCATGCAAGATCTACACTATAACCACATTATAAAAAAGAATTGCAATATTTTATTGCGAGGTTTTATTTTAACGAGATGTTGGTAATACTGAAATACTGAAATAATCCCAAGTTCCAGAATCAATTATCTCGCTCACAATTGGTCTTACCTTGGAAAAATAAAAGTCTGGCCTACCGTTGTATTGGTAAATATAAAAAATGTGAAATTTAATTCATTGGAAAAATGATTACAGTTGACTCCAGAATTCAGGATACAAGAACTGCCAATCGGGCAATAAGCAAAAAAAACAATAATTGCAGATGCAACGCAAACCGCAGTAGGCCATAACCCCCCAACCTTTTGTTCAAACAGCCACAGACGGCAGAGCCAAGCCAACAGCCGGCCCGATTAAGCTGATCCACGCAGCCAAGTACTCTGCCGTGCCCACGCTTACTCCATCCCGCGGTGATACCACGGCGCCAAGCATCGTGGCTGTATGGCACGGGTGCAGCCACATAAAGGGTGTGCCGAGCTCAGGGTGATCCTGGATGCCCAGCGCGCCACCAAAGTCCACTGCCCTTATGGCCCCGCGCACTTCGCGGTCGCTAACCAAAAGCCGGGTGACCTCGGAAGTGCTCAGCACCATGGCGCCGTTATGCGTGGCCCGGAGGTACATTGTGGGCACGCGCCAAGTGGCCGAGTACACGATGTGGTAGGCAATGTGGCCTGTGGGGCCGAGGGACTGCGCTGTGAGAGGTGAGGGACAGGGGTCAGCGTCTTCAATGTCTTCAATATCACCTGCGTCACTTTCGTTGCCTCTGTCTTCTATGTCGCTTTGGTCATTGTTGACGATATTGGGTGTGCGTGGGTGGCTGCGCAATGTCGTTGTTATTTGCAGGTATGGTGTCGTGACGCCTGGTACTATGCGCACGCTGGCTGGGTTGGCCAAAGAAGAAGACGATGATGATATTGCTGTTTCTGATACTGCTGCCATTGCGCTGCCGTAGCGAGCCACAAATTGGTTCATGCAGATGACAAACTCCTTCTTTGTCAGATGCGGATAGTCGGCAATATCCTCTACAGTCATTTTGTCCGTCTATTGCCAAATATAGTAATGAAAATGAAAAGCTGTTTTTCTGACCAAGTCCAATTAAATAAATATGTATTTGTATACCCGTTTAGATTAAATAAAAAACACCAGAACCTAATAGACAGAAGCAGTAGAAGGCTGATGAAAACAAAACGAAAAAAATAAGAAAGAGAAAGAAAAAAAGGTCACGATTTCGATTCTTGAATAGAGGAAAGACATTTTTTATTCTGAAAAGATAAAGTCAACCAGCTTCTTGTACGCAGCATCGACATCATCATTAACAATCTTAATATCGCAAGCGCCAGGCGAATCGCCGTACTCCAGCTCACCTCTGGCAGCCTCCAGTCTCTTCAGAATGCTCTTTTCGTCATCCGTGCCCCTGCCCCTCAACCTGGCCTCCAGCTCCTCCCTCGACGGCGGCGCAATAAACACAAACCTCGCTCCCAAATTCGTCTCCTTAACAGACTTTACGCCCTGCACGTCAATATCCAAAATGCAAACTTTTCCAGCATCTGCCACATCCTTGACCGCCTGCACTGTTGTCCCATACATGTTGCCGGAGAACTCAGCATGCTCGATGAACTCGTTGCGGTCGATTGCTGCGAGGAACTCGGGTCGCGTTAGAAAGTGGTAGTCCTTGCCTGGCGTTTCGCCGGCGCGCGGGTTGCGCGTCGTGTTGGAGATGCTGAAACCAAAGGTGGCCGGGTAGTCGGAAAAGAGCCGCTTGAGGAGTGTGCTTTTGCCAGTACCTGAGGGTCCAAAGACGACCACTGGTCTTTTGGTTGCGGAAGTGCTGGTAGTGGTGGTGTTGGACATTGGCCGGAGATTGCGAGGCTGTAATGTGTGTTTGGTCAATTTCGATACAAAAAGGCTGGCAAAAGACATGAAAGGAAAAAAGAAGAAAAGTGAGAAAAGGAGGGAGAATGTGATGATTGGAAGCCTCAGAGACCAGCGCAACTGCAACGTGTACTGGTGTGCTGCTTTGCATGAAATTTCATAAATATTTTGAAATTTGAATTGCATGCAATTCGCGCCACGAAAATAATAACAAAAACCATACATCCGCTTTGACAAGAAAACAAGTCTCCTCTCGCCATTGGTTGATCACATCTTGATCGCAGATCAAGCCACTGGAAAGCGAGTGTGCAATCGCAAGCCTATTATTCCCTCAGGACAACAAAAAGAGTATTGAAAAATCAATTTAAAGCTTGGGGTGTGAGAAATTGGAGTATTTCGCTCTGCCTATTTTTTGTGAGAGAGGGCCCATGATCACCGCTGCCAGCACAGCCATATACTGGGATTCATCCTTTCATTCCCCATCTGGAGCCTAAAATAATTTTTTTGTGTATGTATCAAAAATGGACAACCCCCTTTTGAACGGGTAAACGGTTCCTGGAACGAAAGAGAAAGAGAAAGAGATAGAGAGAGAAAGGATCCGTTGGACACGGGTATCAATGGATTCGAACAGTGAGAGTAGTAATGCGCGATGGATTCACACGGACTAGACGACAGAGAGAGAGCATCCATCTTGGTTTGTTTTGGTTTGGCAGCAGAGGACAGATACGTGTAATTTTTCCTGGAGATAAGACGAGACATTCAAATTTGGAATTCGAAATTTACATCTCAATTCGCAGTTTTTACTTTGAGCGGCTGAGTGCGCTATTGCTGCTACCAACATTGGTTTTTCTTCAAAGACATACGTGTTTGGTAGCCAATGTCTTGGCGTGCTCAGAGAGTGTAATCCAGACTTGTCTTTTTTCCATTTGCCTCTGCTGGCACAAATCGCAAAGACTGAAGCTTGGAATCTATTGTATGGGCGCAGCAGAGAAAGTTTTAAATTGGGAGCCATGAGACAGCTTGCAACGACAGCAGCAGCAATATTTTGACAGCGGCAGCAGAGACATTGCTATTGACGAATTCCACACTGTTTGGATCCCGGCTTGTTGGTTTTTGTTTTTTTCTGGATTGTCTCGAGGGACGCAGCAGACACACACGTTTGAATTGGCAGCGGTCTGTTTACTTTTAGCCAGACAGCCAGGCAGTATACAGAAGATAGCTCTTCTTTTTTGACCTCTCATTCAACTCTTTCTTTTTTTGAATCCGGGCGCTACTCTCACTTGCGCTTCTATTTTCCTTGCTCTTGTTTGTGTCTTATTGACTGCTTTTGATTCTCGGCATTTGGCTAACCACCGCGCTATCTCTTTCTTTTGTTTTTGTCTGTTTACACCCCTTTTCAGATTTAGGAATATCTCACAGTACTTAAAGATGGCCACCACCCACATTCTGAAGCGCGAGGGCGTCCTCCCCACTGAGGCTGAGCTCCTGGTCGACCGTGCCCTCCAGGATCTCGAGGCTCACTCTCCCGAGCTGAAGAAGGACCTGCGTCCCATCCAGATCACATCGGTCAAGGAGATCGAGGTTTCGGCCGGCCGCAAGGCGATCGTCATCTTTGTCCCTGTGCCCCTGCTCAAGGCCGTGCACAAGGTCCAGCAGCGTGTGACCCGCGAGCTCGAGAAGAAGTTCTCTGACCGCCAGGTGCTTTTCATTGCCCAGCGTCGCATCATCAAGAAGCCCGCCCGCGTCAACCGCGCCAAGCAGCCCCGCCCCATGTCGCGCACTCTGGCCGTTGTCCACGACCGGATCCTCGACGACCTGGTCTACCCCACCGAGATCGTCGGCAAGCGCACCCGCGTTAAGGTCGATGGCTCCAAGACCATCAAGGTCTTCCTGGACTCCAAGGATGCCACCAGCCTCGAGTACAAGCTCGACACCTTCTCGGCTGTCTACAAGCGTCTGACCGGCAAGGATGTTGCTTTCGAGTTCCCCGCTGAGCAGGCTTTCTAAGTTTTTTTATATTCCCCATATATAAGAGAATGATTTTATCCTATTTTTGCGACAGTTTGTTCTGTGAGTGATGGTGAATTGGGTTGTGTTGAATGCATTGCGCGCCTCCACTGCGATATGGACATGCGATATGTGCTGCGCAGCAATACATCATTTATTGTTTTGTCAACCAGGCTTGCATGTCAAAAAAATATGGCTTGTGCCAAAGTGTAACACTCAAAAGTGGTATTTAAAGGCAGCACAAAGCGGCTGGGCTCATTCGTTACAAAGCCCGTATTTTTGTTCTTCTGCTTCCTTCTGCAAGAGCACAAACCAGCCTTGCCGGCCTTTTTTCTTTTATTTTCTCATTTTCTTTTTATTTTATACTACTTTTTTGCATCCACAATGGTTACTAACAGCTCTACGACCAAAAACACTAGCAGCAGCAGCACAGCCGCCGCCACATCCACCAGCCAATCCGGCCAAACCAGCCGCGCATCAACCGTGTTTCGCAGTCTCTGGAAGGGCCAGGACCGGCTAGTAGGATCCCAAGGACGGTTCCGCGTCGAAGTGTACCTCCAGATGCTCAACACCCTCGACTGGCGCAGCCTCGGATCCCTCCTCGTCCAATTATGCCAGCCACTCAATGACCTCCCTAACAACACAAACAACCGGCCGCAGGTATCCCGATGCCTTGTGGCTTTGGCAATTGCATTGTCGCATATGCAGACCGTGCGTATGGAGGAGTCGATAACGCCGGTTAATTGCAAATTCGTCGCTAGCGTGTTTGCCACTATGATGCGCGCCACAATATGGGTGGTGGGAGATTTGCCGACAACGACGGAGGATCCTGGTCTGATTGCTCTTGTGCAGCAGCAGGTGTTCAAGGCCGTAGCAATGGCACTGGTGGTAGATAAGCGCGGATCCGACAGGGCAGAGAGATTTGCGAGCGAGGCGGTTTTAGACGGATTGCTGGGCCCGTCCACGGCAGATATCGGCGGAGGGTGGTCGGTTAATAAAGCGTTTGTGCAGCCGCCGCCTGCGAAGAAACAGCGAGCGGCGGATTCGAGCACTTTGAGTATTGAGCACGCTGATTTGCTGCGTTTGTTCGCTCGCGCGCTGAGCGATAAAAGCGCCGTGCGCAGCGATAAGTACGTGGTCAGGATCCTGCGAGCGCGCAATGGCGCCGTGGCCAATAGGATTTTGGGCTCGGACAAAGAAAAGCCGGTGTATGGAGCAAGTGTCGCTCACCAGCTGTTTGTTCTTGTAGGCACCCTGGCTGACCGCAGCAGTGACATTTTGTGGCCACTGCAGACAGGCGCAAATAATGAAAATGCGGCGACACAGGCGAAAGAGGATGAGGGCCATATCGGCGGGCTATTCGCCTGCGTCCGGGACATAATACCCTCGCTTCGCGCCGATTTGACGCAAGGCACTGTGTCGGCCCAAGTCACCGACCAGCTGCTCGAATCTATCAATCGACTGTGTGTCGGATTGGCATTGGTGTTCAGACCATATGTTCTGGCCGGATCTGGGTCCGGAGGCACGTCTGTTTACGCGTACTGTGCACAGAAGAAACACCGGTGTTACCAGTGGGCAGCATTGTGTCGCATAACAACGTGGGTCTCGTGCTGGGGAAACCTGTCGGCCACGTCACAAACAATGCGCGAGAGCTGCGCCGAAGCTATGGCCGAGGGCGGCCGCATCTGTTGGATCCAAGTGGCTAAATCCGAGTCATACATGTCACCATCTGCAGCAGCAGCGGCGGATCCGGCCATTTGGCTGCTCGTTCTCTCCGAATCGCTCTTTAGCGTGGCGCTCGAGTACCCGCATGCCCGCATAAAGCCGGTATCCAGTAAGCCGCCGTTTACGTTTTCGGAAGACAGCCAGACGCAAGTGTTTTCTTTACTCGCTGCACTGCTGTCCCTAATGGGCCGTTCTTTTGTCGACTTGACTGCGACCAGCGCGATGCGCTCTTTGTTGCTCAACTGCATGGCGGCCTGCGATAGGATAATGCGGCTGGTGCGCCCGCGTGCTGCATCACTAGGCCTGTTCCAGCCGTGCACCCTGCAGTCGCCGTTTGTCGGCAAGGACAACAATGAGAATGCGTTTAGTTGGTTTCGGTGCACCGCCGCAGAGTACATTTTCAGGCCGATGCCTTTGCCGAGCGCCGAAGAGGCATCCTCGGCCAGCGACGCTGCCGAAAGGAGCAAGGCTGGTGCTGGTATTTCGCAACTCGAGACCACTGGCATAGATTCGATTGCTGATCAGTGGCGCGAGGCATTGGAAGAGATTGCACATGAGACTCGGATCGCAAACGTATTCGCGGCCATCGAGGTCCTGGCCAAGGTGGTGGCCAGCAGCGACAGCAACGGTTCTTGCGATTCTGGCATGCGCAGCGTATTGACAATGTCATTCCGGACTACTCTGCGGTGGCTGAGCACGTATATTGTTAGTGCGCGCGACAATGTGGGCAGGCAGGCAGAACTCATTGACGGCCAGCAGCGCATCAAGATCAGGGTTGTCGGTGATAAAGTGCGGCTGCATAGGTCGGCCACGGACTGGTCGCGGGTGCAGAGGGTTCCCACGCTGCGCGTCGACAGGGTCAGCGATACAGAGTCTGGCGACAGTAACGACGCTGGGAATGATGCCGCTAGCGATGACAGGAATGCCGATGATGCTGTTATTGAACAAACCACGTATACATCGATGCTGGCCCGTACACTTCGCCTGTTTGCCGCATTTTCGACGTACAAGCTGCTCGGAGACAATTTTCAGCTAACTCTGGAACGGTGCCTTGTCTGGAGTAATGATGACCCAGCAGCGGGCGAGTGCGGGGCAGAACACATTGTTGCAACTTGCCGAGCATTCAATCGCCTACTGTCCGAGAATGACTTCCGCAGCGTTGCGTTTGCCTCGCTGCAGATTCTCTCGGGCATCGTGGGCGTGCGTTCGCACCTGTATACCAGCGAAATTGATAATCTGCGACTGCCACACCTATGTGCCCGAGGTCACAGCCCGCGGTCGAGTGAGTCGATGATGCAGCTGGCAATGCACATGGGCCTGGGCCGACTGCTCCTCGAGCCCGCATTCATTGTGCGCTGTGTCCAGGGTACGCGTGACGGCCGCCTGTTGCAAAGCCCACTGATGATCTGTACAGTGCAGATCTGGCTAGACATGATTGGCAATATTGTCAGGCACAGCCTGTTTCGCGTGTATTTGGGGTTCCCGGCCAACTCCAAGGGCAGGGCCACGTTCGTGGATGCGCTGGCTCCCTCGCTGGGATTCATGACCTGGTGGGGGCTCGCTTTGTCTGCTGGCGTCCGCTGTCTATTGGATGTGTTGCGGTCGGTCCAGGGCAGCGGAACTGGTAGTTCGAGCCAAACTAGACTCGCGTACATACTGCCGTCACACCTGATGTCCTGGCACATGTACTTGCCAACAACGGACAGCTCGATAAGGAATTTGGGCGGATTCCAGCAGGACGCCATGCCAGCACCAGCAGCAGAAGCGGCGTTGACACCGTCCGGGTGCGTAGAAAAGGAGCCGACCAAGTCTGACATTGGTCAATTGTATGCTTGGCTGTTGTCGTTCCCACATCTGGAAAAGTCGCATTCAGTCGTCTACATTGTGTACTATCTTGCAGCCAAGCTGTGGTTGGATGTACCGGCGCTCAGGGCTAGCGAACTGAGCGAAACCACTTTGCGGATTAGTCGGGACGTGTGGGGCCTGGGGTCGGACTCGATTCAGCTCTTTGTGCGTCTCATTCACAACCCAGCGCTTTGGCAGGTGTTTGTCGGGCTCGGCTTGGTCTCTGACTTTGCCGACGTGATAAAGAGACTATTTTTGCGCCAGGACTTGCCAAACTTTCTTGACGACCTTGTGTTCCAGTCACCCGATGACCAACATGCCAATCTGATTACATTCCCGCTTATCGACCATGATGACGAATACGGGATCAAGCACAAACCAGCAGGGGCATTCCCAGGAGGAGATCTGGTAGACAAGTTGCTTCATGGGGCACTGCAGCTGCACAGGAGCGCGCCCAAGCAAAGGCCAGCAGCCGACTACTATAGTGAGCCCATGCTCGCGCAGCTATGGACCACATACGTCAACAACTTGTTTGGCTTGCCGATCAATATTGTGCTCCACTCGACGACCGGCAATTACTTTGACGGTGGTGTGGCAGCAACCAACTCGGCCAGCGGCAGCAGGATGCTGGCAGTAGAGTCTCAAGCTGATGTGCTGGAATGCTTGTATGACAAGAGCAACGCACTATTTGACATGTTCTCGCCGCTTTTGGCTGTCAAAACAGCTCTGTCTGGGCCCAACGTCATGTGGGACGCCATCGATGCAGCGCTGCCGGTTGAAATGCTCTTGCGCGCAATAAATGTGGTCGACAAGTCCAGCATTCCCAAAGTATGCATCTCGGCCGCGCTCATTCTGCCAGACACACTGACGGCCAGGACTCGGGTCCCAGAAATAAGCAATATCACTTTGTTTGTGGCCAGTTTTCTCGCGCAGCAGATGACCAGGAGCGACCAGGACAGCGGTCGGTGTGGCGAAGCACTTTTGTTTCTGGCCTGGCGCCAGCTGCCCACGATTCTGCGACAAGTTGCTTTGTGCACTGCTAAGCTCGAGGATGTGGCTATTTGTGTGGCGAAACAAATAGGGAGATTGAGTGCGTCTGTGCTCGCCACTTTAGGGACACAGCATGACACCATTGACTTGTTGAGCTCGGCGACAATGGACGCGAATGGCAGCGGCAGCGGTGCCCTCGATTTGATTATTTTGAGCGGCAATGACAGGGACGCCGCACAGCCTCTCATAGCAACATCAAAGGCGCTTGTTGTTGAGCACTCCCCAGTGTTTGCGGCCATGGTTGGCGGTGCATTTTTGGAGGGTCAAGTTGAACAAGGCAACACCACACAATTGAATTTGCAAAGCAACCACGCCGCCCTGTTTGCGCTTTTCGACATATTTCACAAATACGCGCTGGTACTGCACCCTACTCCAGACACACAGTGGGACGCAGAAGTGCCCGCTCTGCTTTCTGCGTTTGCAATGGTGCTCGATCAACAATACTCACCAGATGAACTGGCTGCTGTACTCGATTTGGCCATTTACTACGATATGCGTCCAGTTGTCGCACTGTTGGCGTGGCACTTTAGCACCAAAACAGCCTCGCATACTGCATTTTCGGGGGACACGCTAGCAATATTGGCGGCAGTGTTTGGCGAAAGCTGGGATTCATTTCTTCTGGGGGATAAGGCAGCAGAATGTGCTGTGCGTCGGTCACTGGCAGCTATCATGATACTCCACCTCGACGAAGTGGATGTAGTAGGCGTGATTGGGGACTCCTCAGACCCACTATCCGACTATGCTGAATTCCTTTTCAGTTCGAATTGATTTGGTTAGCGAGCTTTGAAAGTGCCAACAATACGAATATAATCAATTCGACAGCAAATGTCGCGTGCAGCCTCGCCATACCCAATATCTGCGTGTGTTGAGACGAATGTTCCCTTTAAAATAAATGCGGCGGTGTATAACTTTTGATATGTGGCGGAAACACATATCATGCGTTGGCATACAATTAATTATTGTAACTGGTATAGTGTAGTGATGATGTGCTGTGCACAATATTTAATATATTGGCGGCTTGCTATAACAATACTAAAGAATGTTCGAATCGCGCTTACAGTTTCTTTAAAACTCGAAAAGTTTATGTACTTGTTTGTATTTAATAGAAAAATCCAGAAATCCTAAACAAATTATATTCCATTGTTCTAGAGTAATTTCACACTACTTACATTCCCAGCCTGCAGAATAGACAATGCTCATGTTTTAAATAACAAGAAACTAAATGCAAAACAATGTCAGCTTCAATATTCAATATTTGAAAAAGATGTCTCTCGCTTAGCCACCCCTCTAATGTATTTTTCATCCCTCAGATATGATTTCCTGTTGCAATTCATTCCAAAACAACACATTGGCCAAGGCATTGTTATCAATTTATTCATTTGCAAAACAATTAAATTTAATATATATTAGTAGCATAATAAGAATATGAAACAATATAGTGGGTTTTCAAAAATCAATTGTAGTTTTACAGCAAGTCCCAGACTCCATTTGGTTAATTTGGTTGAGCGCTATTTTTCAACTGGAAAAATGAGGTGCAAATACAATTTTGCCAACATTTTCTCGCACTTGCCCCAAATTCAATGCACACAAACAAGCAGGACTCACCATGGGCACAAGCTATTTATGTGTAGCGTTGAAAATTGGGCATTGGAAGCAATTCGTACCAAAAATACTATAAATTGACCCTTCGTTGCCATGTTCAGCTATCTGTTTCCTTAAGTTCCTCATTTGGTCTAATTATTGTATCGCACAAAGAATATCCTATCCTCCTACCCCTCAGCGACAGCACAAGCATCCACAAAGTTTTTTCTAAACACAACTTTTTTACTTGCATTCCAACCAAGCATCAGTTTAATCTCAACCATGCAGATCATCGCCACCCTTCTCGTCGCCGCCTCCGCTGTTCTTGCCCAGCAGGTCGGTAGCACCTCGGGCCCCACCGTTTCCGGCGGGTCTACTGCCATCAGCTCTCCCAATGTCAACAACGGCAATCAGGTCCAAAACTCCATCTCCAACTCCGGTCCTTCGGGAGGCAACACATTCTCTGGCATTGATGGCAGCACTTTCAACACCGCCTACGGTAACTCGGCTAGCGTTGGCAACAACAACATTAACCCCACACAGACCAGCATTAAGGGAAACACTGGTTTCACCGGCAGCGGCGAGGGCAACATCTTTGGCAGTGCATTTGGTACCGGAGCTGTCCCTCCCTTCTTTGCCTTTGGCAAGCGTGATGCTATTATCAACAACCATGGCCCTGTTGGTTACCCTGCTGGCTACCCCCATGGCTACCCTGCTGGCTACCCCTATGGCTACTACCCTTCCCATGGCTACTACCCTCCCCAGGTCTACGCTCCCGCCCCTGTTGTTCGCTATGCTCAGCCACCTTACACTGTCGGCATCCCCGCTGCTCACATTGAGCACAAGGCCCAGAGTGCCAGCATTGTCCAGAACCAGAACTAAATATTGGATCTGGTGTACAAGTCAAATGTGCTAGCTTTTTGATTGTTTGTGCCGTTTTGCTCTCCTAACCCGCCCCCACCCTTGCTACTTTTAATTTCTATCATTTTTATTTACAAATGTGCAGCTATATTCTTTATATTATTGCTTAATAGTTTAAAGTTTTATATTAGAAAAAATAAGTATATTTGCATAAAGTCTAACATGTTTTCCATAAGTAAAATATTAAAGAAAAGACCGCATATTCTCGCGTTAAAGTGGTTTTAGGTTTACATGCGTGCGCAAAACTTGGTTACATATTATGTTTTAGTAATTGTTAAATTGTTATAAATTATATTGATGTCTTTTCATTATTTTCACCCTCTAACTACAAGTTGAATACATATCACTGTTGATACTCATCAATGCCAATGGCGCGTGGTCAAATTTAATTGCGTCTATAGCAATGCACTGGGCACAAATTGCTTATGTGGACAGGCAAAACATATTCAGCTTTGGATTCGATGATCTGTCTATCTGAATAATGGCTTGATTAGTAAATTGGAGCCACGTTTGGTCTGTTTAGTATTTTCAGTATTTAATCTGTGGCTAGATTATATATATTTGTTTTTTCTATCAAGATCTGAAAAGTGCCAATAACAATGTCATTATTTCCTGTTCAAGTAGAGGCGCATATTGCTCAAACAATTGTATTTATAATTTTAATTGTGGATTTTGTCATCAATGCTTATGTTGTCGCGAAGAAACTCGGATAACGGCTAATAAAAGCACAGATATCCCAATACAGATAATGGCTTGCCTGCTTCTAAAAGGAAAAGCAACTTGTAATACAAAAAAGCGACAATGCCTTTTTTGTTTAAATATTGAAACGCCACATATGAGCACCAATTACACATTGTCATATCATTGTTTTTTATTTCATATTTTTAATATAAAAATGGCATACTAATTTGTTTTTAAATATTCTTTGTACAATTATCACATCACAATTATATTGTCCTAAAGCGTATTGTTAACAACACTATATTTTGAACGCTAAATTGTTATTGCTGCTACGAAGCAAAATTAATTTCGCGTTTTGTGTAGTATTTGAACGTAAAATTCTCGAGAAATAGAAAAACAGGGATTAAAAGATATAATTAAAATAAAAAAAGCAATTCTCGCATCAAAATTTCCTTGTATTGTGTCTTGTTTGTTTTGCTTTTTTCATCTGTACGTACATTTTAATAGAGTACTATTATAAAAGTAGGGGCCAAGTAATGCAAATCAATTAATATGATTGATTGTATACCGCACAATATATCACAAAAGTTGTTGACATAAATTTCAGATTTATTTATTTTGCGCATAACCAAAATGCATGTGAATCCCTCAGACAATTTAATATTTTTGCAGCTATATTTTCATGCTGGGAGACTGTCAGAGTAAAAAAAGGTGCCCTCAAATATTTATTTCTCTTAAAATAAAGGTATAAAAGACAAGCAAAACGCCCATCATTTAGAAAAGAACTTTAAGCTCCTTCATAGGTCTAATTCTTTACATCGCTCTCAACCCAAATATCTTTCAGCCCGTCGCTTTCCAAACCCATTCCTCACCAAACTTAACCAATCATTTTAATCTCAGCCATGCAGATCATCGCCACCCTTCTCGTCGCCGCCTCCGCCGTTCTTGCCCAGCAGGTCGGTAGCACCTCGGGCCCTATCGTTTCAAGCGGGTCTACTGCCATCAGCTCTCCCAATGTCAACAACGGCAACCAGGTCCAGAACTCGATTGAGAACTCTGGTGTTTCGGGAGGCAACACATACTCTGGCATCTCCAACAGCGCCTTCAACACCGCCTTCTCAAACTCGGCCTCCGTGAACAACAACAACATTAATCCCACGCAGCACAGCATTGCGGGCAACACTGGTTCAACCGTTAGCGGTCAAGGCAACATCTTTGGCAGTGCATTTGGTACCGGAGCTGTCCCTCCCTTCTTTGCCTTTGGCAAGCGTGATGCTATTATCAACAACCATGGCCCTGTTGGTTACCCTGCTGGCTACCCCCATGGCTACCCTGCTGGCTACCCCTATGGCTACTACCCTTCCCATGGCTACTACCCTCCCCAGGTCTACGCTCCCGCCCCTGTTGTTCGCTATGCTCAGCCACCTTACACTGTCGGCATCCCCGCTGCTCACATTGAGCACAAGGCCCAGAGTGCCAGCATTGTCCAGAACCAGAACTAGGCTTAAGTTTGATGGGTTCTAAGTGACTGGGCTGCATTTTTTGTAAAGTAGTTTCATTTTATTTTCCCCATTTCCTATTTCAATACTTAATTTAACTATATTTATTTGATTTCGATCATTCATATATATTCAATAAAATCTATCATAACGTCAAATTGGCTTATTTATTATTAAGTTTCTTTAATATAAATGCATTTTCATTTAAATATTAGCATGGTTAGACATTCAACACGTGTTTTTAAAAATTATTTTGATAACGCAATTAATAGCGATTAGCCTCTTGTTTTTTAAATTTAATGAGTGCTCAGGAGTTAAATCTACTGACAACAATCAAATAAAAATATGTCAAGCAAAAATAGCATTAATTATGCCAAATTTAGTATAATGCTCACGCGTTTGTTTCTAGTTTTCCCTTGGTTGCAAATCACCTTTGACCAATACAAATACAACATAATGCAGTAAATTACCACTCACACGTTTATTTGTACACGCAAACACTTAAGTATAGTACGTAATTTGGGCATTGTTATCATTTACTTGTATCTAATTGATTTTTTTGCTTAGGTATGTGGCGTTTACTCCCTCGTATACAAGTAACAGTTTGTTTTATAAACACATAGCGCGTGCTGAAGATTGTTGGATTTTAAATATGAAATGAGCCCCCTTTTCTCCTTTAATAAGTGCATTGTTCATTGGTATCAATTATATTGTTTTACAAGAAACAAAATATCTGAGAACAATGCAATGTCTAGGGGGCTGATGTAGTGAACCAACGCACATTTTTTTTTAAAAAAATTAGTTATTTAGCACATACGATCGTGTCCACCTACAAAAAATTCAGAATTTTTATTTCAAAAACATAATTGAAATATTGTTAGTAAAAAAATAGAAAAAGTCACTACATGTGTCAATAACATACCAACCAAAATGGTATAAAACTCGATGGTTGCGGACAAAAATTTACAAAAAAAATTATCAAGCTTCATCCAGAGTCTTAATTTCATTTACCTCATCTCTCGCCTTGCTAAACACTTGTTTAATTAATCTTCATCTTTGAATATGCAGATCATCGCCACCCTTATCATCGCCGCCTCCGCTGTTCTTGCCCAGGAGATTGCCAGCACCTCAGGCCCCACCGTTTCCAGCGGATCTACTGCCATCAGTTCCCCCAACGTCAACAACGGCTATCAGATCCAAAACTCCATCTCCAACTCTGGCAGCTCGGGAGGCAACACATACTCTGGCATCCAGGGCAGCGTTTTCAACACTGGCTACTCGAACTCGGCTAGCGTTGGTAACAACTTTATCAACCCTGCGCAGACCAGCATTCAGGGCAACATTGGCTCAACCGTTAGCGGTCAAGGCAACATCTTTGGCAGTGCATTTGGTACTGGAATTATCCCTCCTTTCTTTGCTGGTGCCTTCCCTCGTGATGCGCACTCCAACTACCACAAGCGCGATTTGATCATCAACGGAGCCGCTCCCTATGCCCACCCTGGACATCCCGCCCATCCCTATTACGGCTATCCTGGCTATGCCTATGGCTACTATGTATATTACTAAGTATGATTTTTGTTGGGGGGTTTAATATTCCTCATCGGTTATCAGCATAGTCATTTCATTTGCATATTTGCATATTTTAATAAATACACACGACATTACGGCATGTTTTATAAACTTTTTATTGACATTAAATTACATTCAAACAATATTGAATTGAATTAAAAATACTTTATTTTTTTATCAAAGAAAAAGTAAACAAAAAGAATCACTTGTAATCGGGCCATCCCTCGCGGCTATTGTTGGCCACAGATGTCTTGATAACGTCCTTCAGCTGTACCAGCGCCTCACGCAGCGGTGTATCAACCTCAACATGGCCAATGTGTTTCTCTGGGAACCTTACCCTAACAGCATCTAAAATGCGCCTATCAATATTTGCTGGCTTCTTTTCGCCCTTGGCACGCACAAGCATAGCATAATCAATTTTCGCCTGAGCCAGGGCCTCCCTTGGGCTCATCTTCTCGTATCTCGTTTTTGCCCAGATATTAGCCTCCAAGTTCAGTCGGTAATCTTCTACACCAAGCACATCAAAGAGCTCCTCTTTGAACTCGGACCATGTGGTGAGGTTGAGGAAGCGTAGGGTGGACACTTTGGCACCAGTCAGTTTGGGCCTGATGATGGTCAGCTTGGTAGCGTCGGGGATAAGGCCAAAGCAGTGTTCGGCGGCGGCAAGCCAGGGCTCGACGGCTTCGACCGTGTCATCGAGGTTGTCGAGTCCCTGAAAGACTCGCTGGTAGGATGCCAAGGGCTCGATGGCAGAAGCGGGCTCGGGGGTGGTCGGAGCAGCGCTCTTTTGGCCAAGTATGCCGAAGGTGGGAGGAAGAGGAACGGTTGCTGTGGAACTCGAAGCTGATTCTGACTCAGTGCTCATTTGCGAAAGGTTAGTGCTTAATTGGTTGACGGGGTTGGAAGCGGAATAAATTCCAAATAAGTTTCCTTTGGTCATGGCTGAGCAAGAAAAAGAGTTTAGAGGCAAATAATTTAAAAAATGAAGAAGGAAAGGTTGAAATCGATTTTGTGTTATAAATAGTCAAACCCCCCATGTACGAATGAGTTGGTTAGTTGCTCTGGACGGGGGACATGCAGTAAAATTTCGGAAACAGAAACGTAAACATTCAATTCAACACACAATGGTTACACATAGTAAGTACACTCTGGCTGTCCAGGTCATTTGAATGAAAGTTTGTAAGGAATTAAAAAAAACACCCGAATAAAATTAATTGAAAAATTAAATCTTCTCGTAGTCCAACTTTGTCTCGAGTTTCTTCGAGTCAGCGACCTTCCGCACAGCCTTCATGAAATCGTCCTGCACGACATAGTCCCTCTCCGCACGAATGGCAAACATGCCGGCCTCCGTGCACACATTGCGCAGATCCGCGCCGTTAAACCCATCGCTAAGCTTGACCACAGCCTCGTAATCAATCTCGCCGTGTTTGGCGACACCGGCAGCGTGAATCTTGAGAATCTCCATGCGGCCCTGCTCGTTCGGCAATGGGATCTCAATCTTACGATCCAAACGACCAGGGCGTAGGAGAGCCGGGTCAAGCGTATCCGGCCGGTTGGTGGCCATGATCATCTTGATCTTGCCCAGCGAGTCAAAGCCGTCCATCTGGTTCAAAAGCTCCATCAGCGTGCGCTGGATCTCGCGATCCGCCGACGTACCCTCCGAAAAGCGCCTTCCACCAATTGCGTCGATTTCGTCCATGAATATAATGCAGGGCTCGTGGTCGCGCGCATACCCAAACATCTCGCGGATAATACGCGAGCTCTCACCAATGTACTTGTCGACAATGGCGCTGCTGACAACCTTGAGGAAGTTGGTCTCTAGCGAGTTGGCCACAGCCTTGGCCAGCATGGTCTTGCCTGTACCAGGCGGGCCATAGAGCAGAACGCCCTTGGGCGGCTGCACGCCGACGCGCAGGAACAGCTCTGGGTTGAGCAAGGGCAGCTCAATAACCTCGCGCAGCTCGCGGATCTGCTCTCCCAGGCCACCTACACCGGCGAACGTGACGTTTTCGGGTTTCTCCGCCGTCATGTTGTATACCAGCGGATCGACTTCGCGCGGCAGCCTGCGCATGATGGTCAGCGTGGTCATGTCCAGCGACACGCGCGTGCCCTGCTTGAGCTCCGCCTTATTCACCTTATTGCGGCAGCCCACCACGTAGCGCGGCCCTGTCGTGGCCTTTACTATGAAGCGGTCGTCGTCGAGCTGCTTGAACACCTCACCGACTATTTGTCCGGCGCTCTGCAGCGCCTTAAGGTCGTCCTCGGACTTGCCGTAGTCTGACTCGAGCCGCTTCACGCCGAGACGAGCTATATTTGCTTAAATGCAGAATGAATGTGGCGAACTGGGTGTGTGTGCGTGTGTTAGATTTGAATATCCCAAAGATAAAGTTTGTAGAATAGTATGAGACGGGCTTGAATTTTTTTTTAAAAAAAAGCGAACTGGGAATGTGTCCTAAGCTTCAATTCTATTTACCTTCTTTGACTTTCTCCTCCCAATCGTTGTGCTCGACGATTGTGCGGCGGTACCCAGTGAGCACTCTGACGCGTTCGGGTTCCATTGTAAATTGCTGGCTGTTAGAAAATAAATAGGAGCTGGGCGCTGTTGTTGTAATAATTGAAGTAGGGAGAAAAATAAAAAAAAGGAAATGCAAAGCTCTTGACAAGAAGAAGAAGAAAAGTAGAGAGTATAATAAATGCCTGTTTGAAATTTATTTTGTCCAAAAAAAAAAAAAGTTAAATTTCAAAGCGATTGCATACGCAATACCGAAAGGAAATTGAAATCTGAAAGAGACACTTTGCATGTCACGAGGGGACAGAAAAATACAAGTGGTCTATTATCCCACAAGCACCTAACGTTTTTTATAACTGCAAGTAGAAGGTATTTATTTTAAAGTCATCAGGAATTAAAAATGAACAATTACGCCAACTTTGCTTTAGCAATTACTTTTATTATTCTTACATGCCACCACCATGAGTCTTGTACACAACAACCAGGCGACGAAACACGACTGGGCACAATTCTTTGCGCCTGGCCTCCCCATTGGACGCCACCTTCCGAACGAACCATACTACTACGAGCGCACCAACGGCATAACCACATGGATCCGGCCCTTCGATTACATCGAACCCCCAAATCCAAAGCAATTAGCGGAAGACTTGCGCAAAGAGCACGAACAACAGAAAGCACAAGAGGCGCGCAAAAAGGCGCTTCAAGACCGGCCACAGAAAACAACCAAGGCGCAGGCCGGGTGGCTGGTAGTGGACACGGTGCAGGGGAGGCAGTATTATTTTAACGAGAAGAGTGGTGTTGCACAGTGGGAGCGGCCAGATGAGCTGGTTGAGCTGGCTGATGTGGAGGAGAATGAGGAAGGTGTGGAGATGGATGAGGAGGACGCTGAGTGGATGTTGGAGCAGATGATGGCTGAGGCCCAAGGTGACCAGCAAGACGGCGCAGAGATAGAGACAGAAGAGACAGGAAAGGAGGTGGGGGCAGAGGCAGAGGCAGAGGCATTGACGAAGGATCAGCGCGTGGGTCAGTTCCGTGAAATGCTCCTCGCAGCCAGCAGTCTCAATCCATTCGGGACATGGGAGTCGCAAAAGGATCGGTTCCTCGGCGACAGGCGCCTCCAGTACTTGGGCGCGGCCGAGCAACACGACATGTTTGACCGGATCTGCAGCGAGATAATAGCACAGAGAAAAAAGACACTGCCAAAGAAGGATGAAGTTAAGCGGCCGTTGCCGAGCAGCGATCCGTTTGGCCAGCTGCTTGAGGAGAATATCAGTAAGCGCGGGTCATTTGCAAAGTTCTGCCAGAAACACTTGCGTGATCCGCGGTACTTGTCCATAAAGACATCAAGAGAGCGCGAGAAGCGGTTCAACCAGCACCTGGACGCGCTGCCCGAGAAGAAGAAGCACAAGCATGTGTAGTTTGTTGAAAAATAAATACCACTGTGATAGGCTTGAATATATATATGTAGCCAAAGAAATTTACTTGATAAAATGAAAACCAATTTTAAATGGCAAAGCAGAAGCAATTTACTTCTTCTCCTCGATCAGCTCAGTGACAACGCCAGTGCCGACGGTGCGACCGCCCTCGCGAATGGTGAAGCGCATACCGGTCTCGATGGCGATCTCCGACAGCAGCTGGCACATCATGGTGACATTATCTCCGGGCATAACCATCATATTCTCTGGATCCTCGCCATTGGGGCCGCGCTTGTGCGTGAGGATAGCAGTGACGTCGCAGGTGCGCACGAACAACTGAGGGCGGTAGTTGTCCGAGAACGGCGTGTGACGGCCACCCTCCTCCTTGGTAAGCACATAGAGCGACGCCATGAACTTGCTGTGCGCCTTGATGGTGCCAGGCGCAGCCAAAACCTGGCCGCGGTGGAGGGCCTCACGCTTGACACCGCGCAGGAGAGCACCCATGTTGTCGCCGGCCTGGCCGTTCTCCAGCTGCTTGTGGAACATCTCGATACCGGTGAGCGTGGTCTTGAAGGGCGCGCCAAAGCCGACGATCTCCAGCTCCTGTCCCTTGGTGATCTGTCCGCGCTCCACGCGGCCGGTGACGACGGTGCCACGGCCGGCAATCGAGAAGATGTCCTCGACGGGCATCAGGAAGGGCTTGTCCAGGTCGCGCTCGGGCGTGGGAATCCATGTGTCAACAGCCTCCATCAGCTTGTGGATCGCCTCAATGCCCATCTCGGGGCTGCGGTCCTCGAGCGCGCACAACGCCGAGCCGCTGATCACCGGTGTGTTGTCGCCGTCAAAGTCGTACTCGCTGAGCAGCTCGCGCATCTCCATCTCGACAAGCTCGAGCATCTCGGCGTCGTCGATGGCGTCGGCCTTGTTGATGAAGACAACCAGCCGCTTGACACCGACCTGCTTGGCCAGGAGCAGATGCTCGCGCGTCTGCGGCATCTGGCCGTCGGTGGCTGAAACCACGATGATGGCACCGTCCATCTGAGCCGCACCGGTGATCATGTTCTTGATATAATCTGCGTGACCGGGGCAGTTGTGCGCAACTACAAAGTCGGCGAGAAGCATGCGACCGTCGACGTCGACATCAAAGCCATGGAACTTCTGGGAGCCGATGGGGGCAATGGTGAAGGGGACCGAAGTTTCCCACCTGTGTTCAAGTGCTTTTCCACGCTTGTGCACCGTGGCAATCGGCAGCTTCTCAGCCAGGCGGCCATTGAAGCTGACACGCAGCTTAGAATGGGCGTCGTCGCCGATGGTAACAGTGTGACGAGACAAGTGGCAGACAAATCCGAGACTGCGAAGCACCCACACAAAGTCGTTGAACAGAGCCGAGTGCTTGGCCTCGGACTGTTCCAGATCAAACTGTCCTTTGTTGTAGCATCCGTCCGAGTCGATAATACCCGCAGCCAGGGCACTACGCACATCAGAAGAATGGCGGCGGAGCACGGCAGGGATGCTCTTGGCATTCAGAACGCCCAGCTCTGTCAGCTTGGCGCAGAATGGGTTGGTGGTCTCAACACAGTCACCAGATAGCACATCGGACTGGAAGATAGGGTTGGAAGAAAGGGTCACGCACATTGCTTTACGCTCTGTGTGAGTATATTTATGGAGGTACATGCCCATTTTCGTGGCAATTTCCTCCAGCTTGGCCACAATAGCGGCATCATCATCAGAGTGAAGCGTGAAGCGTGAGGAGCCGCTGTTCCCGTCGCCCAGCCAGAGACCCACGACCCAGGCGACCTCCTCCTGCGTTGCCGCGCCAATCGATAGATTGACGGTGGGCTCGCCAAAGCTAAGCTCGCCGGCCGTATACATACGTGCCTGCGAGCGTACCTCCGCTGGGAGCTGCATGAATTGCTCAACTGTCATCTCGCATGTAAATGGCGACTTGTCTTGGACAGCGTAGTAAGCACTGGCCGCCTCAGCAGAGTCAAAATGCTCGCGACAATACTTCAAAAGATCGTTTTCGAGCTTGACGCTAGCAACCAAATGCCTGCGCCCTTCATTGTCGGCCTGAGGCGCGTTAACAGGCGTGTCGATGCGCAGACAGAGGATATGGCCACCAGTGCAGGTGAACCCATCAGCCTCAAAGCCATTGTCACTTCCGCTGGTGTACAAAATCTTGTACATGTCCTTGTTGCCAGTCCAAACAGATTGGACCACACGATCTGTGCCATCAGTACCAAGCAGCACGGTGCCCTGGACCACGTCCGCAGCGAGAATAGTCTCCCCGTTGGGTGTGGCAAAGGCAACCTCGGGGCCAAAGCAGTCAACATGAGCGTAGTGACGGTTGGCAGTCTCGTACTCGACGTGCGCAGTCGAAATAGTGATTCCACGGGCCTTCTCCTCGGGCGCCTTGTCAATGTCCGAGTAATCGCGGAACTTGGCACCTCCGGCCTGGCTCAGCACCTTTGTGATGGCAGCTGTCAGCGTGGTTTTGCCGTGATCAACGTGTCCGATGGTACCGACGTTGACGTGCGGCTTGTTACGGCTATAGACGGCAGCGTCGGCGTACGAGCGCGCCAGCAGCCGCGATGGGGAGCGAATAAAGCCCAGGTTGCGGGCGATCGCTGGGCGCGGGAGCGACGCCATTGAGCGCACGCTGGTGATTGACGCCAGACGGCCGGTCACAGAGACCACGCTGAGCTGCTGCTTGACGCCGTTGGTGGTGGCAGTGCGGAGCAGGGAAACACGAGGAACAGCGCTACGAAGCATTGTAGGTTGCGAGTTTGTATTTCTTGATTCGATTAAAATATAGAGGCGAAAAAAAAGAAAAACAACGCTTGACAGAAAGGGAAAAAAGGAAAGGGGCCTAGAGAATAGAGTGGAAAATTTTCTTTATCTTTTGACTGATCACTGAGAATGTTGCTCAATTCGCACCCACGCTTTGATCTCGATTGCTTACAATAATCCCTAATCCACACTGGCTGATCAAATGATCTGATCATCGTCTTTGTTTTTATTAGTTGTTTAGTCTCCCAATGGTTGCAAAAGGCCTACTGCTCTACTGTTTCATACTTTTGATATGATACAGCCGCATCCCCTGATCAGATGGATATGAATTAGCGGATCCCGAGCGGCTAGCCGCAAGTTCAACCGGGGACAGTATTTTCGACGCGAGACATCGACAAGCCCTAGCAGTGGTCCTTTCTTGAATTTCTTTAATGTATATCTATTTATCAACCTCAGCCTCTAGCTGCGACACTTTCTAAGAGCAACGACCAGCGCCCAGATGTTGACTTGCATGACTCTAACCGAACTTGTCACAAATTAAAAAATAATTTGCCGTTAAATTTTTTTGCGCAGCCGCGGGTGGGTTAAATTAAATGAACCGAGCGCAGCCAGATCAAGACGAAAGCGCGAATTAAAACATTTTTTTAGCATTCGCAATTTTTAACTTTACATCGCAGCAGCAAGTATCCGATACAAGCGTTACTGGTGAGAATGAAGATTAAAATGAGGATGTGCAAAATGTCAATTTAAGGGTAGATTAGCGCGCACTGCACACTGCACACTGAACTCTGCACTCTGCACACCGCCCAGTCCATCTACGATCGCCTTTATCAAGCCCCTTCTTTCGAACCAGCAAGAAGGACGTTCCCACGTTATTTAAACAAGCAGATTTTCTTGTAAGATTTTTTTTTTGGTCTTTAGGCAAGATAATACGACACTTTGTCAGTTCGATAAAAATGCATTGCAAAAAATAGTGCATCACATGTCGATGCAGTCGACAAATTCAGTCCGAAAGCAGAACAATCCAAAACAAAAAGTCGGATGAGAAGGCCTTGAGCAGTCTTGACATAGCCAGTACATCTGGCGATGATTGGTTTTTGACTCCCTTATGACAAGAAAAACGACACGTCTTAATTTCGCTTTTAATCCTTATCAACGCGATTGACATAACAGACATGGTCACACAATCAGCTGACTGTAACATAAAAAATTTTTGTGACTGTTCCATGGGTAGAAACAAAAAATTTATGCTTGGACTGTATGCTAATTGGTCATTATTTTGCCTAAACAGTGGTGTGCCTTTCTTGTAAGTTTTTGGCATATGTGGTGGCGGTATCAATCTATCTTGCTGCCTTTTTGGCTTTGCCTTTGCCGCTGCCTCGGAACATACACGCGTAGAGCCACACAGTAAATAAACAAATAAATAAAAAACCCCAGTATCTCAGTAAGCAAACGGAAAAAAATCAAGATAAGAATTTATTTATTTATTTTTTTCATCTCTTCCCCAAAACTTTTTCTCTTTTTTTTATTTCACCATCACCAAGCAGTAATATACAAATAAAATAAAAATGTCTCCTGTCGGCACCAGCGGAAAGAAACACAGCGAGTCCACGACGGCGCGTCTTCTGGGCTCTGGCACCAGCGGTATTCTCGAGCTTTTCACGTTCCACCCCGTCGATACCGTCGCCAAGCGGCTGATGAGCAACACAGACAAGATCTTCGGCAACGGCCAGTCTGTCACCCAGTCCCTGGGCAAGCTCAACCAGGTTCTCTTCCGCGAGGCCGCCAACAAGGCGACCCTAAGCAAGTACCTGTCTCTTTTCCCGGGCCTCGGTTATGCGGCCGGCTACAAGGTTGCGCAGCGCATGTACAAGTTCGGCGGACAGCCCGTAGTGCGCGATCTGCTGGACAAGAACTACAACCAGACATTCACACGGGCGTTTGGCGAGCGTAACGGAAAGGCCATTATGCATGCCACGGCCGGCTCGCTGATCGGCATTGGCGAGGTTGCGCTGCTGCCCCTTGACGTTTTGAAGATCAAGATGCAGACCAACCCGGAGACGTTCCGTGGCCGCGGGCTTTTCAAAATCGTTGCTGACGAGGGCATGGCGCTCTACCGCGGTGCCGGGTGGACGGTTATGCGGAACGCGCCGGGCTCGTTTGCGCTTTTCGGTGGGTCGGCGTTTGTGAAGGAGTTTGTTTTTAAGCTGGACGACTACAACAAGGCGACATTCATACAGAACTTCTTCTCGTCCATTGGTGGTGCCGTGGCCTCGCTGGCTGTGTCGGCGCCCATGGATGTCATCAAGACGCGCATCCAGGCGCGCTCATTCGAGAACCCCGAGAGCGGCATGGTTATTTTGCGCAAGATGGTGCAGCAGGAGGGCTTTGGCGCGTTCTTCAAGGGACTGACGCCCAAGATCCTTGTTGTCGGCCCTAAGCTGGTATTTGGCTTCACCCTGGCCCAGTGGTTCATCCCCGCCTTCGACCGCATTCTCCGGGGCGGCAAGGCTGCCAACGAGTGAAAAAGAAAAAGCAATGATTTTTTAATTAAATTTTCTATTCGCAAAACAAATTCCACAATGTTGATCCACCCCCCTCGCCCACACTTCACCAAAAAGCAAAGCAAAATCAACGCTCGTGAGAAAGGCTAGCCCGCATGCCGCTTGGCCAGGGACAGCGACCCGCGCGGCGCCAGCCACCCGGCCCACTGCGCCAAGCCCGGCGACGACGCAAAGACAGCCGCGGGGGGAGTCGGGTGGATCGCCGAGACCTCATGCACAGCCACCAGGCCAGTTTCGGGATCGATACAGTACCTGAACTCGCCCTCATACCGCGACCTCTCACTATCGCTACCCCCGCCGCCAATCAAGACCGAGTGCCTGGGCAAGCCCTCAAACATCCACCTCACAAGCACATCAAACTGCTTGGTGCCCCTTTGCCCGTCGCCGCCCGCCTCATCGGCCGCCGCCACAGGCACTTGCCGCAAACTGAGTATGGTGACGGCCGGATCCGAGAAGTACGCGTTCATAGCGATGCGCAGCACCCTCGCCACGCCCATATACGCGGCGCGCCCGGACACCTGCATGCCGGAGTGCCGTGGCTCTGAAAACCGAATTGTTTCGGAGTATATGCTGCCGTCCAGACCGTGTTCGAAAAAGCCCTCGAGCTCATGCGGCAGCTCCTGCATTACCCTCCCGAGCGTGGTGATGTAGTCCTTTGGCGGGTCCTTCTCCGAAAAAGACGGCCCTTTGGTCGGCTTGTCCTTCGGCTCGCTGTTCGGTTCTTTGGGTGGCTCTTCGGGCGCGCCTTTGGTTTGTGGCCTGGTGAACCCCTTGCCTACTATTTCTTTTTTGGCCTGCTCGATGGCCTCTTGGATTGTGCGGTCCCAGTCTTTGGCTGCTTCGGAGTCGTCCCCGCCGCTGCCCTTCGGTGTCTGCGAAGAGAAGCGGCGGTGGCTGAGCGGTGTGGATCTGCACTGCGCCAGGGTGTGTGTGCGTGGCGGGCTGGTTGGTGTCGCTTTGGGTGCTTTGGCTGCCCGCAAGAAGCACGCCCTGCCAGCGCATTGCCTGACAATAAACATATGTGAACAATAAAAATAAATGAATTCTTTAAATAAATTGAAGAAAGAGAGAAAGAATAAAATATAGTAAAATTGGGTCGAAATGGAAACAAGAAAGCGTGTGCGCAAAGAATGTAGTCTGATCAAAAATCCGTAAGAATTTGTTTTTCGATCTTGTGCTCTCATCATCATCGTCATCGTTATCGTTATCGTCATCGCCATCGTCATCGTCATCATCATCATCGCCAACAGCAATGTCATCACCACCGCCGCCGCTGCCGCCAAACGTGTGCCAAGCATTTAATATTCCCAACCCTTTCGGCACTCATTCAATAGTCTGCTTGCGCTGCCGACCCAGCTCAGCGTGCTTGAACCCCAGCGTAACCAGAACCAACAGAACCGAGAACGGAATCAGCGCAAAGAACGCCAGCCGCATAGCACCCATGAATATAGCCACAATCATGGCCCTCAACTCGGGCGACACGCCATCCGAATAGATGACACTCTGGTTCTCAGCAACCTCCAAAATAGTAAATATAAACTGCGGATATTCCATCGCCAAATCGGTCAGCCCGTCCTTAATAACGCTGTGCATGATGGAGCTCAGCACAGCCACGCAGATGATGCCACCGAGAGACCGGAGGAATGCACAAAGGGTGGTTACGGCAGCCATATCGTGGCCCGAAACAGATGCTTGGGCTGCCATCATAATGGGCTGGATGCAGGCGCCGGCGCCCAGTCCGCAGAGCACCAGGATGACCGATTGCAAGGTCATCGATATCTTTTGGTCGAAGAGCACGAGCAGCGAGTTGCCGATGGCCAGGAGAACGGCGCCCGACATAATCAGGCGGCGGTAGCGGCCCGTGCGTGTCATTACAAAGCCGCCCAGGACGGATGTCACGATGGTGCCGATAGTGAACGGCAGGAGGTGCGCGCCGGCGGATATTGCACTGACGCCGCGGACGATCAGCGCCCATTGCGGCACAAAGACGATGGGCCCGTAGGCCGCTGCGCCGTAGAAAAAGTGCCCTACAGCGGAAAGGGCCACATTGCGCACGCCCAGTAGCCGCGACGGAATGATGGGCTCTTGTGGGACATACCATTCAAAGAGCAGAAACACAATGAGGGCCAGCATGCCCCCGATGACGCATCCGAGCACCAGAGGGGACGTCCAGCTGTACTCGCGCCCGCCCCACGAGAGGCCCAGAAGAAAGGGCAGTGCGCCGGCCAGAAAGATGGTTGTGCCGAGGAAGTCGATCTTTTTCAATTTTTGGCGTATCGACCCGGTGGGCCGTGGAAGCCGCATGAAGAAGAGAACCAGGCCGAGAGCCAAGGCGCAGACGGGCAGGTTGATCCAGAATATCAGCCGCCAGTCGGACCTCTGCACGATAATACCGCCCAAAATCGGCGCTATGGCCGAGGCAAACCCCCATGTGCACGTAAATACGCCAATGTACTTGCCGCGCTCGCGCTCGCTCAGCACATCGGCAATAACTATGAATATCAGGCTCATAATGCCGCCGCCGCCCAACCCTTGCACTGCGCGGCTGGCAATCAGCATATCCATGGAGCGCGACATTGCGCACATAACAGAGCCCACGGCAAACAATAACACCGAGACAACAATGGCCTCGGCGCGCCCCATAATATCGCTGAACTTGCCAAAGAGCGGCTGGATTGCTGTGGACGCCAGCATGTACGATGTCACTGTCCACTCGGCTCGAGACAGCGAGTTGAAGCTGTTGGCAATTTCCACGTAGACCGTTGCGATAATTGTCAGATCTAGCGCGGCAATGAATAAGAGGGCATCGAGGCCTGCCAGAGCAAGGTATAACTTCCGTCCGCTGAGCAAATTGCCGACAACCAATTCTCCTTCTTCCTGTCTTTTCTCTGTCTCTTGGCCGCCCTCCTTGAGCACATCAATTATCGCGTCTGCAGCGGTTTTGTTGGCTTTTGCGGAATCTCTGTAGTTCGGCGGCGTCTTGAACCCCGACGACATCTCGTCGCCTATGGTGCCATCAGACTCGCCAACTGCGTTGGCTGCATTGTCGGTTTTCATCCCCATGTTTTTTATTATTGTGGTTTTTTATTAGAAATAAAAATGAAATAGTAAAATATGAAAGTTACAACCAAAACCAATATTTTAATTGACGCAGCAAAGACAAAAAAAAAGTTCAACATAAATACAGAAGAAAAAAACAATTTTTTAATTTTTACAAACGCACTACTTGTTTTATTTAAAGTCGCCACAATACCCGCCCACGCACCCTCCACCCACTAAATAGATAAAGTATTTACTTTTAAATTACTACGTTATCGCATAAATGATTGAAAAGCTAATGAAGGCGTGCATTGATAAATTATAATGTCTGTGCTCAAAAATTGTTTATATATTTGTCACTTAATGGTCCGCTTTCTGCGGTTCTGCAACTCCACATGCGCAAACAGCAGTGTGGACAGCACCAAAAGGCCCGAAAACGGGGTGAGTCCGAGAAAGACCTCATGCAAGGACTTTTGGAACATATCTACGAGCCCTAGCTTGACCCCAACGGGGAGATCCTTGCTCTTTCCAATAATCGACTGGTCATTGATAGTTTCCATGATAATCCCGGCGTATTTGGGAAACTGCTTGCTCAATAACGCAACCTCTGTGCGCAGGTTTTTGTTAAAAATAGACGACAGGATGGACAGCGCCATGATGCCGCCAAAAGTGCGCATAAACAGCACCAGCGTCGTTGTCGCCGCCATGTCCAGTCCGTCAACGGAGCACTGCGCGGCCACCATCATTGTCTGCACTCCAAACCCGAGCCCCAAGCCGGTGAGAATGAGGAATCCGACTCGCTGGGCATTAGACGTGTTCTGGTCAAGCAAGAGCAGTAGTGAGTTGCCCAAGGCAATGAATATCCCGCATGCCCAAATTGTCTGCCGATACTTGCCATACCGCGTAGCCACAGCGCCCGCCACGCCTGCTGCAAGCACCATGCTGCCCATCATTGGCAAAAGATGCAGGCCTGCGCTGATTTCCGTCGCCTGTTTGACTGACAGCTCCCATGCCGGTATGAACATCAAAGGTGAGTAGATGCACGCACCCACGCAAAAGTGTCCCAAGGTTGAGGCCGTCACGTTACGAATGGCAAAAAGGCGCAGGGGGATAATGGGATCGACGGCCACCTTCCATTCGATGACTACAAACACAATGAGCATAACCATGCTACCACCGATTGTGCCCAGAACCCGCCCAGACGCCCACTTGTGCCCTTGCCCTCCCCAAGACAAAGCAATAATAAAGGGAATAATGAAGCCCTGGAATGCTAACGCCCCCAAAAAGTCCATTCGGCGCAGTTTCTCCATTGCTGTGCCCTGGGGCCGCGGAATTGCCAGCGCAAAATACAGTACAATCAGCGTGGGCACGCAGACTGGCAAGTTGATCCAGAAAATAATGCTCCATTTAGTGTTCTCTACGATGGCCCCGCCCAGCACCGGCCCCACTGCGGACGCCGCGCCCCAGCTGGCCGCCAAAAACCCCGTGTATTTGCCACGGTCACGCTCGGTCGTCACGTCGCTCATGATGATGCTCACCATGGCCATCAGTCCTCCTCCGCCAATGCCCTGGATTGCGCGGCTAGCGACCAGCATTCCCATCGAGGTTGATACGGCGCACAGAACTGACCCAATGCAGAAAATCCCGGTTGCCACAGCCACAGACTCAAATCTTCCCAGGATATCGCTAAACTTGCCATACAACGGCTGCACCGCTGTGTTTGCCAACAGGTAGCTGGTGATGATCCAGATGCCGTTTGACATGTCCCCAAACTCGTTGGAAATATCAATGTAAACGGTTGCCAAAATGGTGGTATCCAGGGCAGAAATAAAAAATAGCAGCACGAGCCCGACAACAATAGCGTGAAGGCGCGTCTTAGAGATTTCTTCCTTATTAAACATCTGGCTGCTTGCCGCCAAACTCGATGAATCCATTGGTTTTATGTCAGTTATGTTGATGACCTGGCTGTCTTTGCTCAAGCTGTCCACGACCGTGCTTGCCTTGCTGGAAACCTTGTGGCTACTGATTTTTTGGCTGCCGCTGTCCCCATCGTTGTTGTTGCTATTTCTGGCACCCGGGAACTGTAGCGCAATGCTCAATGTCCCATCTTGATCAACGACTAGTTGTTGTGTCATGGTATTAATAAAAATATTGGTTTGTGTCAAGGTTTATATCATATAAAAGGCTATTGAGTTGGGCTTGTTGTTATCAATTTAGTTTTTTTTTTGCAAGCCAGACTTTGCTCCACTTTTTATTTATAATTTGCCTTCGATTTATGAGCACTACAAAAAATTATTGTTTGGATGCATGTATTCTTACGTCCATAAATCCTACTGAAACCACTTCACAAGAACAATGCCATGTAAAATTGAAAAATACACGAACAAAGATGGGTGACTAGCGTGTAAGTATAGTCAAAATTGTAAACAATTAGAGGCTGAAAAAAAGACAATTGCAAAAAAAATTGCCATGAATATTTCTACAGAAGAAAAGGCTATACGCACTGCTTTATCAAAAAATTCCAGCATATTTTATTAAGATGCAATCATCGTATTTTATATTGGTGGCTTATTGTGTATATTGCATTTATTTTAATAAGGATACTCCGATGTATGTTATTGTCTGCCCATATATCGTAAAAAAAGCCCCACTATGATACAGGCCTTTAACACGTATTTGAAGTTTTGTAAAAGTTAATGAATGCTGGGAAACTAACCAGCTGAACAATTGATAACAACCATGGGAATAAGTAATATAAATTCAAGAGCCATGCCAATGTGAGAACTGTAGTACAATATGGCATTGAATGACTCAGCTACCAAGTGAGGTTTTTAATGAACGTAATCGCGGCCTTTCATAATTTTTGATTGAAATTTGCCACCTTAAAATTAATGTGACGACCAGTTGCATACACCTGATTACGGATGGATTTATTATCCAGCGGGCAAATTTATGCACGTGAATGCAGTCTTATTGGTATTCGGTTCTACTCAACTACATTAGTGAATATTTGAAAATATTGTATTTTAAACATGTATCTGAAATTATATTGCGCAGCAATAGCAACCACTTTAAAACATTCCAGTATCCTGATAAAACTAACCCATGTTTTGAAGAATGTGGATAGTGTAACCTTTTAAAAGTTAAACCTTGTGGGCAGAATTACATGGGAGCCGCCCAGTTGTCTATATGTATTTGGTTTGTTTATTCTCTTCTTAAAACAGTAGCTACTTGTATTATAAATGCCTGTTGATATAAATACTTTTGTATCGGGTTGTTGTAACTGCTCATGAATGACAAATGCAGAATCATCGGTGCGCCAGATATCCGCCGTGGACTGATAATGCATGTAGTAGATTGTGCAGCCAGTCAGATCGCACAAAGTATTGTTTGTAAAATGACATGCACTTGATTGAAAATCCCATGCTTTTTGCTTGATTTTAGCACTAGGAAGATCAATTTTGTCTAAAAATAAAAAATAAACGCAAAACAAAGTCCGGGATTATACAGAATTGCAGGATATCTGGGCTAATGTTGTGGCTTGAAAATACAAACCAAAACCAAAACAAACATGTGAAATAAAAAACAAATTCAAAAAATACCGTTATTAGCCATGCACAGCCCGCACACATCTATAAAAAGCATTTCAACCCTGTTTTGTATTCCGATTAATATTTGCATCTACTCGTCAGTCTTTTAGTTCTTTTTACAACTATCATAACAAATGCAAAAGCAGGTGGAATAAACCCTTTTTAAAAAAGCCGAGTCAGCAGTACTTCTTTCTAGTAAGATGTTTTGTGCCAAGCTCTTTATTGCCAACTCGAAAAAAGATTAAAATGATCCACCCATTCTTAATGGTGATTCTGCTGGTGCATGTCCGTCTGCCACATAAACACTAATTTTTTGTGTGCAAGAAAGTATACATAGATAAATATATTTTCAACTGCCCTTGAAAGCCCTTTCTTTTGTTCGACTGCTGATTCAATTGTATTATTTTTTATTTGAATATCAGCATCTCTTACTCTTATCAATTGCTTTTGACAGTACAATGGGCGCAGCAGTATCCCTTGGCAGCATACCAGAGTATCAGTCACTTTACTATTTCTCCAAAAAAAACACTTCTGCTTCGACCGAACAATTCCGCGTGCAACTCATAGCCTGCGACACTGCTCCGCTTGCGGGTAGTGGCAAAGTTTTGGTGGCCAATGTGATTAGAGCAACTTGCCCATCGCTATTCAGCTCCAAGGGTGAACGCATGATTCCTACTCCCTCTATGCGTGATGGAGGGACACAGACAATATATCCTGTACTTCGTACACGCAGACGCGACAAACATACTGATATTGAATACGACCGCGAGACTCTCACCATGTATGACGGTGGAAAAGTGTCTCTTGATTGGTATCCCAAAAGACCAGTGCCAACCATTCCCTTGTCGGACGTGTCTTCTACAAGCTCCAGTATTACAATTGGCACAAGCACACCGCCAATAGTTGTTATACTCCCAGGGACATTCAGTTCAAGTCGAGAGTACTATATCCGACATTTGGCCAAATCACTTCACACTCGCGGCCCAAACAGATGCCATGTTGTTGTGCTCAACCACCGCGGATGCAACCGTACACCTCTAACTACACCCCGACTACACAGCTTTGACTATACTGGAGACTTAGAAGAAACCATTGCGCACCTGTCTACGCTTTACCCCTGCGCGCTGCTAGCCGCTGTGGGGTACTCGCTTGGTGGAAACATTTTGACAAAATACCTGGGGGAGCAAGGCAAAAACTGCAAGCTGTCTGCCGCTATAACAATCTGCTGTCCATACGATGTGACCAAGCTGTATGCAAAATTAGACGAGCCTAGCTTGTTTAACAAATACGTACTGCAGCCAAGTCTTTCGAGTAGAGCAAAGGCATATGTTAAAGACCATATCGATGTAATCCAAGGCGGCTCACGCCAGTACGATCTGGATGGATTTTTTGCGTCCAAGAATGTCACGGAAATGAACGCTTTGCTTACCGCTCCTCTTTCAGGATTTGAGTCCTGCGAGCAGTATTACCGCGAGTCTTCCAGCTGCGCTTACGTGCCAAAAATATCAACGCCGCTCTTAGCGATTAACAGCAAAGATGATCCATTAGTTCCGGTTGATGCTATTCCAATCAACACTTTTAAAAACAACCCAAGCACAGTGCTAATCCTTGTGGATAATGGGGGACATTTAGGATTTCTTACGGGGGTTGTTCCAAAGATTTGGTATATTGACCCGGTCATTCAGTTCTTTTCTGCCTTTTTGTAAAGTTAACTACATTTCTTATTAATAAATACTGACTGGTTTAAATATTTAATTAAACAATATATTAAGGTAAACCTTATGAGTGTCATGCACTAAGGATATAAGATATAACAACTATGAGTAATGTGGAATTGCATTTAAAAAGGTACACAATGTTGTGTGTTATGCCTGGTTGTGTCCGGCTCCAAAAGGCTTACAAAAACAAAAAGTTTTTTAAATAGTTAATCCAAAGCAACTAATAAAAACATTTAAATGTATATAATGTTGGCTAGTGGGTGGATGAGAAAATGTAAAAAAAGTATATACGTTTAAATAAAGCACGGCATACCAATAAAAGTTTCACTGTGGCAATACTCTCATGGGAGCAATAAGCCCGAATTAATTTTTGTTTTCTTGATTATTTACAGCATCAAGAAAAATTATGCATTTACGAGTACATATGATTAGTGCTAGAATATGAAGGCTGGCTAAAAACATTGAAATTAAACAATATTTTTAAAATCATGTGCACAAATTTCAACACTTGTACGTAATGCACAAGCGCACTATACCGCCAATATTATTTAATAATGAGTATTCCACTAGAAAGCTTTGCCGCCACTTATTTACCAATGAGATTTAAAATGCAAAAAAAACTATTAGTTGAGGTTCTGTGGATTCCATGACTTACTATCATTTATTGTTTTCTTGAAAATAATTGTATTTTTGAAAATATTAGAAACTACTGTAATTGTTTTACTATTAAGACAATTTGATTTAAAAGCGGAAAAGTAATATACGGACAATTCAAAAAAGATTGCAAGGTGAAAAATAAAAAGCTCCCAGGGAAACAATGGCGTCAAAGCCCGTTGTATTCTGCATTTGATTTTTATTTAAATACAATGTGCCGAATACTCTACAAAAAGAATCCTTCATTAGTGACCAGCTGCTTCCAATCCAGAGAACATATTTAAAAACGGAAGTTATCATTTGGTGTTTGCATGTTTACTTGAATTGTACTAACAAGTGCCTTTTGTTTTTTTTGAATTGATTGTCTCAAAAACAATAAATTATTATCGAAATTGTCTTATTCTGTTAATGTGTTTGAATAGTTTTGCCTATTTTTGATTTATTAATTTTTTGATTATAAAATTTAATTAAAGAAGCGCCCCCTATTTATCATTATATTGCAATTTTGCAGTTATTAACAATTCTCAAAACACAAAATGTATTAAACCATATCAGTTTAGGGACGGAACATTGGCTGCTTTTTTAGCTCTGAAGAAAAAACATTTATTAAAGAATTCCTTTTTCGAATCTCAATAATTTGCAGCTTAAATATATGTTTTTCTTTCAATCGCCTTTAATTTTTTTTGGCACAGCCAATCGCCAAGCATTTAACAATAAAATGGCCAATTGTTTGCAACTGTACAGATTAACTCATATATAACCACAATACTCACGTAGTAGCGCTACACATTATTGTTGCCGATATTGACAAGCAATTCAAGAGCCACATTTGAACCTGGATGGTCCACAGAAAAATATATATATATCAATACAATGTGGGTAGATAATGAAAGTCAAATACCAACATATGAATTGTTCTCGCTTTTCCGCAATAATTTATATAATCGCCACATTATTCAAAAACAGGTTTATATTGTTCAAGTATTTTTGGTTCTTGCATGCAGAGCCAATAGATGCAAACATAGCTAACGAAACGCATTTGCACATATAATCGGTAGGTATTTAATAAACGAGAACAATTGTTCGTGGCTTAAATGCGTGCATTGTGCTTTATGGCTTTTAAAGACTTTGGCTATATATCACCGAGTAGTACTCTTTTGCTGGCAAAGTCATTACTGGCATAAAAATTTAAAATTGATTTATCTCTCAAGGTGTAGTGTTTTTCTAGTGCCTAAGGCTATAAGGCGGCTTGGAGACTCAGACCGGCAATCCGAGCAGAAGCCTGCAAACTTAACCAGATAATTGCACCAACTCAGAGCACCGGATGTCGCGTTGGGTTTATTCATTCTAAATACAAAGCTATGCAGTGTTTATGAATGAACCTGTTTTTAGCTTGACAATAACAGTTGCGGAAATTGATGCAATTTCGCGATGAATCAATAGAATATTCCTTTTCGATTGTGTATGTCCGTGCGGTGCACCTGGTGCCCCTCAAACATCATAGTTGTGTTTTTACATATATACTGAGCCACTTCCACTATCAGAATGGGTTTTCCTCAGTTTTTTTAGCACATTCTTATATTCCTCTTACCAGCATTTCTTTTGACTGCCACCTAATTATCACACCTGTTATCTTTGGACTGGCTTTACAACGTTATTTTAGTTTTCAGCATCCACATTTATTAGTTTTTTTACTGCTGCGACCTTTTCCAACGTACATTTTTAACAAATATTATTTTTTACTTTTACTTTTAATTGTTTATTATAATGGGCGCAGCACTATCGATCAGTAACGTTGCGGGTTCTCACTCGCTTCCCCATTTTTTGCAAAAGCGTCCTCGCTCGTCAGCCAAGCATTTTGCTGTACAACTCATTGCCTGTGACACCGCTCCGCCTACAGATGGCGACAAAGTTTTGGTGGCCAATGTGATCAGAGCAAACTGTCCATCACTAGTCAGTGCCAAGGGTGAACGCATGATTCCTACGCCTTTCATGTTAGATGGAGGAACGCAGACCATATATTCCGTACTCCAATCCCGCAAGCGCGACAAACATACCAATGTCGAATACGACCGCGAAACTCTTACTATGCATGACGGTGGCATGGTGTCTCTTGACTGGTATCCCAAAAAACCGGTACAAACAATTATTAAGCCTGACGAGTCGTCTACAAGCACCAGCAGCACTATCGATGCTTGCTCATCACCGATAGTTGTAATACTTCCAGGATCAATGGGTTCAAGCAAGGAGTACTATATTCGTAATTTGGCCAAATCACTTCACACTCGCGGCCCAAATAAATGCCATGTTGTTGTGCTTAACCACCGCGGATGCAACCGTACTCCAGTAACTTCTGCGCGTTTGCACAGCTTTGACTATACTGGAGATTTGCAGGAAGCTGTTGTTCACTTGTCTACGCTTTACCCTAGTGCACCGCTGGCTGCTGTTGGGTTTTCACTTGGCGGAAACATTCTGACAAAATACCTGGGGGAGCAAGGTGAAAACTGCAAGCTGACAGCTGCTACAACAATCTGCTGCCCGTACGACGTAACCAAGCTGTATGCAAGACTAAATGAGCCCAGACTATTTAACAAGCATGTGTTGCAGCCAAGCCTGTCAAGTGCGGCAAGAAGCTTTATTAGGAAGCACGCTGATGCAATTCAAAATGCCCCGGACGAATACGATATTGATACCCTCCTTAAAGCCAAGAATGTTACGGAAATTGACACCATGCTCACTTCGCGCATTTCAGGATTTGATTCTTGTGAGCAGTATTACCGCGAGTCATCCAGTGGTCCATACGTGCCAAAAATTGCGACGCCGCTCTTGGCGATTAACAGCAAGGATGACCCGATGGTTACAGTTGATGCTATTCCAATGGAGGCTTTCAAAAACAATCCCAACACTGCGTTAATTCTCGTTGGCAATGGTGGCCATCTGGGCTTTTTTACTGGTATTATTCCAAAGATTTGGTATATTGACCCAGTAATTCAGTTTTTCACTGCTTACCTTTAAAATGAATACTTGCTCATTTTAATACAAATATCAAATCTCATAGTATTTTAACATTCTATGTTTATATTGCATTTTACTTTAAATATTAATTAGTGTGGAAGCAAAGTACCTGCTAAAATTTTTGCCATTGACATTGCTCAAGTAAATTATTATTTTTCGACTTTATCAGGTGGCTACCTAGTTCTATGCGCCTTGACTAACCTTAAAATGTATACTATCAAAGATTATTATTAAGACTAATTTGTTGAACATAATTGGTTAAACATATTTTTGGGGTTACATAAATAAAACTAATAATAAAATTAGAGCAGTTAACGCTCGGATTGGTTGTAATAGTCTAGGTGCCTGATGTGAGCGGCGCTCAGCTTGAGCGGCGGCATGGCAGCAGCATCGGGGACTGAAATCGGTGCGTACAGCCGCAACTCATCGAGTGCTACAATGCAGTGGTCAGGACAATCAGTCAGGATTTGCCCCTGACATAGACCATCTCCAATTGAAATCCGAATGGCCCGTTCACTTGAAGCGTCCACATTCAGAGACGAGGTTTTCTTGGAAGACAGGACAAAGTTGGCGTAAGCAGTGTCTCTGGAGCCAAAATGCTTTAGTGCGCAAATTTTACTACCTGGCTCATAGAAGGAGCCGGCATTCGTGTAGCAAGCCGTACTCATTGACACCAGCATGCTGCGTTTGCTGTAAGAGTCTGTCAGGACAATATGGTCGGCCAAAAGTGACTTTGTATCGACCTAGCACTCCTTCTGCAGTCCATCCTTGCGCAGCTTGGGCATCCACATGTGTAGGTAGCGATTCCGATCAAATATGCACTTGTAGATGGGCTTGCCCATGATAAGCCACCACAGAGAGTTGGCTGCAAAATGGTTGGTCGACGTAATCAGTATGCGCAGAGTATAGTTTACTAAGTACATCGGGTTTATGTAATTCACGATTTTCGAGATGAGAAGACCGACAAGAATTATTGCGCACGTGGCCATCATCTCGTGGGCCTTGTTGAACGAGCTCTTGATGTTGCGAACCATCCAATATGTAATGGCTACCATGGACCCGCTCACCTAGAGAAAAGCAAAAAACAAAGTAAGAAAATTTTGGCGATAAGTACAGATGTCGAGTTTTGGAATATACTCAGTCGCCATAGATGGCTTGATAAATTGTGAGTTCAGCCCAACGCCAAGTGCACACAGCCAGTAGATGGCAAACGGCAAGTAAAGGCCCAGCTCGTGGAACGGCCTGTGCAAGTAAAATACACGGTACAGTCCGTATGCCCTAAATGCGGTCAGAGAGCACATGCCGCCCGCACCAATGATAACCCGCATCCACAGGCCAAACGCCTTGCAGTTGGGCATAAGCATGCCAGCGACAGACATGCGTATCTGACTGCAGGTTGCTGGCAAACCACACAACAGAAACAACAATGATCAGTCCCATGACTATGACATTTTTGGACTTGATTGGCGCGTAGTTCCGATTCCACAGCATGTACACAACCGCTAAAAATTGAACAAATAGACTATCAAAATGACAATCAGCATGATCATGTCGGCCATGCCTCGCGGATCCAACTTTGGTTCCATTTCCTCAGCGTTCTTTTGGCGTTGCAGCTCACTCTCAGTCAAAGTAAAAAACAGTTGGTTGCCCATTGTTTAAAAATAAATGTTAAATATGTTCAGTGGTCGAGTTTTTTGATAGGAATGTGTTTGGTAGCAGGATAAAGCGTAGAAATCTAAATTTGTAAAATAAAGTGTAATTAATTAGTGATGCTGTGTAAATAATAAAAGACCTTAATAATATTAGTAGGGTATCCTTAAATAATATAAAGTAAAAGAAACTGAGGATACACATTGCATTTTTAACAATAAGGGAGTACCGCGTGCTTATATATGTATACAAATTTGAGCTTGTGTGCTGTCTTGCACACTGGTATTTGAAACTCTGTCAAAAAATTATTCGCTGTCGCTGTCAACACACGTACAGTTTTTTGTTTTCTCAAAAAAAGCAACATTATTATTCAGCAGCACACATTTTTTTAATACTTTATTTTTTGTATTTATTTTTTATAGTATTGCGCTAATAAGTGCAGCATATCGCTAGCAGCTTTCCATGTTTACTTCCTTTATGCACATGAAACATTAATTATGCATATATTTAGAAATTGGAGATAGGAGAGTTCTCTGTGTTATCATGGAATTGCCAGTGTTTGTAATGTCTCCATAGACAATATTTGGAGGAACAAATTGGACGGCATGTAGCAAACTAAAGCAAAACTAGTCAAAACAAAATAGATCGACGCGAGGTGCACATTTAGAGGATGCAATAAAGCAAGCAGCGAACCATCTAGCAATGCAATTAGCCCATGTGCATAGTGGGATACTACTGGGCCGGCTATCAATTCAAAATTATTGTTTATCTGGTACAATTTTTTAGTACAGCTTATTAAGAATGGTATTAATGTTGATGTCTCGGTTGAAATGTGCGAGTTTCTGCCCATGTTGATCCCAATAGCCTGTCGATCTGGATCCTCACAGGGTTCCCATTTCATGATAGATATAAAAACATCACATTCTAAATATAAATTCAGGAGTAATTGTGCAAATTGGTTTATTTTTAAAAATGCACCAAAACTATTGTTATTTTGGAATGTTGCCATGTATTTTTATTAGGTTATGCGAGTGGCGGAATATACACAACATATGTGCAATGGTGTTCGATAACAAATATCAGCGGGTTTTCAATAAAAAAACTGTGTCGTGCTCTATAAAAATGTGGGTCTAAATCGATATATTCAAGTCTTAAAAATTACTTACTTAACTGAAAAAGGGGGCAGCGCTGTGTGGGCAGCGCTGTAAACATCATGGTATTCCTTGATGTCAGCCAGCAATAACAGAAATGTGTATAGTGGCCATGATGGCGATCTTGATTCTTGAAAAGGGAAGATAGTGGCTTGAAATGTGTGTTGGGCACCACAAACTGCAGATCGCAGATTTAAACGACCGGAACATCCCAATTTAAGATTCGTCATGTTTTGCTTTTTGTGCTGCTAATTTAATATCAATTTATAAACTTGGGTAGTCCAAGTGACTTGCACAAATGGACAGGATAGAGTATACAAAATATGTGCATGATTAAATTGTAAAGGCACTGTTGTGATTTTTGTGCTAATTTCCGACAGATCCAGCACTGCCAAGTCGGATTTACTTGGGAATATCTTTTTTTGCAGTGCACTTTGTCTGGAAACCAAATAATTGGTAGGAAGCAGGTGTGTCAAAAGTGCGCCTTCAATGAGCTGTGAATTTACTACTTTATTTTGAAATCAGAAACTGCTCTGACATCTGTGCATGTCGCTGTTTGTGGCCTTTTGTATTGTCAATTTTGATCCCACTCAAAATAAAGCGTCTAATTGCTTGTTTACCTTGCAAATGGCGTGTATCTTTCTTTAAACGCATTGTTTTCTATCTAACTTGTTATTCATAATAAAAAGACAGCTTTGATAACAGTTTGAACGGTTCTTCGAGTTTGGGTTGCCAGTATCTCTGCAAAATGAGCAATGTCAAATATTTTATTGAATTAAATCTGAAGACGCTTAAATGAATAGAAATGTTTGTAAGCACATTGCCTATGGCTTTTGGTTCCTATAAGGCTTGAAGCGTAGTTCCCGTCAAATCTTCCGCCGCCGAGAGAGTTCACATATGCTGTCAGTTTTTCAATCTCTTCTGGAGTCCAATTGCTGCTGTACATGTAGGATTCCCTCATATTAATCGCTGTTTTTAATGTGTTTGCTGGAACATCAAGCTGCGTTGCGACCTCTTTCAATATGGCCTTGCCCTGTGTTATGCGGTTGGTGATCTCCACGATATCAGCACTCGCTATCCTTGCTTTGTAAACTGGATGATGATATAATCTGTCACTAAGACACTGATGACTAGAATTACAATTGAACTGTAGCTCCTCTCTGACCATTCGGCGAACTTGGTATACGGGGTATTTGTCAATATACTTGTCGACAAGGTCTGTAATCTGCTGCTTGGCTTGTTCAGATATCGGCGGGCTTCTCTGATTGCTTGGCGATTTAACAAATATATAACGCACACTTTATTTATTAATAAGCGGAGATAAACGGTTGGCAATATTTTCAAACGAAAGCCCCTGTTCACGCAGAGATTTGGCCTGTGCAATCCGCGCGTCTGTCCACCGGAACCTCCCATGCAACAGCTCGTGCATTCTGATGCAGTCTTCAATTCGGATCCACATAAAATTGGAGACAGCTTTAAAGTTGGTTGGCAGCGGCTTTGGATAGTTCGACTCGATAAACCCAGACATGCGGTTGGCCATGTCCCAAGAGAATGTGTCCATGTTATATGCCCAACTAGCCTTGCCTTCGTCGAATTGGCTGAGCTCCAGGCACTCGAGCTCGCTGAGCCCTGTTGCGCTGCTGACTCGCGCCTAGTCGACCTCTCCCAGAGATAATTGCTGCTGCTGCACCTCACGAGTCACACTGTCGGCTTTAGATGGCTGTGATTCTGACAGAGCTGCCGCCTCCTTTATTGATTGTAATGCTTGGTAGTGCATGTAGCAGCTATTAACAGGACGACAAAGAGCCTCGCTGATAATATCCCAATCAATGGCGCCCTTCCTTTTAAACGTATCAACCATCAGCAAGAGTCGTCTGTCACCGTTGCTGGTCCATTTTTCATTCTTGTATTCGTTATTCTTGCCCAGCACACCTAAATGACAAATATAAATGTAAATATTTAAATCAGTAGCATGTGGCAAAACAGACATAAAACACATGTGCAGCAATATTTGGAGCAACTTACCTTTGCTCCGAATATAATTCATTTTATTGCCACATTGTATGGGCATTCTGGTCCCGATGTACCGCGAAGTCTCTGTTGTGCCCATCCCCTTGTCCATGCAAATTCTCAGCTTTTGCAGCTCACTGTCGGTCCACTGGTCAGAAAGATCAACGTGGCTGTACTTGATCCAGCTGTGCTGTGCGCGTCCAGGAAATGTGCCCAGCTCGTTGTCAATCCGTGCCCAGTCCTCGCCATGCTTGCTGACCATCTGCCTCAGCTTAACCATATCGCTCAGACAGAATGTTAAATGTTTGGCAGGTGCCAATAATTTGGAACATATGTTCCTAATGTTTTTCAGTGGTTTGTCTGGGAACTCGCGCTGTACCATTACCGCCAGTGTTTTAGTGTCGATAGAGTGGCGATGCTCCCATATGATATCCTTAATCCACTGTCGTTCGGCCTTGGCCCACTGCACAGCCTTCACGTCGTTTTTCTTCGATGTGTCTTGTCGGCTCACGTATTGAGAATACGAGCTAGCCAAGATTGTGTATGACAAAAAGTATGGATACATCAGGTAAATAGCCTTCCAGCTTACTCCCTGAGTACGGTGTCTGTTGAGATCATCAATCAATTTTGCTGTTATGCGAGGGTGCTGCCAAAAATCGAATGCCTTGAAGCAACCAGAGTCATTGGTGTTCATGTACACGTCTGCTAAAACCCAGTCGCCAGTTGCCTTTTCGCCAAAGTGGTCTGCAACAAACTGAGTCAATACTTTGCGGTTATCGACAGTCCATCTGTGAGGGATGGGCATGGCGCGTGGCTGAATTGAAGACTGTGTCAAGTCAAACAGCCGCAGGCAGTCAATGAGCGGCAAGCCAAACTCAGTGGCCAGCGCCTCCCAGTTGCACCGGGCAGTGGCTGCGTCAAAGAATCTGTTAGCCGCTGCCTCAGTAATCTGCTTTCTTAGCTCTAGTCTTTTTTGGACCTCAGCATCGGCTTGCGCCAGGATCTGCTGGAGTCTGTCTGCGCCCAGGTGGTACTTGTTTGCCAGAATGTGTCAGGGGATCGTCGAGTCTATAGCCTGGATCTCGCGGATATGCTGTACAATCTCGCTCTTGCGCTCGGGCGTCAGTTCAATCGAGGGCACAGCGGCGTACTGCCTGACACTGATGGCTGAGCGCTGGAGATAGGATAATGACACCGCGAGTGAGTGTTTGGCTGGTTTATTAAAGAGGCGGGCGGTTGCTGGCAGCAGCGGCAATAGCAGCAGCGCGCGCATTGGCTTCGAATGACACACAGCCAGCATGAATTAGAAAAATAATAATAAAAATTGAATTGAGCTGCAAATGCAAAAAAAAGAAAAAGCAGAAAAGAAAGCTGAAAGAATGCACTGATAAAATGAAATCAGAAAAAGGCAGTCGTCGAATTGTTGCTACTGCATTGAGAAAACCGCGCAGGAAAATTCCTCCTTTTGAAAATCCCCGAAATAGTGCTGTTGCGCACCAAGAATAGCCAACCGGTCGGCCTGCTCGTTTCCCTCGATTCCCTGGTGACCGCGGACATGTGTGAACTCCACAGCCTCCTGCAATTTCTTAATCAAGCTCCGGCCCTTCAGGATCAAATCCTTGTTCTGCACTGGCTGGCCACCGGTGGTCCTCCAGCCGCTGCGCTGCCATTTGTTCCCCCACTCGATCAAGCTCTTCCAACTATATTCTGAGTCCATATGGATATGGATATTCCATTCTGGGATAACCCATGGGCATACATATTATTGTTTCTCTCGATGGACTTGTTGATAGCAGTCAGCTCAAAGCGCTGGTTAGTCTGATGTGACCTGTTGAGAAACCCAGATACGTTTAGCGAGCTGGCATCGTCAGTTTAAACCACAGTGTTGCGACCGTAGTCGCCAGCAGCGCGATGAGGAGCAGCACTTGGGCGCTAGTATACATTGCCCGACGATCTGCATGAGCCTGATGAGCGTTTAACACCACCACCGTATTTGCTGTATCTTCTTGAAATTAATTTAAAAAGAGAAAACTATGTTGATAGTCAAAAAATGAGTACTAAAGAAATACTTGATGGTTTTTTGTGGAAAAATGAAGCGGTTTTGGACATCTCGGGAGGTTGTCCTGGTACTTATTCCTTTGTGAAGCTGAATCCCCTCGCTAATTTTGCAAATTTTGTATTTGGAAATTAAATAGGTTCGTTTCTCATACCAATCCTCGGTTTGAATAATATGCCCCAATACATTGGATGTTGACACTAAATTATAGCAAATACACCACAAAAAATATTGATTGTAAGCCGATTGTTCATACCAAATATTTGATGGTTTTATTTTGGCGATTAATAATGTGAGATTTGAAGGAGAAAAAGGCGTCTTATTACAAGAGATTGCCTCTCTTTTCAAAAACAGGGTCACATGCGCACAAAATACAATTTATTTGTCTAAAAAATCAAAGTCCATAAACTTTTTCTATTTAAAAAAATGGGTGTATTGTGTGTGTAGTGCTCGTTCAATCCTTAGTAGTCTTCTTGTTCGAGTACTCGGACCAACCGGGTCTGTAAATATAAAGGTTTTCTTTATAGTCCTTAGCAGCAAATATATCGGCAGCCTTAGCAGCTCTGCCGCCCACCTGGCAGTGAACAACCACGCCCTTGTCCTGTGCCTCGGGACTGGGCAGGACAAAGTTATACTTTGCAGTAAAGTCCTCTGGCGACAGTTCCAGGGCGCTGTTGAGCTCGGGCAGGGGGACATTGTGGGCGTTGGGGATATGACCTCCTTCGAATTCGCCCGGGTTGCGCACATCGATGATGGTCATCTCGCGGCCATTGAAGGGGTTTCCATCAGAAACATTCTTGATTTCGTCGAAAACGAGTTCAGGGACGCTGCTGGACATGCTTGGTAAGAATACGGCTTTGAGGACGCGGATAATGATATAAGCTATGGCAATGTAGAGGGCAATATTCATAAGTAAAAGACAGGAGTACTTTTATTAGCAATGGATTGATAAATGAGAATAGGAGAGAATAGGAGAGAATAGGAGAGGATAAGGAAATAACAAAGGAAGTGCTGACAAAAGCCACTGTTTGTAATCTAATCTATTACCACCCGGGAAAAGGATAGGGGGGTGGAAAGGGGGAGGGGATTGGGCAAACTGATAGCAAAATTCGTGGCCTAGATCGCATTGGTTTAAAATGGCCCCAGTGGATCAATCTCTATGTTCAAGTAATTTCGTAGCTGTTGATCTTGATCAAAAACGCAAGTATCCGAGCATGTAAAGAAAAATAAACAAAACCCCAAAATGGAGATGGTGCACCCTTGTTTTTATATATATATATATAATTTTTTTTTGCATTCCACTTCAATTATTGCCATTATAAATTTAAACACCCTTCTATACAAGACAAAAAATGACAAGGACAGAGGAGTCAGAGTACGAGAGACAGCGCTTGGAGAACATCCGAGAAAACCAAGAGCTGCTGCGATCCCTAAACTTGGCCAGCGAGACACCAGCGGTAGCCAAAGTGGTAAACAAGGGCAGGGCGCAGCCACGAGCCAAGCGCAGCACTAGCAGCAATAGTGTCCGCAGCAGCAGCAGTGGCAGCACGGCAAAGAATCCTGCCGGCATCAAAGGCGAGGACAGCAGCAGCGACAGTGACGCCGCAAAGGGCGAGAAAGACGATGCCGATGAAGACTACGGGCCGGCGACCAAACGGAGGCGAGGCACGGTACAGCCTACCCGGCAGTCTCGGCGATTGCGTGGAGAGAGTGCCGGCGAAATCACCGTGGCTGAGGCTGAGGCGGTTGAAACTGGCGACTTTAGCGGGCTGCTACAGACGGGCGAGGAGCGGTTTGGCAGCGTAGTGGCCCAGGAGGCGGTGCGCGTATCCGGGCATTATAGCGGGTGGGTCGAGCCTGGCGTGATGGGGCGGTTGGGTATTCTCGGCAACGCAGCCGAGGCGTGGGAGAGCGAGGGCGGCGGCAAGTTTTCCTTTGCCGATCCGCTGGGCACGGGCAAGAAGATCCACAAGCGGATGACTGGCGGCCAGTCCGTCGCGCGCTTTGTGGCAGCGAAGTTGCTGCGCAAGAACCCCAACTCGTACTTTTACCGCCATACTGAGCCTGGCGTCGAGCAGTGGACGGGCGAGTGGACGGAGAACGAGCGGCTGGAGTTCGTGCGTGTTGCTCGCGAATTTGGCTGCGGCGATAAATGGGGCCTGTTTTCGACGTATCTTCCGCATCGTGTCGGCTACCAATGCAGCAACTACTACCGCCAGTACGTGATCCCGTCCGGCTGGGTCATTGATGACAACTACCGCATCGACAGCGCTGGCAACGCCGTGTATGTGGGCAGCCACCGGCGCAGCGCACGCTGACAAGGCAAGGTGCTTTGCTTCGTTGTGCATGATTTGTTTTGCATTAATAATTTAGAAAACCCACCAAGAGCCCTCAGTGCTTGTAAATCTGGAATTGGTACAGTATGACTACCTGGATAGCGCAGGGGATCAGAGATCCGAGCAGCCACGGCACATAGGGAGCTAGGTACTGCGGGTCCAGGGACACGACCATGATGGCCAGCGCATACGTGGTGTTGCCCAGGAGCGACAGCAAGAACAGCCACATCGACAGGCCCTCGCAACTCTTGCGCCTGTAGTTCTGTACTACCTGCGGCACATACGACGCAATGTACACGATGGCTGACAACATCCCCATGGCCTGCGCCACGGTCTGGGCCGCCGACTTCTCGCTATTGCTAATGATGCTTCTGCTTCTGCTTCTGCTGCCGCCGTAGTCATTGCCATCGGACTCGACCGGCAAAACGGTAAATGCAAGTACCATGACCAGCAGACACCCTATGGCCGCTAGCGACAGGACGACAGCCAATACGTCGCTCAGCTGTATCCTCGAGTACCACACTCCTCGCGGCATAATTTCGTCGGCCAATGCTTGCCGCGAGCCACCCAATCCGGCCGCTTCGTCAGTCTGTCTGCCAGAATACTCGCGATTATCACCCTGCGCACCGGCGCCCAGCAGCTGCTCCTCCTCTTCACGGCTCTGCTCTTTAGCGACCAAGTGGGTCTTGTACACTATGCGGTAGTAGATTGTCTGGCTAAGCATCGTAAGGTCGACACACAGAAAGTATGAGCCAATGAGTATGGTAGACAGAACCAGCCCCTGCAAAAGGGCGCCGGCGATGTTGAAAATGTCGCCGAACACCCAGGCCATCATCATCAACAGGCTGACTCCTTCGCCGCTCCTGCGCCTGTAGTTGAGCCGGATCTGGGGCAGCATCACAACCATCCAGCTTGCCAGGGATATGTAGCCGATGGCATTTGACAGCACCTCCCTAGAGGTCTCTGCTGCTATTAGCGACACTGCTGGCGCTATGAACATGGGTCGGTATTTGGGTAGTCAGTCGGTGGATGTAATAAGCAGGTGGATATGGAATGAATGATGATATTCAAAGATCCAAAAAAATAATTCTTGAATAAAGATAAAAAAATAAAAAAAGTGGTAAGCCAAAGAACATAGAACGAAACCAAAGAGCATAAGACGTAATTTTGCGTCTATATTTTTTTGACTGTATCAGGATTCCAATGCGGCTTGAAGCAGTCAATTGAGTTGGTTGCAGTCACGACCATAGAGCGCTGCTTTTACGCAATAGTGCAGTGTGAGCCTTGTTGCAATAAAAAAAAGGAAAGAGGCATTCCATTGTGTTGGAGCTCAATCCGATTGGCCACTTTGTAATCGCAACTGAAATAGGATAAGATTTTAACTTAAAAATATTTTATTAGGTTGCCTTATCTTTTCTTCTGCTGCTCTGTCTGCATGACCGTCTGTCTGCCTGCCCGTCCTTTTTCACTTTTACTGCTCAAAAAGGAAGGCGGAAAAAAGCGGTTGATTAAAAAGAAAGAAAACGTTATATTTTTGGTACGCCCTTTGACTTTTCGTCGAACTTTTTCTTGCCCCTTCTTTTTTTCGTCCCTTTTTGATTTTCACACTTTTTTTTTATTTCATATTGTTTGGTTAATTTTTCACTCTTCATTTTTTTGGATGATTTGAGCAGAGCGGGGGGCCATTGTATTTTTTTGTTTTGTTAAACATGTTTTTGAGCAAACAACAATAATAATAATAATTTTCCCTTTTATGCTTTGCCTTTAATTCCACTCAATTCCACCCTATATTGTTTTTTCTTTTTAATACTCTTTTTTAATTTCTTCTAATTTCCTCTATATACTTGCATTTACCTTTCTGTTAAATGGATGGGCAGTCGAGTAAACGGGACGTACAAAGCAACAATTCCGGCGACACAGGCCCGGTGTCAGCGCCAGTGTCATATACTTCGAGTTTGAATTTTCCTGGCGCTACTCCAGCTGCTCAGACGTTCAATTTGTCTTCAATCAGCATTCCGGTGGATGCTGGGGGCAACCCACTACCCTGGTCCAGAGACTCGGTAGTCCAGTGGGCCCAACAAAACGGGTTTTCGAAATTCATCCCCGCATTTATACGTAAGTTGACTTATGAAAACACTATTAAGCACCTTGTGGACGATTTTGTATAGCTTGCTACGTTTCAATGCGTGACTGACTTGGCTGTTTGTACAACGTGTTTTTCATTGGGTTTTGATTCCCGTGTAGAGTACGGAATTGAGGGATATAGGTTTTATACGCTCAAGCTTGAGGAGATACGCGAGATGAAAATACCTGGCGTCACAATGCAGGATCTCATTCAGCTCAACGCTGCCATATACAGGCTGAACGTGGCGTGCGCGTCGCCAGCCAACCGCAGCCACATGACAGGAACTCTCAGAGCAAAGCAGCAGCAGCAGCAGCAAAAACGAAAACAGCAACAACAACATCCGCCGGCGCCGGAAAAATCTCTGTCAGACACTGTATTGGGCCTAACCTCAATGGCCCAGCAATTTTCTTTACCGGGGTCGTTATCATCGGCAGCCAGCAATTCGCAGATACTCAGTCAGCCTCTGCAGCCCTTGCGTCCACCGCGTCCATCGTGGACTGTGCGCCGCGATGATCTGCAGCCCACGTATGCGCGCCAGCAGGTTCAATTGACGACCAATGGAATGGTGGCGGTGCCCAGGGTCCGCCCGACACCGGCGCCGCTTCCGCCATTGCTGGCGCCGCAGCATCAGCCTCCAGTAATATCCGCCGCTGGAGCTGCAGTGAGGCCGCTGGATCCGGCTCAACAGCTGCTCAACACCCAGAAGGAGGCATGTACTGTGCATCCAGTCCCGTTTTCCATAAACACCGGGTTGTTGCCAGTGTCTGATCAACAGCAGCAGCAGCAGCAGGCTTTGTCGCGGCAATGGGCCTCGCAGCAACGTACTGGCAGCGGTGCTTCTCCGCAGTCACCCTACCGTGATGGCCAGAACTCGGCAGACCGCGCATTACGATACGCCGGGTCGTCGACGTACCGCAGTCGCAACAGCGCCCATGTGGATTTCGACGAATTGCATCTCGTGCGGCCGGCCCAGTTGACGTGGTCCCCAACGCCTCAGCAGCAGCAGCGATCTACTGGACCGCGCGCCCAGCAGCAGTCTGTGGTGTCGCGGAGGCGAAGCGCAGTGATTGAGGTGTTTGACGACCTATTGATCACGCCAGAGCCTGTTGCGCAGGAGCACCCGGCATTGGCAGGTCCCACCGCCGTTACAACCGGCCGAGGCCCCCCGCTGGCGGGCCAGCAAAGACCTCATCCGCCTCCCCCTTCTCCAGGGACAGACAGCCTGTCGTCAATGACGCTGCCCGCGCGGTACCACGGAACCAATCATCCGCACTCGCCCTACTACGCCCACGGCACTTCTACTGCCACAGCATCGTTCAACTACAGACCTAGCACCGCGCCGACATCCAACCCAACAGCACCGCGCTCTGCACGTCCGCACGAGCCCATAAGAGATGCGGGACTGGCCACCACCGGAGGTAAGCACAACCAAACGCACCCATCGCGCACCTCAGCCGCGCAAATGCGAAGCCGTCGCGGTATCGGGGGCATGTTTTTCGATACCGCGCCTTTGAAGAAGAAGAGCTCGGTGGCGCGCAATCGCCGCATCTCACTATCCCCTGTGCTCAGCGCGCTTCAGCCTGGTAACTACCATATAGCCAACCTGCTCGATGGTCATATGGACGAGTCCTCGGACGATTCGTCGACGGGTCACCGAAACCTTTCGCCGAGTGCGCCCGTTGTCAGCAGGCCGCAGACTGCGCCTCAGCGTGCTGACGCTGTTGCTTCAGTATCCTTGGCAGCTCAGAGTGCTCTGCCTGCGGCAATCAATACGGCGCTGCTGAAGCGTGAGCTGGGGGTCTCTGCGCCATGTGATACAGGCGATTCAACCGTTACTCCGCTGTCTGTTGTCAATGTGCTTCCTGGCATTGACAGCTCGACCACGTCACCGAGTCATACGAGCTGGGACAGTCGGGCAAGTGACTCTGGGTTTCGGAATTTTGCAGACCATGCGCAGACACAGGAACCTCTGGAGGATTTTTCGTCTGAGCCGATACGGGAGAAAACGGCCATTTTCGATGCTGAGAGTATTGCCAGCGATCAGGAGTGCGTTGCGGCGGATAATAATGACGATGTGGTTCTTGACCTGATCGAGCATGCGGCGCTGATTGAAGAGGCCTTGTATCGCAACACCAAGTCAATGGATTTCTGGGATGCTGAGAATGTGGACGACAGATCACCGTCACCTATTATATTTGATGCTGAGGAAATCGACGGCGAGTCGGATGGTACGCTGGATATTTTTGATGCTGAGGAAGTTGGCGATGGGGACGATAATGCGTCGTCTGTACATATTGACGCGTACGAGACCGAGTCGATATTTAGCATGGGAGATTACCAGAAAGACCAGCCCTTGGAGCAACCGGCTCTGGAGCAAATATCTTTAGAGGCACCTTTGGAGCATCAGCAGCAACAGGTTGTGGATCAACCAAGCGTGGAAAAAGACGATGATCCTGCTTTGGCTGCGGTCGCAGTGGTGCAGCCGATGGCCTTCAAGGATGTTAACGAATCAGACTTGTCGGCGACTCTTTCTCCACAGCAGCCAAGGATGGCGGCAACATTCAAGGTTAAGGGTGTGCGGCACGTGCTGTCCTACGGCGCGGATTTCGACAAGACGGCGGCAACCTTGCTTTCGTCCATCAAATCCGATATAGCACGGAAGGCAGCAGCGGTCACAGGGAGCGGTTCCGGTGGTGGCGGCGGCGGCGGCAGCAGCAGCAGCAACTCTGGCGCTGTTGGTGGTGTCAATAGCAGTGGTAGCGGCGGTGGGAAGCCCATTCCCAGCGTGGCTAGCATTGCTGCAGCCATCGAGCACCACCAGAAGAAGCAGAAGAAGCCAGACGAGCCGGCACCCGTCCCCATACTGGAGCAGCTTCATCCTAAGCATACGAGCCGGTTCTCTGGGCTATTCGGCTTTGGGCCGAGGTCGCAGAAACACGCGTTGTCAATGCCGATGCCGATGCCGACACCAGACCTGCCGCCGCCAGCGCCCTCAAAGGATCCGCTAAAGGTCCACACCGGAGGGGTGGCCGGCCTACGCGTGGTCACTGATTTCCACAGCCTGCGGGGAAGCCCAGCGCAGCAGGCTAACGACACCCCATCATCTGATGGCAAGAAAAGCGCATCGCCCTCAGCGCTGCACAAGCGCTGGCGCGTGCCCTTCAGGACAGCCAAGCCAAACGCTTCTGGCGGTGATATGGGGACTGCATCCGCGGCAATGTCGAATGCTGCGGAGTGTGGTAACAACGAGGGCGAGTTAGGATTGCTTTTGACGCCACGGTCGGCCGCGCGCCGCAGCAGGTACCGCGCTGGTACGACCAGCGACATTGAGTCGCCGCAGGGCACGGCTACGCTGTTAGCAACGGTGTTTGGCGAAAGACCCAGCAGCATGGTTGAGAGTGGTAGCAGTGGCAGTGGAAGTGGCAGCAGCCAGAGCACGCCTGTTGGGAGGTTTGGGCAAATTCAGGCTCCTGGGTTTTCGCAGACGCGATCACCCAGGATACTACAAGGCGGCACGCTGCCACTTCCTGTGAGAGTGCGGTTTCAGGGCACTGTGCACGATGGCGGCGGTTCAGCATCGGGATCGGATTCCGAGGCTGTATCGGCAATGCCCTTTGGTCGAGCAGCATATGCTCCTCCAATGAGCACACCCGAAATCTGGCCGTTGACGGCTGGGTCGGAGTCTGACGGGCGATCCTTTGTCACTGCTAGTCCTGGCATATTGACAGCGCAGCCCGAAAGTCATCTGGGCACTCCCAAGTCTATTGAGAAGGCCAATTCGTGGACACTGATGTTTTTCAACAAGGAGTTTGTTGTTGAGCCTCCGTCGACACCGGCCACTTTGGTCAATGAATCATCCGCGGAACCAACTACTAATGAGCCGGCTGTTGATGAGCCAACAGAGGACGACGAGCTGTGGGGCGGGCGCGCGCCCTCGATGACCCTGGACGATGACCTCGAGGCCGCCGACATTCGCGCCGATTTCGCCGAACAGCACAACGACGAGGACGATGCCAAGTCGGTTTCCAGCTCCATACGCACGCTTCCAAGCACCATGCGGTTTACAAGGGGCATGCGGGCAATTCTCCTTGAGAGAAGGCCATCGCAGAATGTCAGGGGCAGACCCACAGCAGATGCCATTGGCGAGAAACTCGATGAGTACTTTCCGGACCATGATTTGGACAAGCCCATTGTGCAGTCTGTCGTGCTTGGAGATAATGGACTGCTGATGCCCAATCATCAGTACCACATTATCCTCGACGAGGAGGAGGCCAATGCCGCGGCGGCGGCAAATGCAGCAGCAGTAGCTGTGACTGATGCCGAGAGTAGCTTTGCAGACCAGCCTTGGCAGCGGCAGCAGCAGCAATTCCAACAGCAGCAGGAGTATCAGCAATATCAGGAGGAAGAACTTCAGCACCCAAGGCCGTCGGAGGACATTTTGTTGGAAAGTAGCGGAGAGTTAGCTGGTGTCGGTGTCGGACGGCGGAAGAGCGTGCGCATGCTGGTTCAGGAGACCAGACAGCAGCGCAAGCGGCAGCAGAGATCGCGCTATCAGCAGCCGGGGCGCCTGCAGGATATTGCAGCGCCGTTGCCCTTCGAGACAATGCTTGAAACCACCGGCCCTGTGCTAAGCAGCCTTCCGATGCCGGTGCCGGTGCCGGTGCCGGTGCCGGTGCCGGTGCCGCTGCCCAGCATCGTCAGCAGCATCGAGCTGTCCTCAGCGCCGACGCAGCAGCAGCCACCGCCAATACTGCGGCGCAAATCGACAAAGCTCTGGGGCTGTATTCCCGAGGAGATCCGGCCGCGCGAGCAGTACCAGCAGCCGCTGTCGGCCAATAACAACGAGATTGTCAGGCGCGCCCTGTCCCTGCTACGCAGGCCCGAGTCTGACCCACAAGCAGAGAAAGCCATTGTAGAGGCAGCGATAAAGTCGGGCGATGGCAGCAGCATTGGGTCGACGCGAGCGCACTTTGTCTACGAGCGCGCGCGGCAGCAGCAGCAGCAGCAGCACGGGTCGGAGCAGCACGGGGCGGGGCAGACCGGGCAGGATGCATTGGCAAAGGTCAAACTGCAGCCAATCACGATCCAGTGGATCAAGGGCAAGCTGATTGGCAAGGGATCATTTGGGCATGTCCATGTGGCGATCAACGCGGCAACGGGCGAGGTCATCGCGGTGAAGCAAATCCGGCTGCCAAAGTCGCTGTGCGCGGCCAAGAGCGGGGCGCAGAAGGGCCGCAACGCGGGGCAGTTGGAGGAGGCGATCCGCATGATGTACACCGAGGTCGAGCTGCTGAAGGACCTGGACCACGAGAACATCGTGCAGCTGCTCGGGTTCGAAGTAGTCAGCGATGTCATCAGCATGTTCCTCGAGTACGTGTCGGGCGGCACGGTGCATTCTTTGGTGCAGCAGCACGGGCCGCTGCCGGAGTCCGTTGTCCACTCGTTCCTGCGGCAGATCGTCGCCGGGCTCGGGTACCTGCATGACCGCGGCATCCTGCACCGCGACATCAAGGGTGCCAACATCCTCGTTGACGAGACCGGCACGTGCAAGATTTCCGACTTTGGCATTTCGCGCAAGGCTGACCACAGCAGTCTGGCGGCGATTTTTGGCGGCTCCGAGCAGCCGGCCGCCCGTGGGCGCATCATTGGGACCGTGCCGTTTATGGCGCCCGAGGTTGCACGTGCGTCACGGTACACGGCAGCGGCGGACATCTGGTCGCTCGGCTGCGTTGTTGTGCAGATGTGGTCTGGGCGGCAGCCTTGGGACGAGCTGCAGGAGCCGCAGGTGTTTTTCAAGCTGGGCAGGGGCGAGGCGCCGCCAATCCCCGATGATCTGACCGAGGCCGGTTTAGAGTTTTGCAAAAACTGCTTCGCTGCCGATCCCCTGCAGCGATGGCCAGCCGACGAGCTTGCGCAGCTGTCATTTGCCCAGGTTGCCAGGGATTACGAATACCCCTACTATACTGCTGCGGCCGCGAGCTCATCGACGCATAATTCCGGGTACTGGCAGTAGAGCAAGATAATTCTTTTTTTGCAAGCGCTGGTTTTGTGAGAATCAGGGCTTCATGTGACCTTTCTTTTGGGCCCCTTTTTGCGCTTCTTCTGCTTTGGCTTTGGCCCTCTACTCTATCTTTTGAGCCAATGAAAAGGCACACCAAGGAAAAAAGACGAAAGAATCGGTTCTGGTTGATTTTATTTTTTTTCCTCCTTCGCCACAAAGGCAAGAGAAAAGGGAAATGCCAGGATTGCCAAGCAAAGAAAAGAAAAGAAAAGAAATCTGTGTCTGAAAATGCGACAAAAAAAACTAATAGTGAAAAATATTTTTTTTTTTCCTTGGTCATGTTGGTTTATCTCTCTTCTCTTCTCTTTGTTAAATTTACTCATTCACTCACTTTTTTATTTTCACTTACATTCACACACTCACACACACTCACACATTCACTTTTACTTTTCACTCATACATTCATACGATTTTTTTGCCTCTTGTTTTTTTTATTATTACATTTCAATTTTCAACTTTTTTATTTCTTGCTTGTTTTTTTTTCCCAAAGCAGTTTTAAAAACAAAACAAAAAATGACTGCGAATCGTCTGGACAGAAACGTCGTGGTACTGGGCGGCATGGGAGTTGGTAAGAAGACCGTAGTAGCTGTGGGCCTCTTTTTGTGTGTCGTCCTTATTCGTCTCTTTCTTTTATCTTTGTCTCTAAAATATGTAACTTTTTTAAAATTGTTTTTTAGGAAAGAGCACGGCTATTCAGAGGTTCCTGAACAACGAGTTTAGCGACACGCATTACCCAACAGTCAGCGGCACGTATAACAAAAAGATTGTTATTAACGATAAGGAATACAGCCTAACCATTACCGATACCGCTGGACAGGTAAGCTACACGAAATGAGATGATTTCAATATGTTGTCATTCGTCGCTCGGCATCACTATCATTTTTTTGTTTGCTGAATTGGGACGACGTATTGCCTTCTCTAAATGATGCAGTTTTCATTTCATTCACAAGTACACACACACACAGGGAGAGGTGTTTTTTTTGCTTTTTATTGTTTCATATCATTCGGCATTCCGTGATTGTTGCCCTCTCACATGATGCTGTGTCGAAATTTTTTCCATTTGTAATCATAATACAGCCCAGCTGATCCAAACAAGCACGCAATTTTGAAGTATAAACATTAAAATAAATTTTACACTTCTTTAATTTTTAATGTTTTTTTTTGTAGGATGAGACTTCAATCTTGGACCCGACGTTCGCTGGGTCAACGGACGTCTACGTGATTGCATTCTCCGTGGCGTACCGTAAAAGCTACGACATCGCACAAGTTATCCGCGACAAAATCTTGGATATCTCTGGTGTGGAGTCTGTGGCAATGGTGCTTGTGGGGAATAAGAGTGATCTGAAGGAGGAGCGGCAGGTATCTAATAGCGAAGCGAAGGAGCTAGCGCTCAAGTATAAATGCCCTTATATCGAGACTTCCGCAAAGGAGAATTCCAATATCGAAGAGATGTTTGTCAAGTCAGTCAAGATCGCTAATAAGGCCAGGGGTGATGAGGAGGAGGATGGAGCGGGCGCAGATGGAGACAAATCAATGTGTATAGTCATGTAAAAGCTGAGGTTTTTCTTTTAAATGGGTGGATTTATAAGGAATATATATATATATACTTTTTTATTTAAAAATAAGGGAATTGAATTGAATTGAATTGAATTGAATTGAATTGAATTGAATTGAATTGAATTGAATTGAATTGAATTGAATTGAAACTTAGTCCATACTTGCGTAGTTGTATTCGGGGTCAGCAGCAGGTGCCGGAGCGTTTTCGATCAACAGGCGCACAATATCGGTCAGGCTAACGAGCCCACAGACGGTATCGTCAAAGGCGCCGGCGTAATGCGGCGGGGCAATCGGCACAGTCTGCGATGATCCACTACTAACCGAAGCCCTGCGACCCCTGGGCCGCGCGGGGAAAGCATCCAAAGCAGATTCAGGGGTCGTAGCCTCCATGTTGGCCAGCGGTAGGTCCACCGCCGAGTGATTGGCAGACCCGGGCTCTGTGATCCAAACACGGTGGGCACCGGTGGCCACCAGCTTGCTCAGCGCATACCTGAGCGTCGCCTCGGGACGCACGGAGAAGACGGCGGCGCGGTCCTTTCCGTCATGCATGCCCTGGATGAACCGCACAGCCTGGACAAGCTCCATGCAGGTGGCATTGACCAGGGCCTTATCCCTAGCAAGGTACTTGACGTCGGCAATAGACAGATTGCCGAGGATACAGCCGGCATCGCTAACGAGGGCAATGGACGACACGTGGTTTTGCTCCAATAGACTAAGGGCCTGGATCACCGGCGTCGTGGGCTTGGCCACAATGACATCACGGGTGACAAGCCCTAGGGACCGCAGCGACCGATCCAGAAGCCGGTCTTCGCTCTCGCTGATCATCGGCGCAGCATCGGTGTGATTGGGTGCGTGTTGGGGCACACAGTTCTCGAAGAAGTAGCGGACAATACGCGTCTGCGAGAGAATCCCGCGGATCGTGCGCTCGCTCTCCATCACCGCCACCCGGTGAGTACCCTTGGCGAAGACACCGGCGATTTGCGCAACTGTAGTTTCGGGCAACACTGAGTAAAACGGGTTGACATGGGACATATCGGATACTCTCCCGACTCTCTCGCCTACACTATTCTTGCGTGCCACAGCCCTGAACATCGGACTGCTAGTCTCCGATCTCATTACCAGTGGCGATGACGGCTGCCGGCGGTGTCCGTTAGATGATGGTGGTGGTGAGGGCGTTGAGGTGCTGCTGCCGGCGCGTTTGGCCAGGATGTATGAGGCGAGATCGTGGAGATCAAACATCCCGACGTATGTCTGGCTTTGCGAGTCGTAGAGAGGCACAGATTGGATGCTGTGCTTGATCAGCGTGTCGCAGGCCTCCTCGATGCTAGCCTCGGAGTCAACCTGGATAACCTGCTGGTTTTCTACCAGCTCGTGCGCTTGCACGGTGAGCCAGTGCCTTGTAGCGCCCAGTCCTGGATGAGAAGAGACGGGGTTGAATTGTTTGTCAGTGTCCATTTACAGTATATTATTTTTTGAATATCTACAGGGAAAAAGAAAAAAGTGTGTTGTGTTTGTGAAATTGCTAAAGATAAGAGCGAAAATAATGGTAATATTGTTTTTCGGAAGATAGTTTAGTTTTTGGTATGTTTGTGCACCCCCCCCCCCCCCCCAGTCGAAGACTAAGACTTTAAATGCAACCAACAATAATTGGCAATGCAATGTGTGCAGAATCCAGGACAAGGGGGAGAGAGGGGGTCTGGTTCAAATGTCTCCTTAAATATTCTGGGCCCGTGCGAACAAAGTAAAAAAATTCCGCTTTTATCGCCGGCCGATCCAATGCTTCGATCTTATCGAACGGCTTTTTGTACGTCACGCGCCTGCCGCTCCCATCATACAGACAAAAAGGCAATTCCTACAAGAGAACCAACACCAACACACCCAGTGTCTCGCTAATTAGTCCCCATAAGGGAAGGGGTGTGTTGTTTGGTACGCGTTCGGTGATTTCTAATTTTTCATTTAATTTCCATCCAATCCAACACCAGCGCCTCGCTCGTATACGCACATCTTGCCCCACGCCTGCCACCTGCCACTACCGCTGAAAAGCTCCAACAGCCGGACGACCTTCTTTGGAATATACAGTACACGAGCGAGCAACATGCTATTCTCAGCGTCCAAAATCGGCAAGCAATACAGCGACCTCCAACCACCACCACCAGCCTCCTCCTCTTCTCCAAGCACACTCTGCGGCGGCGCGCGGTGCGGATACTCCGTATTGACAAAATAATCGCACGCTGAGGAATCCACCACGTGCGATGGCTCCCAGAGATTCAACGCGTTAAAGTCATTGCGCACCGCGGAGGTCGATGCCTGGACAGACCCGCTCTGGGCAACAGGGGTGAAGGACCCAGGCAGGTGGCCGTCAAATCCAGACTGGGTGAACTCCAGGCGGTACCCGGCGGGCAGCCAGTACGACGACGGGAACCGGTACCAGTCCTTGCCCAAGCACAAGACCCGGGTAGGCCCGTTGCCGCCCAGGGTATCCTGTGTGTCCCGGGTGCGAGCGCCAAACAGCGTTTTGATTGATGGGCCCAGCGGCAGCAATGGCAGCGGCGTCGGCGATTTCTCGATCGCAGGCAGGCTGGCAAAGACCCGCGTTGGCGCCGAGTAGTACTGACCCAGCGCCGCCATCCGCAGGACACCCAACGCCGTAGCGCAGAGCATCAGCGCCAGACCGAGCCGGTCAACCCAGCGACGCACACCACCCCTGTGCAGCAGCTCAGTGAGCCATGCAGCCAGCGGATGCAGGAGACTGAGCGACACTGCGGCGCTGAAACACAAGTGCGGGTAGACCACTGTCAGGAATCGCTCCTCCTTATGCGGCTGCAGAGAAAACACCAGCAGTGCAAGATTAAACGGCAAAATGCGGTATAACAGCAGCCGGTGGCTAGTGTGTAGTTGCGCGACTGCTTGCTGCTGCTGCGCGCTGGAAGCTTGGCCGCGCCGGGTGGACAGCCAGAGTACAATACGGTAGGCCAGCCAGAGCGGCAAGCTGGCCAGCGCCAGGATCATTACGATGTTGGCATTAACCAGCCCGTTTTTAATGTAAAAGTACCATGGCTCCGTCCCATAAAGCTCCGACCCAGGACCACCGCCAAGCACGTTGTACGCCACCTGGTTCCACGCCGCCACCACCGTGTGCCCGTAATACTGTGAGTCCACAAGCACCATTGCGCCGAGCGCCAAGGCCGAAACCGCAGCGCCAGTCAACACCAACACAGCAATGCGCTTGAGCCGCCACCACACGCCAACATTACAGGTACTGCCGCTCTCCATAATCTCCTCGATGAAAAACGGCGCCGCAGCCACAGCCGCATACGGCCACCCGCACGCCGACGCAACAACAAATGCACTGATAGCAGGCAGAGTCCTCCTCACCCATGCGCGCTCCCCCCTGCGCTGCATGGCAGCCGCAGACCCGAGCGCAGTAAAGTACATGGCAAACGACGATGGCAGCAGTGCCACAGCAGCGTGAAACATCCCTGCCATGCCAAACAACGCCAGCGCCGTCACCCGCGCAACCCTCTGATCTCCAAACTTCCCGACACCTCGGACAAACGCTGCCTCGCAGGCTGCTGACACCAGAGCAAGCACAATCCGCAACCCATAGTACACTTGGCCCTTGCTCCTAAATCCGAGCACCAGGTGCAGCAGCCATACTGGCGCGCGGTAGAGCTCCAGGAACCCGTATGACCGCAGCGCGAACTGTGGTGCGTACTCCCACGTCTGCATGCCCTGCCCAAACTGCAAAAAATGCAGTGGCTCCCAGTAGTTGAACACCTCGTCACAGTCTTGGATCGGCGAGCTCAGCGCCCCGCTTATGCGGATCAAGGAAAAAAGCCGGAAAAGCAGGTTAAAAGACGGGAGGAATTCATCCGATACTTGTGCTGCTCGTGTACTGGGTGTTTGGGATTGATCGGATGCGTGGAGCTTGGTCGTTTCGGTAGACGCTGTTTTTTTTTGCGCCTTGCGAGATAGCTTGAGCGTACGCTTTTCAGCTCGCTCTTGTTTCAAACTACGCCTCTGATGCAACATTTTCCTGTTCTGTTGTTGCTGCTGCTGATATAATTTTTTGTTATAATCGCTGCTTGCTTCCGATACCTTTGTCAATTTTGCATCTAAATTCAAAAAGAAAAGCAAATAATAAAGCAAAAGTTAAAAAAAATTGAATTTTGAAGAAAAAAAATGCGACAATAAAAATAGACCGTTTTTTTATCTTTGGACCATACGTGTTTTTTTCGGCTTGTTGTGTAGTTTGTAATCAGATATAGAACCCCGTTGATCGTCCGATTTGATCAGCCAATGTAAAAACCAGTCTGTGTATATGGTATGCTTGTTTTTGCTTATATTGAAATGTAATAAAAAAAGTTTTACTCTTACAATGCACGTATACCTGGAGATCTCTATTTAATTAATATATACCGTGAATTTATTATTTGAATTACCACATCTTTTGATATTTTAGTATTTTGCCCTTTATGCAATTATTGATCGTTAGGATTTTAATAATGCAGTGTTTCTATTGTGCCAATCCAAATACTATTTTAAATAGGCTATCAAAACTTTATTTACTAATTGTTTCAATAGAAAAATTACCTGGTTGAAATTTACCATAGAAATGTTAACCGGATTAAATAAATAGAAATTCTTGTTCACAGCATATAAAAGCAATACAAAATGTTAAATAAAAAACTCAACCACCAAAAAAATTTATATTTTATTACTCCACAACTACTTTACATATATATCACACACAAACATACTTAGTTTTATACCTCGATTTATAAAATGTGTGATTTCGTACCTGTAATTCTTGCCTACGGCATTGACGCCAACGGGTACTCATTAGGCGAGCGCAAAGTCAAAGTCGAAACTTACGAAATGACCATTGGCGAGTTTAAAAAACGAGTGGCCGCTGCCTTTGACGTGCCATGGGACAGAGTATCTCTGTATAGTTACCCACAGGATCATCAATTAAACGACAACGAAACAATGATTTATTATAAAATGTTTATGAACGATGTCATCCAACTTTTCTATCATACTCGATGATGGACTTTATAGTTCAATACTTTGATATATTACTAGTTTAATTAATATGTTTGTCAGGGGTCTATTTTTCTTGCGACAATATCGAGAGAGAAAACCCAAGAAATATAATTAATATAATTGACTACACGTGCCGAGGAGGGGGCTTATGACCGGAAAAAATACATTTCTGACCATTGTTTACAAATAACGACTACAACTTCTTTTGTTCGCATGATAGCTGCATATTTTTTGTACAAGTAAGCCACCAGAATTGATTAGGAAGATAACAGGCAACTATATTTTCCATTTACCTTTCCTCCCTTATTCAATTTCATCTTGCCATTTTGTCTATTAACCTCTAGTTGTTTATTTGTTTTTTACTTGCTCCTCCGTAATTTTTCAAAACAACAACAGTCCTTCATATTGCATTTGTTGAACCAAGTCACAATGGGCAAGAAAACTTTTTTTATAAACATTGTCTGGGTATTTATCAACGATGGTAGAGTAAATGAAAAGTACTGTAACATGGAGATCGGCTCTTACTGGCCAATCTGGCTGATCAAAGAGGAGTTGGAGAATATCTATAACATATCCACTGAAAACACAATCTTCCGGGACAGTATTACCTGGCAGTACTTTTGTGACAATAGGCTGTGCAGCTACTACGGGTTGCACAAGGGCCAGCGCCTTGAGCTTATTCCTGAGTACTGAAAAGTGCTTGGAGTTGTTTTTTATTTAGGTGTCTATGTTGGCTTTTGATAATTAAATAAATTACTTGATTAATGTAAAAAAAGTTGCGAATAACTATTAGCAAGCAATCCCTTCCAAACCTCCCTTTGTTTAAAATCTACAGACAGCGCTTTTTAGCTAAAAAAAAATCCACTCGCTACCTGTATTCCTACATATCCGCGCCTTGCTGTGACGCTCTAGACTCCTCTACTCATTTGTCAGAGCCGATATTTTTCCATTTCATTTTACCATTTTCCTTATCTGCCTAAACAGTCCCTACACTTCCAATCCTTTCTCTCTCTTAATATCTCTCCTGCACACAAATGGGTAAATTAAAATGTTAATATGTGGACCAGTAAAAAACATTACATATAGATTCCGATAAGCATAAAGTGCTAGCGAATGACGAATAGGATGCGAGATGTCTTTAATTTAAATGCAAGTTTGCCCTTTGCCTCCCCCTTGTTATCATAACAGTGTCATGGGGGCAATCCTGCCAACACACATTTTCTTTCAATGTCCAAAAAGGGGGAAATGTCCTCAATGTGATGATTCAGATTTTTTGCAAGCCTTCGGACACATCATGTCGGAAACTCAGACAATACTAGAAAATTATTAGTTCCTGGATTCGTCATCTACGCGTCGGCCTCCCTTTTCTATTTACTTTTTTTTTTACTTATTTTTGACACTTGCATTTTTTGTATTCCTTCTCCCCCACTTTGAACCTTCAAATTAGTCATCCATTTATCTATTCATTTGTCCATTCATACATTCATCCATGGACTCTTGCTTCACATACCAAACCTTTTATCGAGACGTCCCGCCTGCGGCCGGCGAGTACTGGAACAAAATAGTGGTGTATACAGACGGTGCCAGCTCGCGAAACGGGACAATTCACGCAAAGGCTGGAATTGGAGTGTACTTTGGACCCAACGATAAGCGCAACCTCTCCGAACCTCTCCCCGGTGCCTGCCAAACAAGCGAGCGCGCCGAGTTATACGCAATAATGCGCGCCATTGCCAAGGCCGGCGAGGCCGGCGTGGCTGGTGGAGGAGGAAAAGCAGTGAATAGCAGAGCCATCAATATATGCACTGATTCCCTGTATAGTATCAAGTGCATGACTCTGTGGTATTACAAATGGCAGCGCAACGGCTGGAGGACCACCGGTGGCCAGCCAGTGCAGAACAAGGATTTGATCCTGAAGGGCCGGAGCTTGATTAAGAAATTGCAGGGGGCTGTGGAGTTTACGCATGTCCGCGGTCACCAGGGAATCGAGGGAAACGAGCAGGCTGACCGGTTGGCTATTCTTGGTGCGCAACAGCACTATTTCGGGGATTTTCAAAAGGAAAATTTTTCCTGCGCGGTTTTCTCAATGCAGTAGCAACAATTCGGCGACTGCCTTTTTCTGATTTCATTTTATCAGTGCATTCTTTCAGCTTTCTTTTCTGCTTTTTCTTTTTTTTGCATTTGCAGCTCAATTCAATTTTTATTATTATTTTTCTAATTCATGCTGGCTGTGTGTCATTCGAAGCCAATGCGCGCGCTGCTGCTATTGCCGCTGCTGTCAGCAACCGCCCGCCTCTTTACTAAACCAGCCAAACACTCACTCGCGGTGTCATTATCCTATCTCCAGCGCTCAGCCATCAGTGTCAGGCAGTACGCCGCTGTGCCCTCGATTGAACTGACGCCCGAGCGCAAGAGCGAGATTGTACAGCATATCCGCGAGATCCAGGCTATAGACTCGACGATCCCCTGGCACATTCTGGCAAACAAGTACCACCTGGGCGCAGACAGACTCCAGCAGATCCTGGCGCAAGCCGATGCTGAGGTCCAAAAAAGACTAGAGCTAAGAAAGCAGATTACTGAGGCAGCGGCTAACAGATTCTTTGACGCAGCCACTGCCCGGTGCAACTGGGAGGCGCTGGCCACTGAGTTTGGCTTGCCGCTCATTGACTGCCTGCGGCTGTTTGACTTGACACAGTCTTCAATTCAGCCACGCGCCATGCCCATCCCTCACAGATGGACTGTCGATAACCGCAAAGTATTGACTCAGTTTGTTGCAGACCACTTTGGCGAAAAGGCAACTGGCGACTGGGTTTTAGCAGACGTGTACATGAACACCAATGACTCTGGTTGCTTCAAGGCATTCGATTTTTGGCAGCACCCTCGCATAACAGCAAAATTGATTGATGATCTCAACAGACACCGTACTCAGGGAGTAAGCTGGAAGGCTATTTACCTGATGTATCCATACTTTTTGTCATACACAATCTTGGCTAGCTCGTATTCTCAATACGTGAGCCGACAAGACACATCGAAGAAAAACGACGTGAAGGCTGTGCAGTGGGCCAAGGCCGAACGACAGTGGATTAAGGATATCATATGGGAGCATCGCCACTCTATCGACACTAAAACACTGGCGGTAATGGTACAGCGCGAGTTCCCAGACAAACCACTGAAAAACATTAGGAACATATGTTCCAAATTATTGGCACCTGCCAAACATTTAACATTCTGTCTGAGCGATATGGTTAAGCTGAGGCAGATGGTCAGCAAGCATGGCGAGGACTGGGCACGGATTGACAACGAGCTGGGCACATTTCCTGGACGCGCACAGCACAGCTGGATCAAGTACAGCCACGTTGATCTTTCTGACCAGTGGACCGACAGTGAGCTGCAAAAGCTGAGAATTTGCATGGACAAGGGGATGGGCACAACAGAGACTTCGCGGTACATCGGGACCAGAATGCCCATACAATGTGGCAATAAAATGAATTATATTCGGAGCAAAGGTAAGTTGCTCCAAATATTGCTGCACATGTGTTTTATGTCTGTTTTGCCACATGCTACTGATTTAAATATTTACATTTATATTTGTCATTTAGGTGTGCTGGGCAAGAATAACGAATACAAGAACGAAAAATGGACCAGCAACGGTGACAGACGACTCTTGCTGATGGTTGATACGTTTAAAAGGAAGGGCGCCATTGATTGGGATATTATCAGCGAGGCTCTTTGTCGTCCTGTTAATAGCTGCTACATGCACTACCAAGCATTACAATCAATAAAGGAGGCGGCAGCTCTGTCAGAATCACAGCCATCTAAAGCCGACAGTGTGACTCGTGAGGTGCAGCAGCAATTATCTCTGGGAGAGGTCGACTAGGCGCGAGTCAGCAGCGCAACAGGGCTCAGCGAGCTCGAGTGCCTGGAGCTCAGCCAATTCGACGAAGGCAAGGCTAGTTGGGCATATAACATGGACACATTCTCTTGGGACATGGCCAACCGCATGTCTGGGTTTATCAAGTCGAACTATCCAAAGCCGCTGCCAACCAACTTTAAAGCTGTCTCCAATTTTATGTGGATCCGAATTGAAGACTGCATCAGAATGCACGAGCTGTTGCATGGGAGGTTCCGGTGGACAGACGCGCGGATTGCACAGGCCAAATCTCTGCGTGAACAGGGGCTTTCGTTTGAAAATATTGCCAACCGTTTATCTCCGCTTATTAATAAATAAAGTGTGCGTTATATATTTGTTAAATCGCCAAGCAATCAGAGAAGCCCGCCGATATCTGAACAAGCCAAGCAGCAGATTACAGACCTTGTCGACAAGTATATTGACAAATACCCCGTATACCAAGTTCGCCGAATGGTCAGAGAGGAGCTACAGTTCAATTGTAATTCTAGTCATCAGTGTCTCAGTGACAGATTATATCATCATCCAGTTTACAAAGCAAGGATAGCGAGTGCTGATATCGTGGAGATCACCAACCGCATAACACAGGGCAAGGCCATATTGAAAGAGGTCGCAACGCAGCTTGATGTTCCAGCAAACACATTAAAAACAGCGATTAATATGAGGGAATCCTACATGTACAGCAGCAATTGGACTCCAGAAGAGATTGAAAAACTGACAGCATATGTGAGCTCTCTCGGCGGCGGAAGATTTGACGGGAACTACGCTTCAGGCCTTATAGGAACCAAAAGCCATAAGCAGTGTAAATAAAAGCGTTTGCATACGTCGAAGACCTGCAAGATTTAGTACAATATAAAATACTTGGCAATTTTAAAATATAACCAGTGTATTGGACTCATTTGACTCATTTACTTGCTATGAAAATTTGTCAATAAAAATGCACTGAATTTTGTCTAAAAAAAGAAAAACAAGGTCTAAACTCGCATTAAATAAAAAAGGATAAGGACAAAAGTAAGGTCTCACCGAGATTCGAACTCGGGTTACCGGAATCAGAATCCGATGTGATAACCAGCTACACTATGAAACCCAGTAGCGGGAATAAACAGCCTTTTTTGGAACTACTAAGCCCTGTTAATCAGAGCTCTCATATTTATATAGAAATAAGCTGATATGCATATGTTGGCTTATTATTTTAATTTTTTATTAAAACACTAAACATCTAGAATATGTGCTGGTATTCACAACCAAATAATTGAATAATTGCATTTCAAAAAATGAGCGGTTATTAAAGATAATTTGGTCGATCTAACTATTTTCTATTAACGATCCACAAGTGCCAGCATTGCAAGATGTGAACGATAGCAGTATTACAGCTAGTGCTGCTCACATATGGCTATTAAAATATTTGCCATTATTTATGAATATTTTTTGTAAGTTATTAATGATATTGTAATTATGATGAAGACAATGGTATTTATACAAATGCGTAAAAGCTAAAAAATGTGGATATGAGAATGTTTGCAAGCAGTGCCAGCAGGTTTATAAAGGTTCATTTTATCTAATAGAATTGCCACCGAGCTGGAACCTGTGGCGAGTGTTGGGTGTAATGCTCTGCAAACGGATGAAAGGCGCTTTGTACACTTGAGTGGCGAGCAACCATATTTTGGCTGCTCCCATTGTCTGCGCTCAAACCTTGGTATTGCGCAGAAACAATTCTGCCACGCGTGCGACGGCTGCGCGGTGACAAGTGCGTGCGGTAGTGCTGCATCATGTTGTCCTGGCGCGAGAACCGGCTGCAGCATCCAGGGTAAAGGCATTGGTAGTTTTTCTCACCCGTGTGGATTCTGTAATGCCGCGACAAGTGGCCACTGGTCGTGAAAGCCTTGCCGCAATCGGAGTGTGAGCAAACGTACTTGCGCTTGGAGGACGATGAGCGCAAAGCATTTTGAGTGTATGTGATCATCGGCAGGGATGTTGGCTGATTTTTGGCAGCGTGGTTGTGCGAGCAGACTTGGGAAAAAGAGGGCAGTGCAGGTGTTTTGTCGCTATACCCGCTCATTTTTACTGCTTGGATTAGCGCTGACATGGATGGCAGGCGAGCGGGCGACATTTGCGGCGTGCTTGGGTGTGTGAATGGCGTATAGGCAAGGTGGGCAAAAAAGGGCGATCTGTCTGGCGTCATGTCAGGAAGCGACTGCTGGTAGTGGTCAACACTTTTAGCCCCAATGGAGCTGCATCTGCTGCCATTAGCTGTGCTGCTTGCACCGGTGTTAATGTCATTGCTATGGTCGTCGTTGAGAATGCTGACGCAGTGGCCATTGGCTGTTCTGATTGACAGCGAGCGCATCTTCTTGGCGCACGCAGCGGCGTCGCTCAAGAGGCCCAAGTGAGAAACTGGCATGTTGGTATTCATAATGTAATAAATAATATTGACTTGAGGGTAAGTAATTCTGATTTTAGAGTAAAAATGATGGCTGTCGAGTATAGAAGCTATTTTTTTGTTAGGCTGCTGGTTTGGATGTGTGTTTATATGGTATTATATTATAATATAAAGATATTGGAAGGATAGACCGCCATGGAAAGGGCATTTTATACTGCAGTGGTCCTGTTCTACATCTTCCCTGGGACAAAACCAAGGTCAACTGAGCAATAGTGCTTAATTCGCACAGGTTCATTTCAATGCACGTCCGCAAGCCCCAACATGGTGTGGCAACACGCATTGTACGTGCGCATGCACAAAAGTAAAAAAGCGCGACAATAATTTATAGTCAGTTAATGATAGTGATTGAAAAGACGATGAATAAAGTTTTTATACCATAGATCCCCGAGTATACAATGTCATTGCAAATGGTGAAAAAAGTCAACTAATAAAAGTTAACAAACACCCCCTATACAGCACAATTGTTATAGACTCATAAATGGTGCTTTATTCAATTGTCAGTCTAATGTTTTGACTTTTTTAAACCGGTTCAGACTTTTCAATTATAATTTGGCGCACAATGTAATGTGGTTGCCACATTTGTATTGAGCCACAGAATTAAGTATTTCGGTCTGCAATTCTGAGAAGTGTCAATGTTTTGCGTTTGCAATTAATTTAAGCCAAAAAAACGCATTGTCTATTTTCATTTTTTGCCACGCATTTGTTAAAGGAAACAATTGTTATAGATTGTAATCTGCATAAAAAAATTACATTGAGAAATAGATAGAACATGCGCAAACAAAAGAAAAAAGAGAGAAAAAGCAAAATGTGCAGAGCAACTGTTTATATTATACATTTAATTCGAACGGTCTGGAAAAAAAGCACAATGATAATTGATATGGATTGAGTGAATTTCATTGTTAGAACTTGTGTTGTGTTTTTAGTAACATGTAATTTTATTTCTTGCTTTTTTACGCATGGCGCACTGCACGTAATCGACATTCTTCAGCCGGTCTGAGCGGTTTATTAAAATTATTGTTTTTTTTGCTTTTTCTGATAATTAAGCAGATCGTGGCTGATACAGTCAAGGTTGTAGCCATTGAATCAATGGCAATATTTTTTTACAGTTCAAATATTTTTACTAGTGGCGTTTGCTTTATTCATATTTCTCTGCTAGTTACATAAGGTGCAAGCCATTTTATTAGTCATTCTGACGTGCAGAATATCAAATAATGTGGCGAGTGAATGAGTGAGTAGACATACTCATGCCTCAATTGCAGTTACTTCAGCTCATTAAAATGTCAGTTCCCAGCACAGACATTTTAATACAATGACTAAAAAATAATTTAATTTATTTGAGGGATTCCAAAAATACTATCAGAAACAGTCGGCAAACTCAAACGTTATACCGTGTGTCTAAAGTGCTATTTGTCAATAACACTCCCCACCACGGGTGCCTCTATCTCTAATATCCCCGAATTCCAATATTTTAAAATTGAAGTTCCTTTTGAAATGGCATCCTTGGCAAAGTCCCTCCCCCTTATTATTTTTATATTTACAAGTTCCCTCTCCCGACGAGGGTGTCGATACGGATGGCGGCTTTCACCGGGTCAAATACAAAACACCCCAAAATGCAGGGAATATTGGTGACAATAGCTATTCGAAAAAATGCATCTTGTTTAATTTATTTTTTATTTGGTGCGTCCTCGAGCAGCACAAAATGGAATACACGAATTTAAACATAAGCCAGAAACTAAGCCCAGTTTAAAATTCAAGCTCCGGGCTATTGTAGAAACAGTCTGATTGGATCAACTGATTATTGGCATCATCATCAACATCAGGACAGATTGTAGATGAGAAAAGCGGGTTTAAACATGAGCATTCCAACCAAGCTTTTCTTTTCTTTGTCTCCTTTCAACACCCGCTTGACAAAAAACATTTGAATTCATACTTTTAAAATTCACATTAATCTTTATTAAAACCTTTTAATGCAAAGTTCGTTGAATTCACAGCTGCGCAGCGGACGACGGGTAATCTCAAGGCTCAACTCGACAAACAGCACTAGACCACTTGGTTCCCTTTTATGTAATCGGCATTTCCACGCTTCGGTCAATTCGAGTAAGGATGAGGACGCAGCGAGCAAGAGTCCGGCCTCGTGGCCAACAGCAGAGAGCGTTATTCTGAAGCGCATTAGCAGCACTGGTCTTCATCCTTCGCTGTCGCATTTGAAGACAGGGAAGGAGCTTGTGGCAGTATCTAAGGACGCAGAGAAGGATGCAGATAATGGGGGGTTGGAGAAAACGGAAGGCACGGAAGGCGTGGAGGATGTAGATGGTTCTGCCGTCGGTGGATCTATATTGTCTGTGTCGGGGATCATCAACAGTATTCGTGAGAAACGTGCTGCCTCACAGCAGCAGCCACAGCAGCAGAGAGTCAGTGATCCGTGTACTGACTCTGCAGACACTACCGCGCGCACGCAGGGATCAGACCTGCACGATCCGTTGCTGCCGTACTTTCTGTTTGACACGTACAGTCTGGTGCACCAGCTGATGGAGTGTGGATTCACTCGGGCTCAGGCAACAACACTGACGACTTTAATCAAGCACAAGGTGTACGAGGGCATGGAACAAGTCAATTCAGGGATGCTGACGAAAAGTGATCTCGAAAACGACGCGTACCTGTTTCGCGCGGCGCTTCAGGAGCTGCGCACGGAGACGCAGATGATCAGGAAAAACGACCAAGCGATTCTCGAGTCGCAAGCGGCAGCCATCAACCGCGACATTGACTCGTTGGCGCAACGCACTCATGATGAGATTGCCAATTTGCGGTCGGATATTGAGATCGAGCTTAACAACCACAAGCACGATACGAACCACGAGATGAAGAGCCTAGATATGGAACTGCATGAGCTGTCGAGCAAGTACCAGGTGATTATGGGTGAAATGAAGACGGATATTGAGGCTATCAAGCTGGACTCGATTCGCCGCGGGCTTATCACCGCTGTTGTCACGACGCTGTTTGTTACGGCGCTGATTTGGGCGCCAGATATCCTAGAGAACATGAAGAATAAGAGCAAGCTGGGCGCTAAAGCCAGTGAATCTGCAGATGGGTCTGATGACGAGAGGCGTGTCGGATTGGGCGTTGGGGGTGGCAGTGGCAAAGCAGCCTCGCAAAGGTCGACGGGTGCCGGAAGGGCCGGGGTCAGTAGAGATTCTCAGGTTCTGGCGCCATTGCCGTACTCGATATCTGATCGCTCGGCAATGCCGTCAGCGGATCATTCCGGGCGGGGCATTAGCAGGGACGACAGCACAGACAATTCTTCACAGTTGAGGTACCGGGACCACAGTCACCTGAATATCCACTACGATCCGACAATATCGCCGGCTGATGAGCAGGTCAATGCATCGTTGTCCCAGCAGCAGAGGCCGAGGCACATGTATTTGGGCAGGCAGTTTGGTGACATTAGTAGTGCGGAGCCGCCAGAGGGATACGACGACTGGTTTGACTCGTTTTTCTACTCGCCACAGGGTGTCGCCAAGCACCAGAGCGGAAGCGAAAAGTCCGCGTCGTTGATGGATTCGGATTCCAAGCTAGACACAACTTTTTGGAACTCTGGCGATCAGGGCATTGTGGGCGACAGTAGTGCTTCTTTGAGGACAGCGGGGTCAGGGCTTGGACCCGAGTCTGGGCCCGAGTCCAGGTCAGAGTCGCAGGCCGAGGATGATAATGATCGCCCCAATACTTCATCATCAGAGGCCGGATCCAACACCACTATCACTACCATTCCTCTGCATTTTACATACAGTGACAACCCGGCAAAGCCGGACAATTCCGACAGCAAGTCGGCTTAATTGATATATGCAATTGCCCAGTGTTTTAAAGTAAAAGAGCATAGTAAAGACTAGTCACAAACACAGACATTTATATATTTAATTTTGAGGCAACCAAAACACGGGGCAGATAACGATAAAAAATCAACAAAAACTCCTCCCCTTGCGCTTCAAGCAATGAGGTTTCCGTTCTGGTCAAACGACACATCCTTCTTTGCGGCGGGTTTCAGATCAAGCCTGGCAGCCAAGCTCCTGTACCGCTCGGCCATCTCCGGCTCGCGACGCTCAGCCGAGTGGATCTCCAGAGCCTTGAGCGCCTCTAGCGTAATAGCCGGGGTCTCGCTCGCCAAGGTCTCCTCGCTAGCCACCAGTGCACGCCTCCAAGCCTCCTCCGAGTTAACCTCACAGCAGGCTTCAACCAGGGCACCATACGCGGCCGCATCGTGCTTCAGGCCGTAGTACGGGTACAGGGCAAAGATACGGAACGCATCGTCGAGCAGCTGCTCGGACCTGGCCACATCAGCCTCGGCAGCCGACTGCGTACCAAGGAACTTAATAAACTTGGCCATGTTGTAGGAGATCGGCAGCTGGCGGTACTTCCACCTGTCCATAAGCATATTGACAAAGATCTCCGGATACTCGAGTCTGATGCAAGCCTCGGCCCAGATCTGCGTGGTCGCCTGGGTGATCGGATGCATGGTCATTCGCCACTCCACCGTCAGCTTCAAAGCCATGTCCAGTTCCTCCCGCGTCTGAGCGTTAAGCAGAATCCAGTGCAGCACGCTCTTCTTGGGCACCTTAGTGCTTTTGGGCGCGAGGCGTGGCAGCGTGGTGACGAAGAGCGCCCAGAGTTCGGCGCGCACGTTGGCTGGCGGCGACGTAAGATCAAGGTCGCCCAGGGTCGTGCTGACAATTTTGTTTTCCAAGTAGGCTGGGCCTGGCTGCAGGTTCTTGGGAAGTACGGCTTGCGTGCTCTGCTGTCTGATTGCCATCGCCATTGTCATTGCCAGCCGCGACGGCTGTGCTGAGCGAGTCTGCATGGTGCTGCTGCTGCTGCTGCGAGTAATGTGGAGCCGTGAAGACCGGGTGAGAGCTCTGACCGAATGCATTCTTCTTGGAGTATAATGAATAAAGGGCGATTTGGTAAAAAATAAAATGTAAATGAAAACAAAAAAAGAGCAGGAATCATTTGACACAATTAAATTCAAATTCCAACTTATTTTGCCATTTCCAACGCTTTATCTCTCTGCATTTGAAGAGAAAAAAATAGGCGTGTAGAGATGCTGATTGATTGATCGCATTGAACTGGATCACCGGATAAAATCAAGACCAAACGAAACCAATCGAAAAACGCTAAAAACAGCGTGAGCGGCAATGCACAAAGTGCTCGATAAAGGATAAATAGCCAACATGGCGATAAATAAAGAAACCAAGAAAATAAAAGAAATAAAAGAAAACGGCATCAGCGCTTGACCCAGGTGTAGCTCTTGCGGGCCTTTGGCTTTCCGGTCTTCTTGCGCTCGACTCTGCGCCCATCAGTGAACAGCAGACCAGCGGTCCGAATGGCAGCGTTCTGCTTGCGGTTGGCAGCATACAGTGCGCGTGCAATGGCCAGCTGGCATGCCTCGGCCTGACCCGTGTGGCCGCCGCCGCGGACGCGCACAAACACGTTGTATTGGCCGGTCTTGTTGGCCACGTGGAACGGGAAGAGTACGGATTCGCGGTCGGTCGGGCGCACAAAGTACTCTGGAAGCGGCTTGCCATTGACGAGAACCTGGCCAATAGAGGTGAACGCCGGCGAGGGCGCGTCGATCGAGTCAAAGTTAGTGGACTCGCTGAAGGTGGCAGCCTCAGAATCAGCCTTAGCCTCAGAATCAGCCTCAGCCTCAGCAGTCTCAGGCTTGACCTCAGCCTTGGCCTCAACAGTCTCAGCCTTGGCCTCAGTGACCTCAGTGGCCTCAGCCTTGGCCCCAATGGGCACTAGCCACGCGCAGGCAATAGCCTCCTTACGCTTGCCAGCGGCTCTCCACCGACCCATATGATCCAGCATGCCTCTCTTCCAGCTAGTGTTGACCTTGATCTTCTTAACCTTATCCTCTTCCTTGGCCTTCCCATCCATGCCAACAACTTCGACGTGCGAATATCCCCTGCGGAACTGATTCAAATACAGGCCAACAGTCTCCCTCTCCCCAAAATCCGCAATCTTTAGTGAATCCGCCTGGTTCAAGCGCTCAGTCAGCAAAATATACTCATTTGCGTTCATCTTGATCGCATGCTGAGAATCGAAAACCTTGCGCCCGATCCACTTGCCCCGCTTGAAGTTGCTTTTGTTGTGCTCCGGCAGCTTGTGCTGCTGGATGATCGTCGTAATGGCTGAGAGGAGATCGGCATATTTGGGCTTTGGCATGAAGTACGCTGCGGTGTCGGGACGCTGGATCGGGCGAATGTCCAGAGTGTCGAACGGCGAGACTGCCTGGTGCGTCGACAGAAGGCGCATAGCTGAAACTGTGGGCTGCCTCATTTGCAGCAGGGCAAGCGGCCGTGTAGTCAGCCGAGCGAGCATTTTAATTAGTGGTTCAGCTTTTTATTTTCGAAAGTTGTAGTTATAAGCGCTGAATTGAATCACGGTGGCCAAATAAAAAATAGAAAGAGGAGCGTGTAAATTTAGTGAGCTGCAAGAAAAAAAGAAATTAAAAGGAATTGTGGCAGACTAAAAGATAAAAAAAAGCGAATTCAAACCAAATTCAAATTTGAAATATATCCAAGGCTTGTCATTTTTTCATCCTCTCAGCTTTTTTAATCGCTGAAGCAGCAACTCCAAATCAATCGCCAAGCTGAGCGGGGCGCACGACAAGCCAAAGTGATAGTTCATATCAGATCAGATCAACCAAATCCAGTTCAAATCAGATCAGTCCCATCTAAACATACCACAAAAAAAATTCTGGAAATTTTATATGATTTGGTAAACGGATTTTTTTTGTAAAGTGAAAGAAAATAAAATAAAACAGAGTGGCAGCGGGGGCCAAGATTAATCGTATGTCTCGAGATCCTCGTCGTTATCAGATCCAGAGTCCGAGTCCGAGTCGGAGCCTAGTCCCGACTCGGATCCAGCGTCCGAGTCCGAGTCCGAGTTGTTATCGCCATCGGTCCACTGGTTGTCCTCAGCACCGTCCTTCCCGGCGCGCTCACCCATATCGTCATCCTCATCGTCGGTGCTCTCCTCCGCCTGCCACACGGGGGTCGGCGGCTCCAGTGCGTTCTCCTCATCGAGAAGCTCTTCCTCCTCCTCGCGGTAGACATTAATAGGCTTCATGGCAGTCTGCTTCTGGGCGTTCTTCTCCTGCTTGGTCTTCTCCTTCTCAAAGTGCGAGCGGGCGCGGATCTGGGCATTGGCCAGCTCCAAGCGGCCGCTGAGGCGGAGCAGGCGCTGGTGCGAGTCCAAGCGCGCCTCAATTCCCTGGTACAGGCCGGCCAGCTGGGTGACCAGGCCGGGCACAGTGATGAGGTGCGCAGAGTGCAGGGCCAGCGTGGTGCGGATCCAGGGCAGCAGCTGGTGTGCGCGAGCGGGCGTCGCATGGAAGCGCAGGAAGAGCTGCTGGATCAGGGGCAAGACGTAAGGAAGGGGCAGGCCGAGAACAGTGTCACGAACGACATTGGTGCGCGCCGAGTTGTCCAGCACAGAGTCCAGCATGACGCTGTCCGAGGTGTGCAGCGCCTGGATCAGAACGCGCACAAGCGAGCCAGCGGTAGGCTTGGCTGATGGGTTGCTGGGAGTTGTGGGCGTGGCTGCAGCAGAGGCCGTGATGGTAGCCGCGGCAGTGGCGGGCTCGACAGAGAGCTGCTTGACGCGGTCGGCTAGCGTCGGCGTCGCATCGGATTGCTCGGCGGCGCGCTGGGCGGCGCGCACGCCCTCAAGCGCCGGCGTCGTCACACTGGTGCCGCTCTCAGTATACTGTGTGTCCATCTTGGACGCAACGCCCTTCTTCTCCATAAGCATGTTATCCTGGGGCGCGCGCTCAACAACCATGTCGCTGCTAAAGTGGCCGTGCTCGTCGGCCAGCGGCAGAGTCTCGAACAGTGGCCGCAGCGAGCTGCCACGCACTACAAGGACATTGCCCTCGTCGCCTGCAACGCGAGAGAAGCGCGCCAGCAGGATGCTCAGCAGGCGCTCGGAGTCGGTAGTTGCAACAATGCGCAGGCGGCCGTCGGCCGCGTAGCCAATGTCGTTGTGCCCGGCCTGCTTCTGCTGTTGGCTTTGCTGCTGAGCGACGGCAACCTCGTGCCAGGCCGACAGTGTGCCGTCAGCGCTGACGGCCAGCACCGATCCTGAGCTCGCTACGTCGATGGACATGGCGTCACTGTCGATGGCCAGCACAGCACGTGCGTGGGCCGCCGACTGGCCGGCGCGCGGGCTGGCATCCCATACGTGAACGTGGCGGTCGCCCTCGGCAGCCGACACCAGCGCAGTCTCGTCGGCGGCCCACATCAGGCTGTGTACAGGCGCAGTGTGGCCGGGCCATGCCTGCAGGCGGCTCTGGCGCGCAACATCCCACATTTCCATGCGGTGGCTGGCAACAACCACGCGCGTGGCATCGCCGGCCACGAGCAGCCGCTGGGCGCCGTCAACCTTGGTGCGCAGAGTCTGCAACGCAGTGCCGGTGGCCGCGTCCCATTGCACAACGGTGCCGGCCTCGTCGAGCCCAAAGATGCTGCTGCCGACAAAGGCCACTGAGACAACGGGGCCCTGGTGTCCTGAAGAGCCCTGCATTGAGCGCACGACAGCGTTGCGTGCCGGAGAGTACAGCTGAACGCTGCCACTCTGCAGGCCGAGCGCAACCAAAGCCTGCGCGCCCTGCTGGCCCCAAGCGACGCTGCGGATCCGTGCGCCGTCGGTCGCCGTGTACTCACTGCGCTGCGCGCCTGTCTGCACGTCGACGATCCGCAGCGTGTGGCCGTTGACTCCCGTGCGCACTACCGCCAGGTTATGGTCGTCAGAGTCGAATGCGCATGTCCACCGGTCGTTGGACGTGTCGGCCGCGTACGTCGATGTGCGCGTCGCCTTTTGCGTTTTTTGCACGCCGGTCTGCGACTTTTTCCGATTAATTGTCTTTCTGGCCATTGGTTTTTTTTTAGTTGTGTAGACTTGTAGTAGTATTTACGAGGCGCGCAATAAAATTACTGGATTTTTTTATAGAGATAATAATAGCGAAGAAAAAAATTGGACTCGAGAGGAACTGAAGGCGTTGGAAATAAGCAGCAAGCTGACAAGGGCAAATAAGAAAGAACCGATTCGATTCGATTTTTCTTTGCCTTTTTGCCTGTAAAACTGGAAGCAAAAAAAAGTGTTTGCTGCCGGTAGATCGTAAAGAGAAAGAAAAAATCTAAAAAAAAATTGCTGGCCGCAGATCACATAATCACATAATCAATCCGATCGCGATTATGCGCTCACAACTGGTGTAAAGGAAGCGCATTGATTGAATGCGTTATTGATTTTATGAGCGAGCGAACAAATATACTGCGCATATAATTTTTTCTTTTCTTTTCTTTTCTTCTTTGCTCGTCAATTAATAATGATCTTTATTTTCACAAGCACAGTCATACTAGACAAATGCAGCGCGACAAGAACAACGATAACAATGATGATGACGAACTCTTGGCTTTCGAAAGAAACCATTTTGTCATTGAAAATTTTTCGACATACTCGGCCGCCGTCCGGGACAGCCTGCTCCTCAACACACACCATGCCAGGGCCCGTAATGGCGCACTAGTAGCTGCCCTTCTCACACAGTCTCGCCCAAAGTACCAGGAGGCCTTGGCTGCCGTTCAGCAATCCATATCCTCCAAATTCTTAGTAGCCAACCCTTCGGCAAAGATGAGCGTCGAAAATTCAGCAATTGGCCTGGTAAGCATCGCCGATGCAGTCAAGAAGAGTAGCAAGGAAATCAACACAAACGCTGGTGCTGACAATCTTCCATCAAAACGCAAGCTGGGCTCACGCGCGTCCAGCTTTACTTTCGCGCAGAAGCGCCCGCGTTCAGATATGGTCGAGCACAATCCTCAACAGCAGCAGCAGCTACCATCAATTCCGCCGCCAGATATTGTTGCTGCTACTGCTGCCGTTGCACCCATACAGAGAGCCTCGATTATTGCGAATGGGCATTGTAGTGAAGACAACAGAGTATCGCCCTTCGTCACTGCCAAACAGCAGCTGCAGCTCGACAACATCAAGCGCCATGGTATCAACCAAGAGACCAGCGCGCGTCCGTTTTCCACGCCTCCATCTCATACGCAGCAGCCTGCTTACCAGCCCCAGCCAAACCCAGCAAAGCGGTTTGCCCTGTCCACGCGCCGCACACTGTCTTCCTCAGAGGAGACCGACCTGGACTCGCGGTCAGCCAACCCTACCGACCCGTACTTGCTCGGCGCGTCTAGGCTACAGCAGCAGTCTCAGCAGCGCGTCGGGCCGAGGCGCCAGCTGGCGCCACTGCACGCAAAGAAACCAAACGCCGTTGCTATCCCGGCACCGCCAGCCCCCGGCGATAGCATTGTCGACGATCGGCTGAAGAACATCGACCCCAAGATGATCGAGATGATCGAGAACGAGATCCTCACAACGCCGCAGGCCATCACCTGGGACGACATTGCCGGCCTCGGCCACGCGAAGCGCGCCGTGCACATGGCCGTCATCTATCCACTGCTCAAGCCCGAGCTCTTCCAAGGCATCCGCGCGCCGCCCAAGGGCTTGTTGCTTTTTGGCCCGCCGGGCACCGGCAAGACACTCATTGCGCGCTGCATCGCCAGTCAGGCCGGCGCGACGTTCTTTAACATCAGCGCGTCGTCGCTCACCTCAAAGTGGATCGGCGAGGGCGAAAAGATGGTGCGCGCGCTGTTTGCTGTTGCGCGCGTGCGCCAGCCCACAGTCATCTTCATCGACGAGATCGACTCGCTGCTGACCCAGCGCACAGACGGCGAGCAGGAGGCGACGCGCCGCATCAAGACCGAGTTTCTGGTGCAGCTCGATGGCTGCGGCACGTCGTCCGAGGACCGAATCATCCTGCTTGGCGCAACGAATCGGCCGCAGGAGTTGGATGAGGCTGCCAGGCGCCGCTTCCCCAAGCGTCTGCTCGTGCCACTGCCCGATCGCGCCGGCCGCCGCACCATTGTGGCCAATATGATGCGCAAGCAGGTGAACAGCCTGACTGACGCGCACATGGACGAGATCTGTGACCAGACCAACGGCTACTCGGGCGCCGACATGGACACGCTGTGCCGCGAGGCCGCCTACGGCCCAATCCGCTCCATTGCGGACATCACCACTGTTAGCGTCGATGACGTGCGCCCAATTGCAATGGAGGACTTTGCATATGCACTGACCCAGGTCCGCCCGAGCGTCAGCCCAAAGGACTTGGAAATCCATATCGAGTTTAACAAGCTCTATGGAATGTCGGTCGCAGATGGATAAAACGACAAAGGGCAACAACGCTAACACACTTGAAAAAACACCAAAACAATGGACAGGTTCCAAAGCGGCAAACAACAACAAAATCTTAGGGCAAAGGAGGGAAATAAAAGGATCAGTCTGTTGACGTTTTTCCCCATCTCTTTTTGCTGCAAGCTAAGCTAAGCTAAGGATGAGGACAAGAACTAAAGGAAAAAAGCACGAGCTTTTATTACAAAATTATTTTTATCTTTGGACTGGCTGTCCATGAGAAAAACCGATGACACGGCCAGGTTTTTTGTTTTTATTTAATCCCGCCTGGCCTTCATCATCATCTTTGCTACCGTTGCCGTTCGAAAAACAAAATATTAAACCCTACTCCTCCGCCTCCTATTTACTTTTTTCAGCTTCACTCTATATTTTCTCTTTCTCCTCTTTCTCTCTCAGCTCATCATCTCCTTTTTCTCTTTCTTTCCCGTATCTTTTCTTACTCTTATTTTTCATACACTCTTGATATTTTTTACACACACCCTTTTTCCTTTATATTTTCCTCCTGTTGTTTTGTTATTTAAAAAACTCCACACCAAAGGCAACAAAAATATAAAAAAGAGATTCCCCAAACCTCATCTCTAAGCCCAAACCACTAATTCCAAACTACTAAATTCTAACAAACAATGGACGAGGAGTACGACGTTATCATTCTTGGCACCGGCCTCACCGAATGCATCCTCTCAGGCATCCTCTCCGTCGAAGGCAAGAAGGTCCTGCACATCGACCGCAACAACTTTTACGGCGGCGAGAGCGCTAGTCTCAACCTCACTCAGCTCTACGAGCGCTTCCGCAGCGGCGCGCCAGTCCCCGCCGAGCTCGGCCGTGACCGCGACTACTACATTGATCTGATCCCCAAGTTCCTCATGCAGGACGAGGGCCTGGTTAACGTCCTCTACTACACTGATGTCCTGCGCTACCTCGATTTCGTCGCCATCGCCACCTCTATGGTCTACTGCGAGGGCAAGATTTACAAGGTGCCGTCGACCCCTGCCGAGGCACTGACGAGCCCGCTTATTGGCTTCTTCCAGAAGAACAACGCGCGCAAGTTTTTCGAGTACCTGCAGAACTGGCGCGAGAGCGATCCCGCGACGCACGAGGGGCTCGACCTGAACCGCCACACGATGGTCGACGTCTACAAGCACTTTTCGTTGAACGAAGACACCCAAGAGTTTATTGGCCACGCCATGGCGCTGCACCTCGACGACAAGTACAAGACGAGGCCCGCTCGCGAGACCTGCGACCACGTCATCATGTACGCCAACTCTGCGTCGCGTGCCATGTCGCGTGACGCTGGCAGCCCCTATATCTACCCGCAGTTTGGCCTCGGCGACCTGCCCCAGGGCTTTGCCCGCCTCAGCGCTGTGTACGCTGGTACCTTTATGCTGGACACGCCTGTCGAAGAGATTGTGCGTGATGAGAAGGGTCAGTTTGCTGGAGTGCGCTCGGGCGACCAGATTGCGCGTGCAAAGCAGGTCATCGGCGACCCGTCGTACTTCCGCGATAACGTGCGCAAGACTGGCCGTGTTATCCGCGCCATTTGCATTCTGAACGATGCCATTCCCAAGACCAACGCTCACTCTGCGCAGATCATCCTGCCCCAGAGACAGACCGGTCGCGAGCACGATATCTACATTACTTGCTTGTCCCAAGAGCAGAAGGTCTGCCCTCAGGGTCGCTGGATCGCCTCTATCTCGACCATTGCTGAGACTTCAGGCGATCCCAAGGAGGAGATTGCCTCTGCACTTAAGCTCATCGGCCCCATTGAGCAGATTTTCATTGGTGTCTCTGACATCTACGAGCCGGCTGCCGACGGCACCTCTGATAATGTCTTTGTTAGCCGTTCGTACGATGCCACCTCGCACTTTGAGACCGTCTACGACGATGTCAAGGATCTTTACAAGCGCATCACTGGCAAGGAGCTGGTTCTGCAGAAGCGCCCCATTGACGCCGAGCAGAAGGCCTAATTTTTTTAAACTTTTTTCTCACATCCTTTTCTCCTTTTTCAATTGTGTTAAGCAGCCTCTTTTTTCATATATCCACCCACCGACGTGTTTCTACCAGAAATCATACGCGTGCTATCGTTTATAATATAAATTGTTCAATTGTTTGTTTTTTCTCTTGTCCCTCTTGCTCTTGTCCCTGAGCATCGTCTCTTGACATTGACAATTGATAATTAACAATTTTAATTGTATTGCTATTAAAGTTGCTATAGTTGACTTGTTTGATTTACAGATGGAATACACTAATGTAGAAGGCTTTTGGAATTTCCAGACATTTATAGCGAAAGTCCAGATTTTTAAGCGGGGGATTTTCAAAACCCGTTTTTTGCGCAAAAATGCACGGGCAGAGTCGGTTGGAGCTGAGCGGGTCTACAGCGACACCCGAGACTCTGCTCAAGCCAAAACTCAAGCTCAAGCGCGTGCGCAAGAATCCATCTTCCCCTGCTTCTTCTCTTTGCAAGAGGCAGCAAATCAATTAATATAGACAGCCATAAGTGATCTATTGCCACTAGTTTCTAAACACCTTTTAGGTTGCTATTAGATCTGTAGGAAGGATGTTGATTTGTAGTATATTTGTAGTCTCATTCTTTTCTTTGGTGTGACTACATGTAGAAAATAAATGAATCATAATGACTGCCATTTTTTTTTGTCGCATGAAATAAAAATAAAAATAAAAGGTAATAAATTGGTTATTGATAAATGTGAAAGAACACCACAACGTGCGCGAGAAAGAAAGAAAATAAGAGAAACAAAAGTAAAGCGAAAAAAAGAAGAAAGGGAAATAAAGTGAACGAATATAAGTCATCATCACCTCCACTTGCTGATTACTCTGTACTAATTGAGAATGGGTTCAAACATATTGAGAACAAGCGAGGCGTCAACACCATTTGCTCGTCTAATGACAGACGATAGACACAGACCGAATTCTGCGCATATTTGTCCCAACCGTCTTTTGTCACTGATCGTGTGAACCGAGCAGGAATCCTCAATCCCTCGTTGAAGCAGTTGGGAATAATGATATGTGGCATGTTTAGGCTTGCCCCAATATCTCTGTTCCAAAAGTGCCGTCTAATTTCAGACATTGTTTCTTCCACTGGGCGGGCTGCAACATCCAAAAGAAGTACAACGTTAATAGACGTTGATTTGAGAGTGCGTGATCAGAGGCGGTGAAAAAGGAGGGACAAGAAAAATGGAAAATAGGGAGAACTGGTTGCATTCCTTGTTATTAAATGTAGTAGGAAGATGAATTCCAATTTGGTAACTTAAAATCTTCTACTCTTTCAGTACCTCCAGCATCTCCGACAATCGATCGATATCATCCTCGTCATCTTCAACAGAGTCCGAGCCGCGCTGCTTCGATGAATCCACAGGGATATTCGCTGCGGGTTTAGGACTAACCATGGGTATAAACCCACCCTGCCAGTCCCCAAACTCATCGTCCACCGTCATATTGTTTCTATGTGCTGCTGATGCTAGTGGCGCTTGCGAGATCTGCTGGTTTCCAAAAGTCGAAAAATCGGCCCAGTCCACGGACTCGTCGTCATCAACTGCCGGCGCCATCATTGCACGACCACGACTGCCTAAACAATTTTTTTTTTAAAAAAAATGGGGTTAAAATATTAAATGCACAAGAACAAAATAAATTATGTTAGCAATATTCTGCACGCTGTAAACCGTTCAATTTTATGTTGTTGCTGAGTGAAAGTACTAACAAAACAAAACACACAAACATATAAACAAGGTATGAAATGAGGATCAATGAATATGATGCTGATGCTAATGATGCTGATGCTGGTACATGTATATGCAATAAAAAATAAATAGAGAAAATAATAAAGTAAATGTGAAGGGGTGGTGATAGGGGTGCAGTGAAGAGTGGTGAGTGGTGCGAAATGCGAAACGTTGAGAATTCGAGTGACAGAGAGTGAGAACAAGAGCGAGAGTAAAAAAAGAGTATGTGATGGCGTGTGTGTGCGCGCGCTGTCGTAGAAAAAAGAATAGTAAAAGAACGAGAGGAAGCAAAAAGGAGCAAAGAGAGCAAGTGAAAAATGTGTAAAAAAGTGAGCGAAAAAGATAAACACGCACGCACTCAAACATTCACATACACACTTTCAAGCTAAAAAGGGTGTTGAAATGGAAACCTACTTTGGCATAGCAGATGAGGTTGATCCAATAGAATCCATAACAAAGGGCGAAGATTTATGAACCGGAGACATTGGCAAAGAAGGGAAATTTGGCATAGAAATACCATCGGCAGCAACCCCACCACTACCATTACCGCCTCTCTCTTTACGCCCCCGACGCCAATTCCGACCTCCCCTATTGGCAGTCCTCTCCGATGATCCGCTGCTGCTGCCACCCACCGACGACAATGACGATGACAAACCCGCCGATGCAGTCGCTGTGCCAGTGCTGCTTGGAATAGTTAGTGCCGAAGGAAGAGCACCTGTGGTGATAGTCAGGCCAAAAGTAGCTTTGCTGCTACTCGCCACTGACTGCATAGTTTGATGGTGCTGCTGCCTTGCTGGAACTGCAGCAGAAAGTGATTTAAAAGTGAAGGAAGGAGGTGGAGTGGGCATAAGAGAGATTTTGGAAAATGCACTGCTAGTAGTGCCATTGCCATTGCCATTGCCAGCGCTGGTGCTCATTGCGCCGCCGCTCATGCCCTTGGGCACCACACGATTGACGACATCGCTGCCAATGCGCATACTGCCGAGCTCCATCACTTCCTCACTGCCACAAACCACATCGGCAGCCGTAGCCGGCAGCCCCTCATCGCTGCTGTCCGACAGCTCATCCATGGGGATGTATCGCAAGCTGGACTGCGGAAGGCCATTGGGATGCATCAGCGAGGCACTGCCCGTCGCGGTGCTAACACCACTGTTCTCGCGCATGTGGGTCGCTGGCTTGACCACCGGCGACGATGTCGCAGACGACGGGGCGCTTCCTGACTGGCCCGAGGTCCCAGAGGAAGAAGACCTCACAGCCACGCCGCCACCAGACGCCACCGCAGTCTTACTGCGCTGTCTCGACGAGCCATCGCGGTTGCCCCCAGCCGCTGCCCCACCCAAAGTCACAGTGTCGCTCTTCAGCTGGCCGACAAACTCGCATGTCTTTGCGTCCAAGTACGGGAACTGTCCCTTGGACGCCGCCTGGATAACCATGTCACGGGATATCCCGACGCCGGCGCTCTGGCTGCGGGACCGCTGCCGCCGAGCAGCAAACGTGCCCACGCGACCGCGCCTGGCCGAGGAGTCATCGGAATCGGGGCCATCGACAGCCAGTGCTGCAGAGTCGGATCCAGAGGCGTCCACGCCGGTGCCATCAGGCTGCCAGCTGCCGATATCAACCGGCACAATATTATCGAGCTCCGAGCTCGACAACGAGCGCTGCTTGGACTCACGGTACAAGTCCTGTACACGGCCCTTGGGCTCGGCAAACGGGTTCTTGGGTCGCGTCTTTGGGAGCTGCGGCGGCGCGGCAAACGGGTGAGGGGGTATGGGCGGAAGCGGCGGCAACGAGGCCATGCTGTGAGCAAACGGGTGGGGAGGCACCTTGGGAGCAGGCGGCAGCTGGTTGCTGTCAACGGCAACAGCTGTGGCAGCGGCAACAGGGGCAGAATGTGTGGGAAAGGCAGAGTCTTCCGTATTGGCGGTAACTACGGGGCAAACAACAGCAGAGCCGCTGGCAGCAGTGGCACACAGCAAATTGGTTTGGGGCGGATTTGGTAAGGCTGCAGAAGGTGAGGAGGGATGAGGTTTTGCAACTGAATAAAACTGGAGGTCTGCAGCCGCAGCTGCAGATGTGGGGGAGGAAAATGAAGGGAAAGATGCCGAAAAAGATGTCGAAAAGGGAGAAGGAAGCGTAGGCAGCGCAAGCAAGTAAGACGGCAGCAAGGCGTCATCCATATGGTCGACGGCAGCCACGGTATGCGCGCTGCCGTCAAAGGACAAGCGAACCACCTGGCGACGCTCCATCTTACTGCTGTCGTCAGCAGCAGACGCCGCTAAGAATTCGGCCTGCTGCTGCTGCTGCTGGTATTGTTGAATGGAAGAGGCCCCCGTGGGGAAAGCCAGCGCAGAGTCAGCACCATCATCTATACAATCAGCGAACAAGGGCAAACTACTTTTACCTTGATCATCCACGAAGCCGCCATTGCCGTTGCTATTGCCGTTGCCGTTGGACGCGCTCATCACCACCGGCGACGACCTCTGCTGCCGCGCGGCTTCGACCAAGTCTGCCGCGCGGTCGCGCATAAAGTCGTTATTTCCGCCAATCTCCGAAGCGCTGTCATCGTCGTCATCATCGTCGTCAACATCCTCGTCCATGGCCGAGCCCTGGCTGCTACCTCTCTTGAAGACGCTCATTCCGTCGTCCTCGACATCGTCATCGTCGTCTTCACTATAAGCCATGCCAGACCGCTCGTTCTGGTAGCTACGGAAGCGGCCGATACGACCGGCAGGGCCAATTCCGCCGTCGTTATGGTAGCCGTCGTCGTCGTCGTCGTCGTCCTTGATAATAAACTGATCAGCGTCGTCGGCCATAGACGCATGCATGCCGAATTGCACTGAGCCGCCGTCAAAATGCACGCCCTGCTTCTCTGCGACGTATTCGGAGCTATCCTCGCCATCGTCGCCGTTGGTCGGGTACAGCATGCCAGTTGTCGATCCGGCTGAGCCCGCGGCTGGTGATGTGGCACTGGCCGAAGCCTCGATGCTGTGGTACCCGATGCGCCCGCTGTACCCCTTGGCCATGTTGCGACGCGTGCTGGCAGTGTACCTATCCTCGTCGTCGTCGTCCTCGTCATCATCTTCGTCCATGTCCTCATCATCGACATCCTCGTCGTCGTCCTCCGGCCCATAGGATTCGCCGGACGACGGGTCGACCAGCCCCATGCGCGAGACAAACACCTGGTCAGCATTATCGCTGGCCAGAATATCGACGGTGCCACCCGGACGCTCGCCGCCGAGCGGCTGCTGGTCGCGCTCACGTACCTCCTGCAAAGTACGTGCAACGTAATCGAGCCACTCGTCACCATCAATAAAGGGCGCAATCAGGGGCTCAAGCGCGGCTCCTGAGAGTTCAAGCAAGCGAGCCACTTCCTCGCCAATGCCCGTAAGATGGCCCATGTAGCCGAGCCTGACGCCGCGCGGCTCGTGGCAGACCTGGTCGTTTTGTGCGCAAGCCTGAGCAATGCGCGAGGTTATGCGCACGTCACGGAATGCGACGACGATGAGCGCCAGGTTGCACTCCAGGGTCAGCGGCAGATTGAGCACTTGGTGCATAATGTCGTAGACGACAGAGTGTAAGAAGTTGTTGAGCGAGAAACGGAAGAACAGGTCGGTGCAGATGGGGAGCACACCGTGCTGGATGAGATTCCACTTGAGCAGCTGCCCGACGGGCGTGTTGCTGGTGTCGTGGTCAGACGGGCTGCTGATCTCAATTGGAATGCTGGCGTAGCCGCCGGGCGTCCCAATATCATCGGCAGCAGATGGGGTCTGGCGGCGGCTGCTGCTGCTGCTGCTTGAAGAGGACTTGGCGGGTGACGGCGAAGTGGGCTGCTGGGCAAACGACTGGCTGCTAGGGCTGCTGTTGCCGCGCTGATGAGGGAAGCCAACAACCGTGGGGCTGTCCTTGTACGATGGCGAGTCTTCGGCATCGGTCCTTGGCGAGCCATCGATATCGCCAGCCGCATCAACAGAATTGATACCAGCAACACCAACAGCAACAGCAACAGACTCGATGCCCTGGGCCTTGTCGACCGGCATGTTGAGGCGCGGCATGTTGGAGCAGTGCAGCAGCTCGGCAAACAGCTCGCAGATGCGCAGGCGCTCAAAGCCCAAAGGCTCGCGCAGGCCCATCGTTGTAGGCACAGGCTCGGTCGCCGAGCGCGGGCTCTTGAGCAGCTCGACCAGGTCCTTGGTGCGCAGGGCCAGGACACGCATCATGTCGGAGAGGTCGACGGTAGGCAGGCGGCGCGGCAGCGATGCCTGCTGTTGCTGGTCATACGAGGCATTGTCGTAGGTGCCACCAAAGCCGTAGCCGTTGCCTTGGTCGTCGGGGGACATCTCGGCGTCGGCGTCCGAGTAGTTGCGCCGGATGAGCTCGATGAATATGTAGACGCAGTTGATCAGCGTGGACGTGGCGTGCGGTGCGCTGCGGTCAAGCATGTAGTCAGTCAGGCGCGTTACCATCTCCTGGCTTTTGAGCTCCTCGATCAGCGCGTTGGTGCCGATGGTCGGCTGTGCTGGGTTGTTGCATTGCGAGATGGCGATAATATCAAGCAGCACCTGGGTGGCCAGCGAGTGCATCTCGGGGTCGCACTCAGGCGAGAGCCGGTCGACGAGCATCGGAATGAGCCTGTACTCGTTCAGCCAGGCAATGATGCCGGGCCCGTTGTCGAGCTCTTCGAGGCTGATTATTTTAAGCAGCAGGTCGACCACCGTCGTCACGCCGAGGTGCTCGAGAAACAGGGGGATGGTATTGCCCTGCGCGCGGATAAAATCTAGCGTCTCATAGGGCTTGCGCTGCAGCAGACCGCACATGATGCGCGAGAAGTACGCCGCCTGCAATCCGTCCAGCTGGCCCGCAGGCAGGCCCATCACGCCCCAGAGCGCCTCAAGCAGGTGCTGCCGTGGGACGTTGCTGCTGCTGCCGCCGCCGTTGTTGTTGCCGCCGCCGCCGCCGCCGCCAATGATGTTGCTCGATGAGGTAAACGGCGACGACATAATTTCTTGCCGCGTCGGCTGCTGCGAGAGTGCGTTGTCGCTCCGTGAGCGCTGAGGCGTGAGCCGATTGCTGCCAGCAGCATCGTTGTTGTCGTCGCTATCAGCGGTGGTAGTGGCGGCAACGGCTGGGCTGCTGCTTCTTTGATTGCCATCGCTGGCCTTTTCTTGCTCCGCATTGTCGTTGTCGCCATCATCGACATCGCTGTCGCTGACCTCGCTGTTCTCGGCGTCGTCGTCGTCGCTCTCGGCAAAGTCGCGGTGGGAGTAGGTGGAAATGAGACACTCGACAAAGGTTACGCTGTTGCTGCAGAGGACTTCGACCGACGTCGAAGCCATTTTGGAGAACTTGAAAAACTCTTCTGTGGCAATATAGTCGACCATTTGCTTTAAATTCTGAGGCCGCGACAGGCTATATAGAAGAAGAAATGGAACATTGGAAATGCCGAAAAATAGCCGTGTTTTAGCAAGCAAGCATGCATGGCGCCTCACGACTGCCTGTTTTGAATTGAATTCAACAAAACCCAATTTAAAACAAATACTTACTATGAGACGACTTTGGTGTTTTGCTCGCGAACCTCTTGCAGGAGATCTGGGTCATTGAGAACTTCTTCGAGAGTCAAATCCTCTTTCTCCAGCAGCTTGTCGATATTTGACGCATGCTGCAGACCGAAACGCCAGAGCATATTTGGAAAAAAGCAGGACCTTTGTCGAATAAATAAATAAATGAAGGTTAAATGAGGGGGAATGAAACGCGTAAGAAAAAGAAAATGAGAGAAATTCGAGTAGGAAATAAAATAACTATGGAAATAAGAATAAACACTCCGTGAATCGGGTTTATTTGGAATGTGAAGAAAGAAGAAATGGAGGGAAGGGAAGGCGAGAGAAATGAGTGAGAGAAATATAGAAAGAAGGGCGGGGAAAAAATTGAGTGGTCCCTGGGTTGGGTTTTTTTCTCGCTAAAATATTAAAAAAGTCAAGTCTAGTATTCACGAATTTCCGCGTCTTGTGTAAAAAATCTTTGGTGTATTTCCTAAAGGAATTTGCTATATAATAATAAATAGAGAAAAGGGGCGGGCCGGAAAGTCGTACAGGTCGAGAATATAAATAAAAAAGCAAAGACGAACAAGAAGACGAGGACGAGGACGAGGACAAGGACAAACAAGGACGAGGACGAGGACGAGGACGAGGACGAGAACGAGAATATGGAAAATAAATTTGGGGGAGCGAGCTCAGTAAGAAGAGAAAAGAAAGGGATGAAATATAATATCGGGGAGGGAAAGGGGGGAGTGGAAATTTTACAGCAGGCAAAAACAGATCCAAAAAAAATCAAGCGAAAAGGGAATCGATACGCTCGCCTTGAGTATCTGGACGTTAATGTGTTTAGACGACTGTGCTATGCTGTGCTATGCTATGCTGCGCTGCGCTGTGCTGTGCTATGCTGCGCTGTGCTGTGCTGTGCTGTGCTGTGCTGTGCTATGCGTGCAGTGGGTGTAATTGCCAGGTTGAATTTCTGCTGTTGCCTGTGCCAAGTAAATAACGAGCAAGGAAAAATACTTGAACAAAATGAAAAACTAAACTTTTTAATCTATGCCCACGCCTACAAAAATTGGGCAATTAATGAATAATGAATAACCTGGGTTTTTTTACTTTATTTTTGATTTCGCTCGCACCTTGTTTCGAACCGGAATGGTCTTCTCATTTCGATACTGATTGCGTAGCTGCTTTGGTCTCATACAGCCATGCATGGCTCTGCATGCCGTTTTTTGCTTGTCTATTTATAATTACGACTCCTCTGATGGAAATGAAAAAAAACCTATTGTTGCGCGAGTTTTCGTATGTATGTGGCTTCCATTTCAGTTACAATCGTGGCGACAGCACGCTCAGCTTGCTGTGTCCGTGTTGTCATCTAATTGGGACGATAGTGCAAGCGTTGGAGTGCTGTTTATTGTTTGCAGTCAAGCCTGGGAAGAGCCTCCACATGCGCCTCCCCCTTCTTTAGCTCATCGCTGCGTAGGTCCAGCCTGCGGTCAATCGAATGGTCTGTGAGATTGTTGGGCCTGTTTGACTTGTTCTACCGGATTGGCGCCCGGATTGTTGATTCTAAAATCGGAAGACAATGGCGCATCGTCAGCCTCTCTGCATGCACACATATAAGTAACTAAGGAAGGACGAAGACTAAACCGACGAGATAGTCCACTGCTTAACAGCTCGCGCACTAAAATAAAGATATTGGATTGAATCGAACCGAACCGAATCGAATCGATCGGCCCAGAGGCAGGGAAAAAAAAGGCCCAAGACCAGCTGAAAAGTCCGTGCTTAAATTAGCGGTGATGTCATGCCATGTCAGTCGCTCGTGATAAGCTCGCAGGCCTCTGCTTTTGTTTTCTGTGTTCAGAGTTGGTCTTCTGACAGGACACTGGCTCACAAGGGTCAGGGAATATGCTTTTTAAGGTTTGCGGGATAGAGCAAGCTTAAGTGTAAAAAAAATTGTGTAATTTTTCGACACACGTCCACTATAAATCCAGCCTTACACTTTTTTGCTTTTCTGCATCAATTGCTTATCTTTTCGTCGCTTCAATTTTTATATTATAGCGGCTTAATTCTAGATATAAATTGATTTTTATAGAACAATGTCGCCATCCCAGACAGCAACAGTGGTCCCTGACCCGCCGTCCTTCTCGCAAGCGGCGCCACTCCCCAAGCTGACCTCCGAATACATGAACCAAATGTACCCCGAATACCTCGACCTCGTCCAAGCCCAAGTGTTTTTCCGTCACGGTGAACGCACGCCAGTTAAACAGCGCTTGTTAGAAACACCGTCGTGGCCATTTTGCCAGAGAGCAAATCACTTGCATGCGGAGTTCATGAAGGCTGTGGGCAAGTTTGTGCCCAGACAAGAGGCGATGCCGGTGCCTGACCCCCAGAGAAAGGTGGGTGACGCGAGGTACACTGAGAAAACTGGGACGCTGAAGAGCGGCTTGGAGTACGAGCCCGCCAAGTGGTCGGTGCGGCTGGGCAATTCGGGCTATGAGAGTGCCCCCGACGCTGCGGCCGACGATAGGCGCGAGACGTGGGATCCAAAGGCCTGGTAAGCAAGAAATGGCAGCATAAGACCGAGTGCGAATCGATGATAATGGCAGAATACAATGTAATATATATTACTGCATTCATGGCAACGCATCGGTGCTAAATGGCCTTTTGCATTTCTATTTTTACTTTCATTGTAGCGAGATGGGCCAGCTGTCCGACATCGGCCTGGACACTCTGTTCCGCACCGGGTCTTTCCTACGCTCACTGTACATCGACAAGCTGCAACTCCTTCCGCCCGTCCCCGACACAACGTCGGGCCGCCTGAGCGACTGGCTGTATATCCGAACGACTGACTACTCCCGCGTCATCCAATCGACCCACGCGCTCCTCGTGGGCATGTACCCAGGATACCCGAAGGCAGCGTGGAACGGAAGCCGGACGTCCTTCAACGAGGCCTTTTTGCGCCTCTTCCCGATCCACACGAGGATGCACCGCTCCGAGACCATGCATGGGAACTTTGGATGCTACAATTTTATCAGGCACTTTATTGACATTAGCGTGCACGACGCCGTGGAGCTCAAGTGGATCCGCGACATTTACCAGCAGACCATTGCGCTGGAGAGCATTGGAAAGAGGGCGGAGGAGATGATGGCCGTGCCGCATTTCGGGTCCAACTTCCACCAGGTCTACGACGAGCTAGTCTCGCTGGTCGCCCACGGCGGAGAGCTGCCCGAGGACATCAGCATGGACCATATGGAGAGCCTCGGCGCGGCCGCTTACCACCAGTGGACTGGCCGCGCCCATTACACGCAGGACCAGCGTCTGGGCTTTGGCCGTCTGGTCGACAACGTCGTACAGACCATGGCGCAGGCTGCTGCACTCGACTCGCAGCAGCCCGGGAGTGAGCGGCCGCACATTGGCTCGCAGCGTGAGGGCGACCTGCTGCTCTCTCCCGACGGTGTGCGCCCGCCAACCGATGGCGAGATCCCACGCGTGCCCAAGCTGGCGCTATTCGGCGGCCACGATGTCACAGTCGGTCCAATGTCCGTCATCATGGGCGCAAACACCCGCCAGTGGCTGCCGTTTGCGTCGACGCTGACTTTTGAGCTATTCAAGGACAAGGCCGAGCAAAGCAAGCAGCAGCGCGCCAAGCAGGCCGATCTGCCACGACCCTCGAGTGTGCCAAGGGATCTCGACACTGCCGGCCACTATGTGCGCGTGCGGCTCAACGACCAAGTTCTGCAGGTGCCGACGTGCGAGATGCCCGGCAAGCACCACCCGGCGATGGGCAGCTCGATGTGCACACTGGCCGCTTTCTTCGAGCACCTGGCGCCCGTGATTGCCTCCGAGGCCGAGTTCAGGACCGAGTGCGGCACGATGCCGCCGACGGAGATGTGAGGACGATGCTTTTTTGTTTTGACTTTCGACCTTCGACTTTGATAAAGCAATTTCATTATATTGAACACTTAAGCACTATATATTTTATTCTTTCTGGTTAAGCCAGCCTTGAAGGGGGCCCCTTACAGGTTCAGGCCGAGCGTGGGCACGGCGTTGGTCTTGTAGTGCTCGACGACCTTGAGGGCCTTCTTGGAGATGGCCTCGGGCGTCAAGCCAAAGTGCTCGTACAGCTTCTGGTACGGGCCCGATGCGCCAAAGGTATCGATGCCGATCGGGTGGTGCACATACTTGTGCCAGCCAAAGGTGCTCAAGGCCTCAACGCTAATCGAAGGCACGCCGGCGGTGAGCACGTCGTGGCGGTACTCGTCGGACTGGGCGTTGAAGAGCTCCACGCAGGGCATCGACACGACCTTGACGGTCAGACCGTGCTCGTTGGCCAGCAGCTTGGCGCTGTCAACGGCAATGCTGGTCTCCGAGCCAGTACCGACGATAAGCAGGTCGGGCTTGGCAGCGTTGGCGCCGTAGGTGGCCAGGCTGTAGCCACCCTTGGTCGCCTTCTCGATCGACGAGCCCTCGAGCTGGGGCAGGTTCTGGCGCGTCAGCGAGAGCACCGACGGGCGGTCGGCATGGGTCAGCGCCGACAGGTAGGCGGCAGACACCTCGTTGCCGTCGGCCGGGCGGAAGTTGAGGAAGTTGGGCGTGGCGCGCAGCATGGCCATGGTCTCGATGGGCTGGTGGGTGGGGCCGTCCTCGCCGAGGCCAATCGAGTCGTGGGTCATGATGTACAGCACGCGCAGGTGCGACAGCGCCGACAGACGCGACGCGCCGGCGGCGTACGAGATGAAGTTAAGGAAGGTCGACGCGAACGGGATGTTGGCGCCGTAAGCGGCAATGCCGTTGGAGATGGCGGCCATGCCGTGCTCGCGCACGCCGTAGCGCAGGTAGCGGCCGGCGTAGGTGCCCAGGCACGTGCTCTCAGGCTGGAAGTCGACGGCGTTCTTCCACCGCGTCAGGTTGGAGCCGGTCAGATCCGCCGATCCGCCGACGAGCTCTGGCAGCAGCGGCGCGATAGCGTTGATCACGGCCTCGGACAGCTTGCGCGTCGCCTCGGGCTTGTCGGACGGGGTGAAGCTCGGCAGGACCTGCTCCCAGTTCTCAGGCAGACGGCCCTCAATGCGGCGCACAAACTCGGCGTGCTCCTCGGGGTACTCCTGGGCGTACTTGGCCAGCAGCTCGGTCCACTGCTTCTCGAGCTCAGCGCCCTTGGCCGCACGCTCGTTGTAGAACTGGTATACCTCGGTGGGGACGGAGAACTTCTCCTGCGGGTTGAAGCCGAAGCGCGCCTTGACGGCCTCAAGGCTCTGGGCGCCGAGGGGCGCGCCGTGCACGTTGTGGGTGCCGGCGTTGGCCGCACCAAAGCCGATAGTCGTCTCGATCTTGATGATTGTGGGGCGCGTGCGCTCGGCCTTGGCCAGCTCGATAGCGCGGGCCAGGCCCTCGAGGTCGTTGTCGCCGTCAGCAACGCTCAGCGTGTGCCAGCCATATGCCTCATAGCGCTTGAGCACGTCCTCGGTAAAGCCGAGCTTGGTCGAGCCGTCGATCTGGATGCCGTTCGAGTCGTACAGAACGATGAGGTTGCCCAGCTGGAGATGACTAATCGCGCGGGGGAAAGGAAATCGGTTGGGAAAATACAGAAAGAGAGAGAAAGACAGCGTGAGTGAGTGTGCGTGTGTGGCGAATGAGCGATTAGCACGGGGCAGTTTTCCAATGGCACGGGCAATAAAGGCAGGACAGTGTAGACAGCGAGTGCGCTATTATGCGGGCCCAGGCTTGGCAATTAAAGGCAGCACACAATAACAAGAAATAACAAGAGGCTCCGGATTCACATCGTTTGCAATCACATAACCGAAATGGAAGGTCGGATCACCGCTGGCCACTTGCCGCTCGGACACCGCCAGCAAATGGCAGCGCGAAGCAAGCAATCAGCCGTCTCGCCTGGAGGAAGAAGGGGAAAGCGAAGAAAAATAAAAAGGCGAGTGAAAAAACAGTGTGTACTTACCCGGCCAATGATCCGGCCTCTGAGGCGACGCCCTCCTGCAGGCAGCCGTCACCGGCAATGGCATAGACGACGTTGTCAACAAGCTGGTATCCGGGCTTGTTGAAGGTGGCCGCCAGATGGCGCTCGGCGATGGCCATGCCAACGGCGTTGGAGACGCCCTGGCCCAGGGGGCCGGTCGTAACCTCGATGCCGTCAGTGTCATTGCTCTCGGGGTGTCCAGGCGTCTTGGAGCCCAGCTGGCGGAAGTTCTTCAGATCGTCCATCGACAGCTTGTATCCCATCAGGTGCAGCAGAACATACTGCAGCGCGCAAGCGTGACCGTTAGACAGAACGAAGCGATCGCGGTTGAGCCAGCTGCTGTTCTTCGGGTTAGCGTTGATGAACCGGGTGAACAGGACGTGCGCCATTGGAGCGCAGCCCATGGGCGCGCCGGGGTGACCCGAATTGGCGGCCTGGACCATGTCGGCGGCCAGGACACGGATCGTGTCGATGGCGAGCTGGTCAATGTTTGCGCTGGTGTTGGACATATTGTTTGTGCTTTGACTTGGTGACTTGCTTATGAGGAGGTGTGTGGGTGGGGTTGTATCAATGTGTTGTTGTGCAAGCAAAAAGACAAACAGAGGGGTTGTGATTAAAGTAAGATATTACGAGGAGTGCAAAATAATGACAATTTGGCTAAAGAAAAAAGAGGAAAGGAGAGAGGGGTTGAGAGCAAGACCCCCCCTTGTGCCAGCTTTAATACCCATTTGTGCCTGTCTTTCTGCGGATCTAGGGACGAAACAAAAAATAGGTGGCAAATACTTATTCGCACACTTCTGTGTCATCATAGCTGGTCCTGATGTTGATTCGGACGAGGGCCTGTGTGTTGTCTTTTTTAATTGGGCTGACAGTTTTTTTGCCCTTTTTTTGGATAACTGCTTTTTTGAATCGAATACTTTCTGCGTCCCCCTTATCCCCGACACCGATGGGCTTGGGACGTGCGCAAGGTGCAGTGCCTGTGGCAGTGGCAGCGGCAGCGGCAGCGACAGCGTGCGCCTGGGATTTTGGTGAGAACAAACACCCGTTCACCATCACATCGCGCTGATCGGCTGCGTGATCTGCAGTAATAACGGATGGATCACACTAATTGATTTGTCGTGAGCTTAACTTGCAGTGACCAATTGCCCGATATTAGTGGGACAAGAGTAAGCATTAGCTGCTGCGATGGCGGCAGCAACACGCTGAACACTGCTAGGGTTGCCCCGCCGTGCCATTCTCTTTCGGAGCCACACGATTGGCTGGCCACATACACTGACAAAGCGCTTTTCGAAGCGCAGCTCTTCTCCATTTAGTAGCTGGCAATCGCCAATTTTTGCCTTGTCGCTTGCCCTTTTGAGACCGACAAAAACCGCATAGTCAACTGTGTCGTAGCCCAGCCAAGCGCATACTTTCTCTTTCATTTGTCCAACTGTGCACGCATCGCTTGTCCATAGGCCGACTACAATGTCACCTGCACGTACGTTGACGGTGGATCCAACTAGCAACTGCAATGTGACTGGTGTTGGCGCCTTTTTTCTATTTGTGCGCTTGCTGACCCCGATGCACTCGTTGTTTTGCAACTCTTGCGACTGGTAATATAAATGCTGGTTACTCGCGCCGATGCCCAGTCGATCGGCGATTAACTGTTTTAGCATGCTGATTTTTATTGCCGATGCGAGGTTTACAATTACCTTGTGTCCATTATACCTGTTTATAATGAGTTTCATGACAACAGAGATGTGCTAGCACAAAGAATTCGCGAGTGTCAAAGAATAAATAAATGGACAATAAATAAAGAGAAAATTTAAAAATGAGAAAAATAATATAAAAAAGCAAAAATTAGGTGTTCATGTTAAAAATATTTATAATCCAAACCGCGCAACTTTTAACCTTTATATGTATTTATGTTTTTAAGGTATTGTTTTATGTCCATGCGACAACGATCGTCCAGTCAAGCTCAAATTTCATTTACTCGTGCTCAAAAAATGACTGATTCAAGAGCTGTAGACTGTACGCGTAAATTGGCATGTTGTCATGTCGCCAATAAATTAGTATTTGTAGCAATTGAGGACAAAGTAAATAAATAATAATAAAATTGTTTCAGTCAGCCACAGGTTGTCACGCGCATTTTTCTTTATAACAGCAAAGTCAGCGCTCGAATAAAATGTGCACTTTTGAATTGCAGCTTTCAAACACCAAAATTAATGACTAGTTGAGAACAAGCCAACGTTACGCTCTAGGGTTTTCCAGTTTAAATGATTTGTTTTATCATCGAAAAACTAAAAAAAAATTAGACAAGGTGACGCTCAGGAGAATCGACATAGTCCAAGTGCCTGATGTAGGCATCGTTCAGTTTGGTAGGCGCCTGGAGTGTCTCTTCGGGTAAGGACATTGGCGTGTACAGTCGCGAGGCAATTCTGGAAGAACCTGAGCGAGTATTTGGTGAAATGCTGTCGACGCACAAATTGTAGGTAAATGGCGAATCATAAACCGTATCCGTCGGTATAGCCTTGTGGAAGCGACCATCTGCAGTCGGTGACCGAATAACCTGGTTATTATTGTTAGCGTCATTAGGAATCATGGTGCTTTCAATGGATTTGGAGATACTGGTGTGTGCATATTCCTTGGGGTTAAAGTCTTTGCTCTCGTAGACGTTGTTGTCCATCTTGTAAAATTTGGCGTCATTAGGGCCTCCAGTCGTAGTTATCACCAGCAGCGAGCTATGAGCGTTGGTGGACATTGTATTTGGGTTGACATTGTATTCCCTTTGCAGCCCGTCCCTGCGCAGCTTGTTAATCCAGAGTTCGAGGTACAGCGATCGGTTGAACAGGCATTTGTACAATGGCACACCCATGATGAGCCACCACAGCGAGTTGGCCGCCAGATGATCCAGGGACGTGTTGATTATCCGCAGGCGGACGTCTAACGGATACATTGGACGCAGGTAGTTCATGATGGTTGCGTACAAGAGCACGCCACATATGATTGAGCAGGTAATCAGCATCTCGCGGCTTTCATTGAACGAACTCTTGATATTGCGAATTTTCCAGTGGACAAATATTACAATAAACACGCTTGACCATATGAACGCGTACAGTGCCCCCTTGAATCCCGAGTGAAAGTCACAGAGGTCGAGAGGCTCAACAAACTCGGTTGTAATCTTGGGATCAAGAAACTGCGAAATCAATCCTACAACCAGTGCGCTCAGCCAGTAGAGGGCAAACGGCGCGTAAAGACCTAGGCTGTGGTAGGGCAGATTGAGTATGAAAACGCGGTACAGTCCGTACGCCCTCAGCGCGATCAGCGAGCACATGCCGCACGCGCCCAGAAGGATACGCATCCAGAGGCCATAGGCCTTGCAATTGGTCAAGCCCGAGTTTGCCAGCGGAATATGCCCGTTGGCCTGCAGATCTCCAACGTACCACACGGCAGAGACGACAAAAATGAACGCCATGATGATCACGTTTTTGGACTTGAGTGGTGGGTAGTTTCTATGCCACAGCATATAAATTACTGCCAAAAAGTTGAAGGCATAAACTGTCGCAATGACAACCACCATGATAGCGTCTGCCTTGCCTCGCGGGTCCAATGAGGCACTCATCTCCTTGGCAAAAATAGGACGCATCAGCTCACTCTCAGTAACTGTGAAAGACAAGTGGTTGCCCATCTCTAAAAAATATAGTGTTGGAGCGTTTGGTGGTATCCAAAAATCGTAATAATGCAATAATAAGAAGTAGAGCTAGAGTCTGTGGTCTAATACAAAATAATATTTAATGTAAAAAAGTAAACAAATAAATTTGCCAGTTAAATATATATAGAAATAAAAATTGATAAATTATTATAATGAAGACAGGGAAGAAGTTGGATAAAGTATCCAATTGTTTGTAAATAAAGGATTTAAAATGTGGCCGTGGTAAAGCAATAACAAAACAACATAATTTTACACTGATAGATTGGCTGCATAAATATATGCATGCGGGACTACTTTTGCAATAATAATTGAAAAGGTACACTTTATTGTTGTTTGGTTTGAGGGAGCTTGACAGTTACATTGGCGTTTGCATGCCAGTGTTCATGTGCATGCTAATGTTTTTTTTACATTGTTGCGCGGGGATTCTAATCGCACAGCGGCATTTGGGGCTGACGATGCGCAGCTGGAATCAAGATCCATCAAAGCCTTAAATATAAGATTGCTTGAGGCCCGGGTGGCACAATTGTCTCAATCCCAGTCAGGCCCCGATGTGAACGAGAAGTGGCATACGATTAGTTACAATGGTATGTATACGCGGATGATATGCCCCACCAAGGCCAGTTGAGTATGTCTCTCTTTCATAACACAAACAAACTTACAGTTCAACCAAGGAATACAGGAGCTTGCCCACAAACGTGAAAAAGTGAGCATATTGCTATACATGGTGAAGCTATGCCCAGTTTGGCACTTAGTACAGTTGGCAATCAAAACGATTTCAAAAACAAAAACACTCCTCTTTTAACTATTGTCCATGCAGTGCTTCATATGCAATTGTAACATCATCTGGCTTTAAATAAGATCAGCGCTTTACTTTCAGCAATTCTTTTATTCCAATCATATATATGAGAAAGGAAAAACACATGTTTACTCAAGGTTTACAAAAAACCAACCTCAAGATGGCAGATTGATCGACAAACACAATTGGATGTAAGAGTAAAATGAACAGCGATTGGTGCGCAATTTGCTCGCACAGTAAAATAAACAAATGAAAACAAGTATAAAAAATAAAAAAAGCACATATGCATGGCCGCATATTTTTTGTACACACTGGCCGTAGAAACTTGAATAAATACAAACCTGAAAATGACAAAAGTTGGCATGGCACATTGGCGAATACAATTCTATTTATAGTATTTCAAAAATAATGAAAATTCAAATGTTGTCAATATTTGCATGCTGCCATCTCTGCGTTTCCTATTTTGGCAGGTGCGCGGTGCATTTTACATTATATATTCAAAAATTTTGAACTTGTAACACAGAGATAGACTCGAAGTGAATTAAAAGACAACATATGGATTCCCACTTCACATCACAATGGGGACATGCAACCAGGCCAATCGTTTACAACTCCAAATTTACCAAAAAAAAACGATAAATACTTACTGGGTTTGCCAATATGCAATAAAGCAACGATGCCGTCTTGCCATAGTGGCCAATTACAATAGTTGAGGTGGCCCAAAAGTGAATAAATCAATAACAGCAGTAGAAATGTAACTTTGGATATCAGAATTTTCAATTTAAGGACTCCTAGCGGCCCATCATTGCCTATCATTTATTGCCCATTATCTAAAATATCACTGTACTTAAAAATACAAAAATGGAAGAGCAAATTTACACATATATTGCTAACCCCCTCCTCCAATAAATAAAAAAATAGACAATCAATAGCACTTTTTTGGAAGCGAATACTGAGATAGCGGCATACCGCTCACCAACAAAAACCATATTCCAATTAGCCGTCATAATTGCATTCAGATTCAATGCCGATCCACATTAATACATAATCCATATAAAAAACTAATGCGCTACACTATTGAAAATGTATTTTTGGAATTTCCAGACATTCGTAGCGAAAGTCCAGATTTTTAAGCGGGGGGTTTTAAAAGCCTGTTTCTTGCGCGAAAAGGCACCACTCGAGTCGGTTGAAGCTAAGTCTACAGCAACACCCGAGACCTTGCCTAAGCCAAAGGCCAAGCGGGTGTGCAAGAATCGATCTTCCCCTGCTTCTTCTCTTCAAAAGAAGCAGCGAACTGATTAATATCGTCAACCATAGTGACTTATTGCCACTAGTTTCTAAACACTTTATAGGTTGCTAGTCAAACTGGGGCAAGGATGTCGGTTTTCAGGATACTTGTAGCCTCGTTCTACTCTTTTAGTGTAGTGGATCTCAATACACCAAAGCCAGATAAAGTTTGGATCAACATGCTTACGTCGCTGATACATGATCTGTCTTGGTTAATTTTTATTTGGTTTTTAAAATTTTCTGCTGTAGCCGTCCAATAGCACCAGCAAATTTTATGCCAACCGATTCTCTCAAATATTTGTCACGTTTTTTATAGACTTGAGCGACATTGGTCAATAATAATTGACCTTTTTTTCTGCCGCCGGACAATCTGCATTTTATTTTTGCTCCCAAATAGAGGTCAAGCGCCGCGGAAAAACACATTATCCATTTTTTGTCTCTTGACAAGGCCTTTTTGATTGTTGAGGTGGAACCAAATATGGACTTTGTCAGCACTGTGCTTTGGCGGGAGTTTTAGTTTATCCAGCGTTCAAAAACAATACAAAGATCAACACTCCATAAAAAAATAACGCCCAAGTTATCTACTTACTATTTAGTGGGTAGATTCTGACTCACATTTAAGATAAAAGTAATGCATTGGGAATTGTAGCCAGTTGACAGCTGGCCAAGGGAATTTTGTAATGCGTCTGTCCATATTTAGTAACCAAATACACAATGCAGTCCACGAGCGCGCGCAAAAAAGTAACGCACAGCATATTTTGATGCTACACAGCGAAATCTATGCCAAAATGGGAAAGTTTATATAAATTGCAGACGCACATTTTTCAGCTGAAAATTGGCGCAACTAATCCCCGCATTCCGTTGTTATTATTGCGTAAATTTTTTTATAAATTGAAAAAAGGCAAAAAAATAAAACAATCTACATTGGACACCACTTAAAGTACAGTGATTAAATAAGGTGATCCCAGTCTGCGAATATTCCTCCGCTAAATAGTATTTCCGGCGGTGTGGATTATCACGCACTAAGTGCACTATTTGTACCTACTAATTTATTTGCGCAAAACCGTCGTGCCAAAAAATCATCTAGAATGCTATTCCCTATGTAATACTCTACACTAGTTGATGTGTCACGAGTTACAGCTGCATTAGCAAAATTTACGCGTTGGATTATCGAGCGAGTATCAATATTACCCCATGGCCTAACCATCAAGAGTAATAATAAAAAACGAGTTGGATTGGCGCTGTGCATGGATCGAAAAGTAAAAATTTTTGCCATCTAATATCTATTGTGATACTTTTGAATTATTTAGTTTTACAGAATTTTGAGCTACGGCCACATGCCAACGCTGTTAAAATTTTTTCAGAGTAGATGCAATATTGAATTTCTTCTGTCCGGCGGCGGCTGCAAATGTATAAAACGATGCCGCCCCGATGCCTTCCATGCTTTTAAACAACCATTGCTGGATTGCAAGTACATATTCTCAAGTTATTTTCCTTTCCTTATTATTTTTTGTTTGTGAGCCGCTTTATAATATCAACAATAGCCCTGTGCTTCTAATATTTATTTTTTATTTCATCCTCCATAAAACAATTACAATTATGAACGACGAGAAGCACGTTGCTGGAGCTGCGACACAGACGCCAGACTTCTACTCGTCCGACGAGTCAAACACAAATAAGGAGTTTGACGTTCCTGAGGACGTCGACGGCAAGAAGCTCAAGTGGGCGTACCGCAAGGTTGACGCCACTCTTCTCTTCATTCTCTTCCTCAGCAATGTTCTCAACAGCATGGACAGAGCCAACCTGGGGTTGTCCAAGGTAGCCGGGTTGGAGAAAGATCTTGGCTTGAAAGGCAGCGACTTCAACGTCATTGCCAGCATCATGTACCCGACCTACCTCGTATGCATGCTTCCGAGCAACCTGGCCCTGCGCAAGTTCGGCGCTCGCTTCTGGCTCAGCCTGATTACTGTTGTCTGGGGCCTCATTAACATGTGCATGGCGTTTGCCAAGAACCGTACTGATATGATTCTTTGCCGTCTGTTCCTCGGTGCCGCCGAGTCGGGAGCTGCCCCAGGCGCCCTCATGCTGATCTCTCTGTGGTACCCTCGCCACATGGTCACCTCGCGCGTGGCCCTGTTTTACTCGGCGTTTGCTGCTGGTGCCATCATCGGCGGGCCCATCGCTGCTGGTATTGGCAAAATGACCAACCCGCGCTTTAATGGTTGGGAGTGGATCTTCTTTATCGAGGGCCTGGTTACCGCTGGATTCGGTCTTCTGATGTACGTCTTTTTGGCTGACTATCCCAACAAGAGCTGGACCATGAACAATAAGGAGAAGGCTCTGATTGGTCAGAATATGGCACTTGACCAGATTGACGGAGGTCACCGCCCTGTGTCGTACAAGAGGCTTTTGCAGCATGCCTGCGACCCGCTGATCTACAGCCAGGCGCTCATCCTCTTCACCGCTAACTTTGGTGTAAACACAATCCTGACTTTCTCAGCCATCATTGTCAAAAACCTCGGGTACGATGCCGGGGCCTCACAGGCCCTGCAGGCGGCCCCCGGCATTTGCGGCTTCATCGGTTGCATATTAAGTCGCTACTATCCCAGATTTTTTGGCAACCACTACCGCAGCTCGCTTTTCTGCTCTGCTTGGGTTGCTGTCGCCTCGATCATCCTGCTGTCCACCCGCAACAGTGGCGCCAACATTTTTGCTCTCTGCATTCTGTCCTTTGGCAGCTTTGGCAATGTCAGTATGGGTCCCGGATGGCTTATGAGCAACGTCGGCGGTCCCACTCGCGGTGCCCTTGGCGGCGCCATGAACGTCATCTGCGGCGGTCTTGGTGGTCTCTGCACCTCGTACATCTACCGCAACAAGGACGCCCCTAACTACATGTTTGGCCATGGCATGAATCTCTTTGCCGCGTTGCTTGCCTTCATCACCGCAACCATCTCGTACGTCATTATTGTCCGCCGGAACAAATTCAGAGAAGCGCACCCCATTGACATTTCAAACATGTCGGAAGATGAGGTTAAGGACCTCGAGACTGACCACCCCAACTTTAGGTTTGTTGAGTAAAGTGTGCTGTCATTTGTCTTTTGGAGCACTTGACACCCAGTTTTCTTATTTCCTTTTCCTTTTATGATTAATTATTACTTGTACGATATCCTGCTTTTATTTAAATACATTTTTCTATTTTCAATTATTTGTATTATTGAAATGTTTACTGCTAATTAACTGCATCTTGGTCAATTCGCACACATTTGAACAGAAAAAATTAAATCGGAATATCTTGAATTGTCCCTGGATGGGGGCGGTGGCTTTAGATATTAGGTGCAGAATTCTGAATTCTGGACTCCATTGTTCGAAGCAAACACGGAGCTCAAAATAAGTAAATAAATAAAATAATACAAGCCTTCCTTGGAAAACACAATAATATTGATATAATATGATGATGCAAACGTCCCCGCTATGCGACAGATACATGTATTTCTCGCCGCACACTGAAATGCAAAACAAAGCGAATGATATGATACTAGTTAATTTCCTCTTACCAGCCATTATCCTCACTTATCATTGTTGTTTTCGTTTCATGTAAGCAAACAAGGTTTCCAACTAATGCAATAATAACAGATGTAATTACAACCAGATATGCTGAATTAAATATTGCAGGTATGAAAGTCGGCCAAAAAATACAAAATACCATTGGTAATTTAAAGATCGAATGGCGAGGTGCTAAAACAAATCACATTATTGAGCTGTTGGTGGCGCTTATTGCATTGCCATCCAGCTCAATCACAAAAGATAATTTACATGAGCAGGATGCGGGCTTTCAATAGCCTTTTTATTATGATATCCAAGTTGCCGGGGTAGGCACAAAATGGCCTCCTTTCTTATTATTGAATAGTCATGGAATAAAAGTCACTCCAAGCCATCCGTTGCGCCTGCATTACTTATAAAAAGACAATAGACCTACCTGCATGTTTTATGTATCTGCCATCTTTTTATTATAATAAATAGAAAATTTGCATATCCTGGTTCTCAAACTGCAAATAAAGGCGACATAATCGACTTTAATAGCCAGAAAAGTGCATTCATATATATTTTTTGCTTCACATTCATCTTCAATTGTCGTTTATTATCAAGATTCGACATTTTTATTTGATTCATCGTGTCCTTATTTTGTGAACTATCTTTTAGTTTGTCTTTTTCTAGTGCACTTTTATTAACCACTTTTTTCACTTTATAATATTCAAGCCATGATTGCCAAAACTACAGTCGATCTTGTGCATGGCACTACGGCACTCCACATAACCCTAGCTGGCGATTTTATTGCTCGAGCACAAGAGTTAGCCGACTCGATGGCCATCGATCACAGTAACGACCAAGGTGACATTGAGCTTTTTTCACGCTTTCTCGAGCACTGCGGATTCAACAGCACCACCAAGATGACGCTTGCGGTGCGCGACGCATTTAACCTGTCGTTTGGAGTGGGTGCCAAGGACATCCACGCGGTGGTGCTTGACCATGGTCTTGACGAGACTCGAAGCCGCCGCGTTCTCAAGGCATACTTTTCGGTTTGGAACGCTGTTTCAGAGGCCACTAGTATGCAGCACAATGCAGCACCGTCAAGCGCTGCTCGGTCGGCTCTTTTTGGCAAACCGGGTGCATCATTGATGGGGGTTTTTGGCGGCCAGCTCGGAAGCACCACCTACTTAGACGAGGCTCGGTGGCTGCTGGACGTATACGCACCGCTGGTCAGCGACTTTGTCGCCCAGATGACCGCCTTTCTCTGCCACGAGGCACAAGACAGCAGGATGAGCAGCGCGTACTTTAAGGGTATCAATGTCCTGCAGTGGCTTACGCACACCGAGTCCACGCCCAACGAGCAATACCTGCTGAGCATGCCTGTTTGCTTGCCGCTGCTTGGACTTGTACAGTTCATGCAAGTGATGATATTGTATAAGACCCTAGGCATATCCCCGGGTGAACTGGTTGTGCGCTTTAAAGGTAAAAAAGAATTAAACCACGTATATATTGTTTTCTTGTTATGCATATTTGTACATGCAATTACAAACACAGTAATATGATGCGCACAGCAAGATTAATGACTAAAAATCACAAATTATTTATATTTCACTGACCTGTAGTTGTTACTGGCCATAGCCAGGGAATAGCTGTAGCCACAGCGTTTTCCATGCTCACCGACGAACAGTCTTTTTATAGCATTGCGCGAAAAATCCTTGGCATTCAGATGCTCACCGGCGTATTGCCGCAGGCAGAGTTCCCATGCTTCAAGCTTATTCAGTGCACCAACGGCAGCCGGCCCGAACCAACCAGCTCTGAGCCACGGCCCATGGTCGCCGTCCAGGGCGTGTCGCGGCAGGTCCTGGAAGCCATAATATGCAAGTTCAACTCAGGCCAGCCGTCGCCCAAGCATCACATGCACATGGCTGTCATCAATACCGCCGACCAGTTTATCGTTGCCGGCCATATTGAATCTGCCACGCTGTTTATTCAGTTTGTGCGCGCACGGTCGGCGAGGTCCTCTGACAACCAGTCGCGGATTCCAATGAGCCAGCGCAAGCCCCTAATTATCGTGCACTATCTCGGCATCACGGCGCCCTACCACAGTCCGCTGCTGAGCGACATGGCTCGAGAGATTCTAGAGATTGTGCGCAAGAAGCAGTGGGTACTGGAGGGCAGTGACTTGAAAATTGCCGTGCGGGCAACTGAGGACGGCCACGACATCCGCAGCGAGCATGATTTGACCAAGTACCTTGTAGAGAGCATGTGCAAGCTGCCCGTTGACTGGCCGCGCGCTGTGAATCATGTCGGTATCTCGCACATTGTTGACTTTGGCGCTGGTGGGTTCGGTGGGTTCGGAAAGCTCGCCTTCAAAAACCTTGAGGGCCGCGGTATCCCCGTTGTGTGCGCCGGCGCGCTGGTCCCTCGGCGCAGCCAACCACAGATGGGCACCAAGGCCGACCTCTACCGGTCTAAAGTTTCTGCCACCGCGCCCAATTGGCTGTCCGAGTTTGGGCCTCGGCTTGTGCGCACTGCATATGACGGCTCTCTGCACATCGACACGGCAATGCACCGCGTGCTTGGGCTGCCTCCCGTGATGGTTGCCGGCATGACTCCGACCACAGCCAGCGAGCACTTTGTCGCTGCCATCAACAATGCCGGATACCACGCCGAACTTGCGGGCGGCGGCATCTACACGGATGCCCACCTCGGCAGCAAGCTGCGCGCCTTGGCGTCACTGATCAAGCCCGGGCATGGAATCACGCTCAACTGCATCTACGTCAACCAACGACAGTGGAGCTTCCAGTTTCCAGGGATACTGCGGCTGCGCGCCGAGGGTGTGCCGGTGACTGGCCTTTGCATTGGCGGCGGCGTTCCGTCTCTGGAAAAGGCAACCGAAATCATCGACTCCTTGCGCTCGGCTGGCTTCCATCACATGTCCTTCAAGCCGAGCAATGCTGGCGCCATTCGGCATGTTGTCAAAATTGCAAAGGCATGCGCCGACTTTCCCATTGTCTTGCAGTGGACAGGAGGCAGGGCCGGCGGCCACCATTCGCTCGAGGACTTTCACCAGCCAATCCTCGAGACGTACGCTGCCGTTCGCTCCTGCGGCAACATTGTGCTGGTTGCCGGCTCTGGATTTGGTGACGCCGAGGGCTCGTTACCATACATTACGGGTAACTGGAGCTCTGCGTTTGGCCGCTCGCCCATGCCCTTTGACGGAATTCTGGTTGGGTCGCGCGTGATGGCTTCCAAGGAGGCCCGCACATCGCCCGCTGCCAAGCAGCTCATTGCGTCGTGCCCCGGGCTGGACGACGCCAACTGGCAAAACTCCTACAGTAGCACGGATGGCGGCATCACAACGATCATCAGCGAGTACGGCGAGAACAATCACGTGCTGACGACCCGCGCGGCCCTACTTATCAAAGACCTGCAAGGCTCGGTTCTGAATCAGCCGCGCGACAAGTGGCTTCCACTGCTTTTGGCGCGCAAGGCCGAGATTATTGGCCGCCTGAATAGCGACTATGCGCGCCCGTGGTTTGGCAAAAAGGCAGATGGCCAGACCGCCGATCTCGAAGAAATGACTTATGCGGAGGTAGTTTCCCGCTTAGTCGAGCTCATGTACGTGGCACACGAGCGGCGGTGGATTTCCGATTCGTACCGCAAGTTCGTTTTTGACATTGTCAGCCGCACGGAGCGCCGCCTGGCTGACAGCAGTGTTGCCTTGACGCACTCGCTGGCGATAGAGCTATCTTATACGTGCCCCACTTTGTTTGCCCAAAGCGTGGTTGATGCGTATCCCGCAGCGCAGACGCGGCTTCTGGCTTCCGAGGACATTCAATACTTTGTCAGCCGGTGCAAGCAGCGTGGCCAGAAGCCGGTGCCATTTATCCCGTTGTTTGACAACGACTTTGGTACTTGGCTGCAAAAAGATTTAATCTGGCAGTCGGAGGACTTGGGTGCCGTGCCCGACCAAGATGCCCAGCGCGTTTTCATTCAACATGGCGTGGTGGCGGCGCGGTACTCAACCTCTGCCAATGAGCCTGTCAAGGGCATTTTGGATGGTATTTACCACAGCCACATTGCCGCGCTGCTTGAGCGTTTCTACAGTGGCGACGCGTCCAAGGTTCCGGCGGTAGAGAGCCTGAGCGCCGCGCCAGCAGAGCTCATTATTCCTGACGGTGTGCGCGCGCATTTCGAGGCTGGTCAGCGCACTTATCAGCTCTCAGTGGACCCGGCACAGCTTCCTGTTGCCGACGTGTGGCTGCGTGCAGTTGCTGGCACGCGTAACTGTTGGCTGTACGCCCTACTGACCTCGCCTGCGCTTGTCCAGGGCACCAGCTACACAGGCAACTTTGTGCGCCGGGCAATGCGCCCGCGGCCGGGTCAATTGCTGACAATCTACATGGATAGTATAGACAACACTCTGCCGCGCTCGCTTGAAGTTTCTGGCAATGGCACTACCGAGCTGCTGATTGAGTACGGCAGCAGCAGCGGCAGCGGCAACAAACGCATTGTGCTCTGTATTTACCCGCCAACTGCCGAAGGGCGTGCTACTTTGCGCCTGGAATTTGCCTACCACCCGGAGCAGCCGCTGGCGCCAATTCACCAGGACATGGCGAGCTTTGGCAACAACGTGCGCCAGCTGTACGCTGAGACATGGGTCAGTAATTCGGACAGGCCCGTTGCCTTTGAGGGCATAGAGCGCTCAGATGCTCTTGTTTATCACAACGGCCCTGTAATCACAAAGGATCGCATTCACGCGTTCTGTCGCTCCGTTGGAAACCGCTCAAAGAACTACACGTGCGAGGCCGCGTATGGAGTGAACAGTGCACCCATGGATTTCATCATTTTATCGGCGCTGCCCAGTGTCCTGCAGGTGTTATCATCGCCGGTGTTTGGAGACGGGCAGCTCAGCATTGTGCATCTCTACAACCAGCTTCAGCTGGCCGATGGATTCAGCGCACTGGCTATCGGCGACTCGGTTCGCAGTGTATTGGAAATCGACGAGCTGATAAACACGCCAGCCGGCAAGCAGATCACGCTTACGAGCACGAGCTACGTGGATGATCAGGTTATCGCCACGTCAAAGTGTGCGTTCTTGAGTCGGGGTTATACCACTGACTATGCCCTGACGTTCCAGCGCGTCCGAGAGCGGTATATCACAATTCAGATGAGCTCCGCCAAGGATATTGCTGTGCTGGAGGCCAAGGAGTGGTTCGTCTATTGCGATGATCCCGCGAGTCGGCCTGATCCTATGTCGCAGCTTGAGTTTTACATAGAGTCGCTGTATCGCTTCCAAGGCACATCCGTTTATTCAAGCATAGCCACAACGGGCCGCGTGTTGCTCAAGAGGGCCTGTGGCCCATCGGTGCACATTGCTAATGTTGATTTTGAGTGGAAGGGTGTCGCAGCTACCGCCGACCCGGTCGTCGAATATCTCAAGCGGTACGAAACTCGGTCAGCCGCCGTGCTTTTTGATGACGGCGGCTACCAGATCATTCCTTATAGCAGTAGCAGCGACGATCAGATGAAGGCTACTGTTCCCAATTCCAACGAAGAGTACGCTCGGCTTTCGTGGGACTCAAATCCCATTCATACCAACGCGTACATTGCGGATGTGGCCGGGCTGCCCGGGACCATTACACACGGCCTGTGGACCAGCGCATCAACCAGGGCAATCATCGAGAGTTGCGCGGCCGACGATCAGCCTGAGCGCATTCGCGCGTACCACACCGACTTTGTTGGCATGGTCTTGCCTGACGACCAGCTGAGAACCGAGTTGCGTCATACTGGGATGGTCGGCGGACGGATGCTAATCAAGGGTCAGACTTTCAATGCCACTGGAAACGCCATACTCGAGTGCACCGCCGAGGTTGCGCAGCCAAAGACAGCATACGTGTTTACGGGCCAAGGCTCCCAGGAAGTGGGAATGGGCATGTTGCTGTACGAGCAGTCGGCAGCCGCAAGAGGTGTCTGGGACCGCGCCGATGCGCATATGGCCGCCACGTACGGCGTTTCATTGCTTGAAATTGTGCGCAAAAACCCCGAGCAAATAACCGTGCACTTTGGCGGCAAGACAGGCGAGAGCATCCGCCGCAACTATATGTTGCTTGAGCGCATCGACCATTCGCAATCATCCAAGGGCGTCTGGGTGCCTATTTTCCCAGAAATCACCAGCGACTCGACCAGCTACACATTCCAGATGCACACGGGCTTGTTGAATGCGACGCAGTTTACGCAGGTTGCAATTATTGTCTTGGGCGTGGCAGTGATTGCAGACATTCAGTCTCGCGGGCTCATGTCGCACGATTCGGCGTTTGGTGGCCACTCTCTCGGCGAGTACAGCGCGCTGGCAGCCATGTGCGGCATGTTTACTATGGAAGAAATTGTGGATGTTGTATTTTACCGCGGCATGATGATGCAGTCTGCGGTCGAGCGGGACGAGGAGGGCCGCTCGCAGTACGGGATGGTTGCTGTGAATCCCTCGCGCGTCAAAAAGTCGTTTAACGAGGCATTGCTAGTGCACGCTGTATCTGTCATTTCGGTTCGCGGCCAGGGTCTGCTTGAAGTTGTCAACTACAATGTCGACAGCCATCAGTACGTTGTCGCGGGAACTTTAGCCCAGCTGGCCGTACTTCGTCTGGTGCTGGATAGTGTTGCCGCTCAGGAACTGTCTTTTGATCTTAATTATAGCGACGGCGAGGCCAAGTCATTCATCAATTTGATTGTCAGCAGTGTGCTAGCCCAAGCAATCGATTCCAAGCCGCGGCAAGGGCGAGCAAGCATTCCGCTTGCTGGCATTGATGTGCCATTCCACTCAAGCCTCCTGCTGCCGGGCGTTCCCAGCTTTAGAGCGCTACTGACCAAAATTATTCATGCCAGAAACGTAGACTATGCGCTGCTCCACAAGCGCTACATCCCCAATCTTACTGCAGTGCCGTTTGAAGTGTCCAAGCAATACTTTGAATTGGTGCTCAAGCTGACCGAGTCCCCGGTTGTTAGCAGCATTCTCGATAGCTGGTGCGACTCATCGGTGCTTAACAACGACGACAACGAGATGCGCCATTTGGCAACAAAGTTGGTCATTGAGTTGTTGGCATACCAGTTTGCATCGCCCGTGCAATGGATTAAGACACAAGACCAGCTGTTTGGCAATGTTGGCGTCCGCCGTCTAGTTGAGGTCGGCGTCAGCCCTATTCTTTGCGGCATGTCAGCCAAGACCCTTGATAGTATGAATGCAAGTGCAGGCGCACGCGCTGTGCAAGTTGCACTGCTGCATATCGAGCGTGATCGGGACAGCATCTACTATTTGGGCCGTGCGGACGCTGGTGATTCTAATTTGGACAAAATAGCAAAATTGCCCGGAGCGTTGCCTGTGCCACCAGCAGCGCCCGCGCCAGTGCCAGCGACAGCTGAAGAGGCGCAGCCGGCTTCAACCGAAGCTAGAGCCGACAACACAGCTGCCGTTGCCGAAGTGCCGCTCAACGCGCTCGAGGTTGTGCACGCAATAGTTGCTCACAAGATCAAACGTAAGCTGGAAGACGTCTCGGTAAAAAGGTCTATCAAGGAACTGGTTGGCGGCAAATCCACGCTTCAAAACGAAATAATCGGCGACCTGCACAATGAGTTTAATGGCAAAGTGCCTGACAAGGTTGAGGACATCCCACTTTCAGATGTTGCCGCGGCAATTGGAGTGCTGAGCGGCGCACAGCTGGGCCCGTACTCTACATCTATGGTTACTAGGCTGTTCAGCAGCAAGATGCCTGGCGGGTTTTCTTTATCCGCCGCACGCGCTCACTTGCAGACCTCGTATGGGCTTGGCCCACAGCGGCAAAATGCGTTGCTGCTAACCGCGCTGACAATGGAGCCCTCAGAGCGACTGGCTGACGAGAAGGGCAGTGTTGCATGGCTTGGCAGTGTTGCAAGCACGTATGCCGCGTCAGCCGGAATTTCTTATGCTGCGGCAACAGCAGCATCTGCTGCTGGTGGCTCTAGCAAGCAGTTGTTGGGGCCAGCCATAAGCAGCGCGGCCATGGAGAGCATACAGCAGAAGCAGCGGGATCATATTGTGCAGCAGATCGAGGTGCTTGCACGGTATGCCGGCCTAGACCTTCGTCAAGACGCGCGGCTGGCCAATAAGCAGCTGGGCCAAATTGCTGAGAGTCAGTCAAAGCTCGCCCAAATACGCTCCGAGTTTGGCGACGAGCTGGTTGAGGGAGTGCAGCCATGCTTTGACGTGCGCAAGGTCCGCCGCTTTGACTCATTTTGGAACTGGGCGCGCCAGCAGGCATTTGAAGCAATTCAGCGCGCAATTGTTGCCGCCAGAGACTCAGTTGCCAATGCTATTGCGGCTGCCGACAATGTTGCCGCTGCCAGCAACGCAGAAAATAAAAATGCCGAGCTGGCTCACCGGTTGCGCAACTGTGCCCATCCTGAGCTCGTGCAGATGCTGTCTGGAATGGCTGCCATTTTGGAGTCAAGCGGCGATGCTGTGCTCAGTCCGGCCTTGAAGCTGGCAAGAAAGCTGCACGCCTTGTGCGCCGAAGCACTTGCGCGCCCCCCTGTCTACGTTGAAATGTCGCAGCCCATGCAACCACAGACAATTGTGTCGCCCAGCGGAACTGTAAGCTATGCAGAAATTCCGCGCGCAAACGAGCCGACGTTTGCCGAATTTGTTGCACACATGCGTAAGCAGCCGTTGCCAATAGACGAGAAGCTGTCTGCAGATACGGTGTTGCCGTTCATTCACATCCGACAAAAGTCTGCCGGCACAAGCGGGAGTAGCGGCAACAACGAGCAGTGGTTGTACAGTGACAGTCTGTCGGATACCTATTTTGGCAGTCTGTCGGATATGTGCTCGGGCGGCCTGTCATTTGCAGGCAAGATCGCACTGGTAACTGGATGCGGCAACGGGTCAATTGGCGCAGACATTGTCAGAGGGCTTTTGAGCGGTGGCGCTCGCGTCGTGGCAACAACCTCGCACTTTAACCGCAAATCCGCCCAGTTTTTTGAAGACTTGTATCGCACAAGTGGCACTCGCGGGTCAGAGCTCATCCTTGTGCCATTCAACCAAGGATCCATCAATGACATTGGGGGACTTGTCGACTATATCTACAACGATACGGCTGGCTCCAAGGGTCTCGGCTGGGATCTAGACTACGTCTTTCCCTTTGCTGCAGTCAGCGATGTTGGCAGCTTTGCCACCAGCCTTGGGTCACACTCGGAGTTTGCGCAGCGAGTAATGCTGACCAATGTTCTGCGCCTGATGGGCGGCATCAAGGCAGCCAAGGAGCAGCGCAAGTACATCTCGCGGCCGTCGCTCGTCGTACTGCCATTGTCACCAAACCAGGGAATTTTTGGCGGCGATGGCCTGTATGGCGAGTGCAAGGCCGGTTTAGAGACTGCCTTTAACCGCTGGAAGTCCGAGTCTTGGAAGGGATACTTGTCGATCGCCGGCGCCGTCATCGGATGGACGCGCGGCACAGGGCTGATGTCAGCCAACAACCTGGTTACTCCGGAAATCGAAAAGCATGGTGTACGCACGTTCTCGACGCGCGAAATGGCGTTCAGCATCTTGGGCCTGCTGCATCCGTATATCTGCCGCGCTGTGCACCGGAGCCCCATTTGGGCGGATATCAGTGGCGGGATCAACAACCTGCAGGACGTCGCCCAGCTGTTAGCTAGTGCGCAGCGTGATATTGACAGCCGCACGCGCACTTGCCGTGCAATCTCGCTTGAGGCCGCACTAGACAGCGCGGCGCTGAGCCACAAGAACTCCAGCGCGCCGGCCAATGTTGCTGATTTGTCCGCTCTCGCTGATCACAAACACCAGTTCCCGGCCCCCAAGAGTTACAACGAGCTGCACCATCTGGTCGCGCTCCAGGGTATGGTTAACTTGGACAAGGTGGTAGTGATCACTGGCTACGGCGAGGTTGGGCCGTATGGCAATGCAGAGACACGCTGGGAGATGGAGGCGTTTGGCCAGTTTTCGGTAGAAGGATGCATCGAGCTGGCATGGATAATGGGCTTGATCAAGCACAGCAACAGTGTGCTGCCGGCAACTGACCAGATATACGTGGGCTGGGTTGATGCCAAGACGGGTGAGCCGGTGCGTGATATTGACATTAAGCCGCGTTACGAAGAGTATATTCTGGCGCACACGGGTACTCGGCTGATTGAGCCCGAGCTGTGCGACGGGTACGACACAAGCAAAAAGCACGTTTTGCGCGAAATCCAGATTGACAGCGACATGGCACCCTTTGAGGCCAGCACGGAAGCAGCCGCCGCGTATAAGCAAAGCAACGGCGACAGGGTTGATATTTGGGAAAATCCGGGCGGCGGCGGCTCGTGGTCGGTGCGTTTCCTCAAGGGTGCGCTCATACGCGTACCAGCGGCTGTGCGCGCCAACCGCCTGGTTGCGGGCCAGCTGCCCACTGGCTGGAGTGCCGCGCACTACGGCATTCCAGAGAACATTATCAAGCAGGTAGACACAATCACACTGTACACGCTGGTGGCAACTGTCGAGGCGCTGGTCAGGTCGGGCATAACCGACCCTTACGAGCTCTATCAACACTTCCACGTGTCTGAGGTAGGCAGTACAACCGGATCTGGCATTGGTGGCATGAAGTCTGTGGTCGATACATTTAGGAACAGGTACCTCGATATGGAGCTTAACAACGACACAATTCAGGAGTCGTTTATTTCAACACTTCAAGCGTGGGTCAACATGCTGCTGATATCGGGCTCAGGGCCAGTCAAGCCGGTGGTAGGAGCGTGCGCAACGGCTGTCTTGTCCATCGATTCGGCGGTGGAGACAATCCAGATGGGCAAGGCGCGGTTCATGATTGCCGGCGGTGCTGAGGCCTTATCAGAGGTGTCGTCGACGGAGTTTTCCAACATGGGAGCTACCGGAAATTCGTTGGAAGAAATTATCAGTGGTCGCGAGCCAGCTGAGATGTGTAGACCTTGCACGTCGACGCGCAATGGGTTCATGGAGAGCCAGGGCGCGGGCATTGTCACGCTCATGTCGGCGTCGGCAGCTATCGAGATTGGTGCGCCAATCTATGGCATTGTCGCTATGTCGAGCACCGCGACAGACAAGCAAGGCCGTTCTGTGCCTGCTCCTGGCCAGGGTGTGCTGACATCGGCGCGTGAAATTAAAAGTAATGATATTGCACCACAGCGCCTGAGCCTAGACTACCGCCGTCGCCAGATAAAGCGCCAGATTGCCGTACTAAATGCCTGGAAGGAGGAAGAGTTGGCCCAGATACCAGAGTACACTGCAAAGCTGCACAGTGGTTCTGAAAAGCTTGCCGCCCAGTACATGCAGCAGCTGGAGATTGATTACGCGAGGCAAGTGCGTGGTGTCCAGGATGTCTGGGGCGTTGATTTTTGGAAGCAAGACACCGAGATCTCGCCACTGCGCGGTAGCCTTGCTGTCTGGGGACTAACAGCCAACGACATTGGAATGGCGTCATTTCACGGCACGTCGACAGTGGCCAATGACAAGAACGAGTCTGATGTATTCAATGCCAAGCTCCAGCATATTGGTCGCGCTCCGGGACACGTTGTGCCAGTTGTGTGCCAGAAATGGCTGACAGGGCATCCAAAGGGACCGGCGGCATCGTTCATGCTTAATGGCGTTATTCAGAGCATGCGCACTGGCTTGGTTCCTGGCAACCGCAACGCAGACAACATTTCCAGCGAGCTGAGGGCATTTGACTACGCACTGTACTTGTCAAAGACTGTGCAGACGTCGGGAATCAAGGCGGCGCTGCTAACGTCATTTGGATTTGGCCAAGTGGGCGGTGAGCTGCTTATTGTGCATCCGGACTATTTGCTGGCCACAATTTCACGTGAACAGCTTGACGAGTACAACGCAAAGCTGAAGCGGCGCGAGGCAAAGTCGTACCGTTACTGGCAGGACATGCTGGTGGGCAGACATCTGTTTGTGCAGGTGAAAGGTCAGCCACCGTACACTGCAGAGCAGGAAAGGCGGGTGTATCTTGATCCGCTGGCGCGCGCGCACTACGACGCACCGACCGGGCAGTTTAAATTTTAATATGGGGGATTGAAGTTTGTAGTACTCGACGGTTGACATAATTTCAATATGATTAATGCAATATATTATATAATTATTATTGGATAGCAAGCATCCAAACAAGTGTAGGGTGTTGATTTTCAATTACATTGAAGCAACGTTCAATATTGCACATGTAATATATAAATAATATTGCATTGTCATGTTGAGCCAAGGCCTCAATTCCGAGTTGGGCTCACAGGCAATAAACGTGGATGTGCGATTGAACTTGTTTTATTTACTTTGGGCGGTTCTCCCGGGTTAAATTGTCAGAGTACTTTTCTTTGATTCAGGCTTGCTGCTTTATTTTTCCAAAGAAAAAATTCATAAGATCATAAACTCTTCCGCCTATTTTGTTATTGTATTTCCGATTGCAATCAGACAAAGCCCACACGGCTGAAAATATTTAAATAAAAAAGAGTCATAATCCATGGGCGTGCATTGCAATTTCTCGGCAAAAATACAATAATGATACGCCGCATATGTTTTATTATTTTGTTTGCTTAGCTGGTGTTTGCCTTGTTTGTCAGCCCTTATCGTATAATTGTTTTATTTTGATCATATCAATATTTTTATTTAGTGAATATCGTAGTGGTTGTAAATGAAATTAAACAACAGCTTGCGCACGCGCACTTCCACTTTGTTCTACTTGGCAGCCACAGCGTCGCTGCTCGCCAAGGTTGGCCAGGCCGTCAACCACGCCAACTTTAAAACATGCGAACAGTCAGCTTTTGCCCGGCGCCACCGTTTATTTGCAGACACTATGGCCAAGAAAGCGGCAGAGCCCAACAACAAAAATGCAAAGAGCAGCAGCAGCAGCGCTGATGGCTCCACTCATTCAGCTAGCTCGCCCTACTCGGTCATCGACAGCAGTGTGCACTTGGACGGCCATACGGTGACGGCCTCGGTACAGCATGAGCAAGCGCAGGTACCGCTTCACTTTGAAATTGCATTTCTGAAGAGCGGGACGGTGCGCATTTGCGTTCAGGAGGTTGATCCACTGGTGCCTAGATACAACGAGGCGCACAAGCACATACTGCGAGACAAGGGGTCGTCACTGCCGTACGCATCGCCTGAAGACATAAAGATGGCCACGGAGGCAGTCAATGGCTTGGTCACACATACAGTAAGCTACGTCAATGGCAGCTCGGCGTTCAGCGTTCGTATGACAGAGAACCCGTGGACGCTCGAGTATTTGGTAAACGGTAAGCCAACAATGCAGCTCAATACCAGCGGCCTCTTTCATTTTGAGCATTTGCGCCAAAGACCCGCAGACGGCAACCTTGATGACGTTGACGGCGGCTGGGAAGAGACGTTCAATAACTGGACCGATCACAAGCGCCGCGGACCTGAATCGTTCGGCCTGGACATCAATTTCTACGGATTCGAGCATGTCTACGGAATTCCCGAGCACACATCGCCGCTATCGCTCAAGGACACGCGTGGTGGCGGCGAGGGTGCGTACAACCAGCCGTACCGCATCTACAACCTGGACGTATTCAATTACCAGCTCGACAGCCCAATGGCCATCTACGGGTCACTGCCCTTTATGCTTGCGCACAATGCCGAGGCAACAGTCGGCGTCTTCTGGGTCAACTCATCCGAGACGTGGGTTGATGTGACGCGCAAACTAAACCGCGGCGGCTCCAATCAACAGTCGGTCGTCAACACGCATTGGTTCAGCGAGTCCGGCACCATGGACGTTTTTCTGCTTCCCGGCCCAAGCACTGCCGACGTGTATCGCCAGTACTTGGAGATTTCAGAGCAGACGCCAATGCCACGCGAGTTTGCTCTTGGTTACCACCAGTGCCGCTGGAACTACGAGGACCAGGAGGATGTGCTGGCCGTCAGCGCCAAGTTCCGCGAGCACAGCATTCCGTACGATGTCATTTGGCTTGATGTCGAGTACACCGTCGGCAAGCGCTACTTTACCTGGGACTATGACAAGTTTCCAAATCCATTGGACATGCAACAGGAGCTTGCGCGCAACGGCCACAAGCTGGTAACCATCAGTGATCCGCACATCATGGTTGACAATGATTACCACATCTGGAAGGAAGGCAATGAGAACGGCTACTTTATCAAGAACATTGGTGGATTAGGCAACTACGAAGCCAGCTGTTGGCCCGGAGTATCGAGCTGGGTGGACTTTTTAGACCCTGCAGCGTCCAAGTGGATGGGTGCGCAGTACGGGCTTGACAAGTTTCCCGAGTCGACTACAGACATGTTTGTGTGGAACGACATGAACGAACCTGCAGTTTTTGACGGGCCCGAGCATACGATGGACAAGGCGCTCATCCAGCATGGCGGCTGGGAGCACCGCGATGTGCACAATCTGTACGGCATGATGCAGCAAAGATCAACGTTTGAAGGTCTGCTAGCCCGCGAGCCCATAGCCATGCGCCCGTTTCTGCTTTCGCGCTCCTTCTATGCTGGCTCGCAGCGCTATGGTGCCATTTGGACTGGCGACAACACAGCCAGCTGGGGGTATCTGCGCGCCTCAATCCCAATGCTCTTGGGCAATAACATTGCCGGCATGCATTTTTCAGGCGCTGACGTCGGCGGATTTTTTGGAAACCCGGATCCTGAGCTGCTGACACGCTGGTTCCAGCTGGGGGCGTGGTATCCATTTTTCCGTGGCCACGCGCACTTCAACACGGAGCGTCGCGAGCCCTGGATTTTTGGCGAGCCCTATGTATCGTACATCCGAAACGCAATCCGCGAGCGCTACCGCCTGCTTCCACACTGGTACACGCTGTTCCGCGAGACCAGCTTGACTGGAATGCCGCTGATTCGCCCAATGTGGATGAATTTCCCCGCCGAGCCAGACCTTTTTGCCGAGCAGGACACGTTTATGGTTGGTTCGTCAATCATGGTGGCCGCCATCACTAGGCCTGACACCAGCATTCCTGTGGACGTGCTGTTCCCCGGCGAAGAGCCCTGGTACGATATGCACACCCACGTGGCGTACCCTGCTCAGCTTGCAACGCAGTTTGTAGTCGACCTGGCAAATACTCTAGTCTTTGCACGTGGTGGGTCCATCATCCCGACACGTGAGCAGCAGCGCCAGTCATCAGCATATATGAAGAGAGATCCATTTACTTTGTATGTCTATGTCGACCAAGCAGGCTTTGCTGCCGGCAAGCTGTACATTGATGACGGCGAAACATACGATTACCAGAGCGGAGCTTTCATTGAGCGTGAGCTGACATTTTTGGGCTCCAAGCTTGTATCTCGTGCATCGCCACTCACCAAAAATACATCTGCATATCAGACTTTTGTGCAAAGAATGTCTGGCATAAACGTTGAGCGCATAGTGGTTGTCGGACTGGCCGTAGCTCATAATGTAACTGAGGCGGTTGTTGTTGAGAACAAAACAACTCGCACGGTCAATGTAAGCCATAGCCACAGCAGTAAAATAGTTGCCGCTGACACGATTTCTAACAACTCGCCATGTATTGTCATTTGCAACCCGGCTGTGTTTATTGGTGATGATTGGGAGATTTCATTCTGACGCCATTTTAGCAGGCAGAGTATAATTTAAAGTAAAATACTATGTGAAAGCATAAGCATACTAAATATAATATAAATACTGAGCCGATGAAATGGAGAAAACACCTTAAAGTCTAGGTTCTTGTTTGCATTATCAGTTAATTTAAAATATGAACATGGTATTTTCACATGCAGTATATGGGTATATTGTCAATGTAATAAAAAATATTATTGAAATATTATTAAAATAAACTAAAAGAAAACTAAAGGATGAACAGCTGAGGCTGTTCATATTCACTAATATTTATATTGCTAGTATGAATTCACAAATATCTAAGTATGGAATTAACTGGAAATTGATTCATTAATCAATCGCTGGAGACAAGCCGCAATTTCTTGTATCACATACAAGGTAAAAACAAGCCAAGGCCGCACAAACAGCAAGATAAGCGTTGGATAGGGCATTAAACAATGTTTTATTTCAAAGCGCGCAAATAATAATTTGGATGACCGTTATTAAGCCTGAATGGGGTCAATAGGTGAAATGCTCTGGAACATGCAACAAAACCAATGATAGCGGCTACCTTGTCCACAAAGGCCCACTAATCAGATGACAATAGGGTATTTCATGCCATGAAGCTTTAAAACTAGCAAAACGCACATGCGACAAAGGCAATTTAAAGTATCCATGAAGGGACCTTAATGGCTAATAGACCAGTTAGGGATTGGGTGTTACAGGGAAAGTCAACTACAACGCTGTAAAACTAGTTTCTAACAATATACTCAGTTTAACTCAAAGTCTGGAAAAAAGAAACCTCAACAGCCTGTGCAATTTGCTGACCCACAGTGCTTAAAATAAAAATGGATACATATGTGGTGCCCAACACACATTTCAAGCCACTATCTTCCCTTTTCAATAATCAAGATTGCCCTCATGGCCGCTATACATATTTCTGTTATTGCTGGCTGACACCAAGGAACACCATTATGTTTACAGCACTGCCCACACAGCACTACCCCCTTTTCAGTTCCTAAAATAACTTTTGATACTTAAATATATTAATTTAGCCCCACATTTTTATAGAGTACGACAACATATATAACATTTAAATAAATCAGGGTGGCACTAATTACAGCACCTCGCGGTGGTCCAGCACCTGGGAAGACCTGAGAGAAACATGAAAACCACAAGAGTACTGGAGATAAATACATACACTTGTTTCAAATGGGTGTTACAGTTCAGGAGCTATTGGGGCAACTATTTTAATAAGCATTCGCATAATTAGTGCATTACACACTCTCGGCTTTTGTTAGAGTAGTTTTATGACACTCACATCTACACCCTCCTCTTGGCTTAGAATGAATGGATATATTTACAGCCATACCATTTATTTATTTCTAATATGTATTTTTTACTTAATTGGGTTTATTTATTCTATTCTATTTTGTTCTGTCAAACTTGGCTTTTATTAAAACAACCTTTTTAGCCTTTACACACAATGTTGTACAGCCAAATAACATGGATGTGAATGTTGAGATTGAGATTCAAGTGACTGTTTTTCTTTTGCATGCCGACTGATAGAAGGCAAAGAAGATTATAGAGTATTAGACCAGGAATTCAATAATATTATCCAAATATGATTGCCTTTTTATAACATGCACGCATACACAAAGATTGCAACACCAAAACACTCAATATTTGAGCTGCTTGCAGAAAAGTCAGTACTCGGCATTAGTGATTATAACGGCTAGTGTGTAAGGCAGGGCAGGGTCGAGGATGACACACACACATATATGCGTGTGCCAAATTCGACCTTAATTATACTTTTGATTTCTTTTGTAATAATGCTATGTAAGAGGGGGTGTGAAAAGCACTAGTTGTTTAGTGTTAGAAAAGTAGGTGTGATTTTATAAAGTTTTATTACTCATTTATAAAATGTTGCTAGTGCCCGCCTTGTCCTATATATGTGTCTTGTTGCCTTTGTTGTGCACATTGCCAATTGTGCACTCCGTTGGCAAAAACTAATTATTCTGCAAGACTGGTATTTTGGCAAGTCAGTGTTGTGGTTTTCGTGTGTGTGCACTCACGCGTGTGCATTGCAAAATGGGGAGCATGTCTAGACATCATCATTATGCCTCCCTAATTTACGCCTGCATAATCCAATTAGTACCCTATCAACTGGCATGCAGATGGAACCTTGTTTCACGATCCTCAACCTCGACATCTACTTCCATATCTTTAGGCTGCGCAGCATTACATTAACGTTGCTATTTTTGAGCTGCACTAGATGTGGTTTTGCAGAACAGGCTGTATAAATGGGGCCATAGATTATCTACACAGTGAATATGCCCGTCTCGATCCTAACGAATAACTCCTAATTGAATGTATCATTAGCTGTACACTCTCCAATATATCCTGTTTTTTCTTAACAAAAAGCTGAAGCATTTTTTTGCTGCAACAGCTTTTTGCTGCAATGGTCTCCAATACCAATCGCAATCCCAAGCGAATGTCAATACAGCCACATTGTTTGTATGCTTGCTGTCATCACTTATTTTATATTTATTTTTACCAACGCTCTCTTATCAACTAAACAGCAAACTAAGCACAACGCAGATTAACATGGACAAGTGCCCAATAGTTGTACATGTATTCGTGTTTGGCGGCTGTTGCACATAATCAACTAAAACACAGACTAAATCAACGGCTGCAAAAGTGCATGCAAACTAAAATTATGCAATTTATTGTTCTAATATTATCTGATTTTTTCGAGCGATATTTACAAAATTCATTCTCTTGGCTTTTTCAGTCTAATTTTTGTAATTGTACTTTTTAATGGAAATTTTGAGTGTGGTATGTACAGTGGTTTTATTTTCTGCCATGATGAGCGGCAAAGACAAAAATTAGCAGTTAAAAGTAAAGTGCCATTTAAAAATCATCACCACACAAATGATAGCTGTTTGAAGCTCATAAAGCTTCGAGTGCAAAATGTCGTTGGACGCTCAGAGATATTTGCAACTAGTTGTCATGTCTTTGGGTTTGGTACATGCGCTACTCTTTCTAGCCATGCCCATGTTGTGATTTTGTGAGGAGCCCATCCAGACGCTGGCAATCTGGAGAAGGTATATGGGTAAACCCTGCCCTTCTCCTATTCCGCTGCCTCTGATTTCAGGTCTTAGGCGTGTCGCCAGCCGGATTCATATTGAACAAATGTTCTGTGGGCCCCCGTATATACCACAGTTACGGGTCTTATGAAATGGAACCGGCCCGATTTTTATTAAAAACCATGGGTCTATTTTATCTCCAGGTTTTTGTTAAGTGTTTTTTTGACACACATATATACCCCCAGACATGACATTGATGAGACCAGTTGCAGATATCTTACCAAGTGTTTACTAGACACACATTATTTTTTGTGATGTGCGAATGAGCGTGGCTGTGGTAGACGGCGGATATAATATATGGGCTGGTGTAGTGAAATGGATGACGCTGCGCAAAAACTGTTGTATGTGTCTGATCCCCTCCCACAAAAGTTGTGTATTGTGAACCGATAATCCATGTTGAAGTCAAAGTTGATGCTGCTGCATGTGCGCGCGTGTACTGTAGTCGTGATGCCCTAATGTTAGATAAATATGTGTGTATTAGAAAAAAGTAGTAGTATTTTAGAGGAAGTGGTGGTTGTTGGGAGGGAGATAGGGAACAAAAAATATTTTGGAAAGTGAACGTCTTTTTTATATAAAATGAGACATACAAATAGATGGAAAAGGGCAGCAAAAAAGTCCTGCCAGTTGAAAAAAAGATGGAAAAATGAAAACGCAGTAGGTTTCTTTGTGTTCTGCCAGCCTGAAATATTTTTGCACTCTTTTTGTGCACCAAGAGAGTTGTTTTGGGTAATGACACACTCCAAACCTGTCAAAAAATGGCATCTGCATAAGCGTCAGCACGCACGACAGCAGTGGCAGCAACGGCAACTGGGGCAAGAATGGTGAATGAGAAGAGCTGCATGTTGAAAATGATGGTTGCTGGTAAATAAAGTAATGTTTGTGGTTGTGAGTAAAAAAGGAACAAAAGTGCCCAAAGAACTACCAACTGAATATTCGAGAAACCATGTCTTACTTATACATGGGATTTTAGCAATAATGGAAGCAGCATCCTGTACATGTCATTGCTGGAAATGATTCATCATTTTGTGAACATGTTTTTAAAGCACTGACATCCAATGCTATACAAATCAGTTTGTGAATTGACTCCAATGATATGCCACAGTTAAGGCACATGGGTTTGCATGTTGCCTTACTGAGATTAATTGATTACGTGCATGGCAAGTAAGCAATGGTGATAGGTTTTTATTATAGTTTATTTACATGCCAGGGAGAGCATATAAGAAATGGCTATTAGGCAGCCAAGAATTGATCTTGGAAGAAATAAATATAATCTTTTGATTAATATCATTGGTTGATGGCAACCAACTGATTAATCAGTCTTGGCTGTTTAGCCACACAAACAATAAGTCACACAGTGACCAAAGCAATATGCTTTCTTTTCTTTACCTTTACACAGTGCATAGCGCTTATTTACTAAATATACATGTAAATATTTAGAGCAAAATTTGCCCTCCCCCAAAAAAAAGATATCATTGTTTGGCTTGCAAAAATGGCCGAATGCATGTTTGCACATTTGGAAATATCAGAATCATTTTCACTTAACATTTTTTCAAGCACATGGAGATATATCTTGCTGCTATTTTTGGCAGTTTGGGCTTATTATATCGCCCAAATACAGGTCTCTTGGTGCAAAACACGTGAGAAAATTATTTTAGGCTGGCACAAAACAAAGAACACTGTATTTTTTATTTTCCATCTCTTTTTCCAAATGATGGCTCTGTTTTAGCTGCCTTTCTCACCCGTCCATTTGAATGCCAGATTTCATATAAATAGAGTGCCCACTTCCCAAGACATTTCTTTGGTTTCTCATCCCCACCACTATTTTTTACAACACTGCTTACCAATTACACTTTATGCACCATGTTCATATATGGAATATACCACCAGCGGCCGCGGATACCACTTACCTCCTCTTGATTTTTCAATAACCAACCCTTTGCTCGCAAAATCTACAGTTAACATTTTCACTTCCAAAACACAACTTATGCCAGGGGATGTTTGAACACACACCCACTGGCTTTCCACGTCAAATTATCTTTCGTCATACAACCAGCCCTCATCTTCATATTTTGTATTCTCATTACCCACTCCTCCCTTTGCTGCTGGCCATCATCCTTGCTAATTTATTGCCTAAACATAAAAAAGAACAAAAAAACAAATACGTATAAAACAAATACAAAAAAAATGATGAGTGTCCATGGACCTTGAAACATTCTAAAATTTCCTTAGGGTTTTGTTAAATTTATTATCTACATGGTGGCATAGCAATTGTTACAAGTCTGATCAGCTTGTAATGTTGTAGATGCATGTTACAAAGGTATAATTAAAAAAGGATATTTAGTTTTTTATAGTTTATTTATTTCAAGACAAACAATTCCTGACTGCCTGATAGCCGTTTCTTATATGCTTTCATATGCTCTCATATGTTCTCAGCACATAAATAAACTAATAAAAAACTAAATATCCTTTTTTAATTATACCTTTGTAACAATTTTTCTTCTATTTTATTTTTTTAAATATAATAAAAAACATTATTTCTTAATTACCGTGCACATAATCAATTAATCTCAGCAAGCCAACATGCAAAGCCATGTGTCTAAACTGTGTGATACAAGAAATTGCGGCTTGTCTCTGGCGATTGATTCATTAATCAATCGCCAGTTAATTCCCTACTTGGACATGCGGGAATTCATATGCACATATAAATACTAATGAATATGAACAGTGGAGGCTGTTCATCTCTCAGCTTTCTTTTAGTTCAAATATATATTTTTAACATAACAGTACAATTAAACATAGGCACTCTATCTTCCAGCTAGAGCATCAATTGTGGCCAGATAGCTAGTGTGCATATCTGCCATTCTCATTGCTGTTTGTCTGCGGCCACTTTGGCAGGCCATTGTTTTCATCTTGTCGCAGGTTTGATATTCAGAATGTTTGTTGAGATTGGAGTTCCCATCAACAATCGGCGTTTCTCAGGCGTCAAGGATTCCTTCATTTCCCGTTCGATCTGGAGGTCATACCATCCCTTGTACCAGCTATGCTGTTTATCTATAATCTTGTTTACAAAAACTGTTGCTTGTTTTTGCGCACTCCCTTTGGAGTTTCTTGACCAGCATTGTGCACCTATCCTCTGTCAGCTCCTAATGAATGAAACTTGAATATTATTTTGGAATGAATTAAATGAAATATTAGAAAGCACCAAACACATACCAAACAATGCTTCTTGTGGGTGACCAATTATACTAGAGGTTTTGAATTCTATGGTTTGATAAAATGACAAAAGTTCTCTGTCAGCTCCTTCCAGCCGCGTCTCATATCCAAGGTCCAGCTTATTTCTCCTGGTAGTGGGAATCCACATGGTTTTTGATTTTCTCCAATATGTTATCTATTGCGATGTTCAATACACTCGGAGTTTGTTAACTATTTCAGCTGTTATGCAGCCCGAGGATATGGAGGTAGACGCTGAGGGCGAAAATCATGAGACAGATTCTCGTCAGCTCACAGATGGATCTTATATGGGCCAAATTACAGGTGATCAAATTAGGCGCCACAATTGACATCCAAACATACTGCCTGTCCCAAAATGGATGTGCTGGGCGCAAGAATACAGACATGCCAACTATGCCATATCAGAAACCCGGGTTGCTTTCACAAGAACCAGTTCTCGCAAATGGTGCACACGACTCCCAATGAGTGCCACAAAGACAAGGAGATATATATAAGGCGAGGCCGGCGATAATAACACTTTAGAAACACTAGTAATAAAATCCTTTATAATTTGACACCCATTCTTTTAACATTATTACAGTAGTGCTCCCCACCCCCCTCTTACATAACACAGCCAAGTGATCTTGCAGCTGGGTCTTAAAGATCACAGTGAAAGTTCTCTCATTCAGAATTTTATGCTCTCGTTGTGGACACATGAAACATGTGGCTCTGTGTCTTAATTGGTCTGACAGCCAGGCAATGGTGCATAAACGCATCTCTGGTTCAGTGTACACGTCAGGGAAGTATATTTTTACAGCAGTGAATGGCAGGGCCACCATGCTCCCAAAAGAAACAATATAAGCTCAAAATCAATGCGCAAGGAAAAAGAACAATGCCGATTGGAAATTAATCCGTAAATATAATTATTTCTTGTTTCCATATTTCAGCCAACCAAATGCAAGCATGAGAAGCTCAAGGTTTTTTGTTTATATTAAAAAAATTGTTTTTTGTTTTTGGCGCAATCCATCGTAACAAATTTTCACCTTTGCAACTTTCCACCTTTACTTTTACTTTTAATATTTGCTTTTTTTTTTTCCAATTCGCACCATTTCGTTCAATTTGTTTTATTTTCCTCACTTTTTCATCACTTTTACCATACCTCAGTGCTTATCACACACACACACACACACACACTCTCTCTCTCTCTCTCCCTCCCCCTCTCTTTGTATTTCCCTTTCCTTTTCTCTCAATGATGTCTGAGCTAGCTCCTCCAAATAAGACCCCGCCGAATCAAATAGGCGTAAGTACTTCAATATAAACAGATTGTTATGATATTGATGAATTGTTTGTTGTTGTTTATTCTGCGTGCATATAAAACTAATTCGGACACTAATTTAAAACATTGTTTTATTTTTTATTAGAACAGCAAGACAGGTGGCACTATCCAAACGCCCTCAAAAAATCAAAAAAAGGAGGAACTGCCGCCCGGGGAATCGGAGCCCCCCGAAGTACGCGATAGGCGCCGTCAGCGGCTGCTGAAATGCCTCGGCGATAACATTGAGAAGGTTGATCTGTTTGATGACTTTGTCAAATCGCTGGGCGTGAAGCAGCGGTATAATCAGTTCATCGAGGATTGGCCTGATCTCTTCCTCAACATAGCCAAGGGGTCGCCAGTGGTTGATAGCAAGGGTATCGTGGCCAATACAGGTTACCCGATTGAGGAGTTCGGCGATTTCCCCATTGCTGACGTGTTCAAAAGCAACTCGGGGAAATTGATCGGGTTGACTAAGGAAGCTTGCTTGGTCAAATATTTTATTCTTCTCTTCAACGCGATGGTCAATGCGGTTGATGTCGCAAATGGGGGTATTCCAGCAGGCAGAACTCCAGTCCCAGAGTGTGGGCTTAATCTGGGTGACCATCAGAGCGATGCTATACTAGGCACACCGCACAAGCCAGACATCGCATTTTACTACAGTGACTACGCAGAGGAGAACGCTCATTCCATCCATGCTATACTCGAGGCCAAGATGGATCCAAACTCCAGTAGAACTCCAGAGGATACTCGTGGCCAGCTCGCAGATTACGGACATTTACTTAATGATCAGCAGGCAACCCGCACGTTTGCGCCTATCTTCTACCTCCATGGGCACATCCTGACGCTTCACACATATTATCGTGACAAACTGTACATCGTCGAGCTCGGCCAGCTATGCTTTAATACGAATAATTGGACGTCTCGCCGAGCTAAAAGAATTCAGTCATGCCTCATGCAGTTCTGGTTCCTGTTGACTCTTGAGTCGAACATCTTCGGACATTTCTGCGATGTCTCGAAGAAATCTAGCTCTTTCATTTTTTCGCAGGAAGTCGATGTGGAGAGCAAGGGCGATTCAAAGATCGAAGTCTTATACTCAGCTTCCAAGCATGTCAAGGATGTCAAGGATGTCAAGGATGGCGCTGCTCTGTTTTGTATCAAGGAGACAATAGCGCGTTATTCATACATGATTGGGCGCCATGTCCATTTATTCAGGGGGACTTGCAAAGGTCGTGATGCTGTGCTGAAGCTTTCCTGGACCCCAGTCAATCGTTTGCCCGAGGGCGCTGCATACGCCATCCTCAACAAGAGACCAGTCGAATGTATTCCCAAGATCTTTTCGAGTGGCCTGCTCATCAGCGACCTTAATGGATACCGGCTGGAGTTTGTGCTCATGGAATACTGCGGCCAGTCAATGGCCGAGTACCTGAAAGTCAAGACCAAAAAGGAGATACGCAAGCTAGTTCCTAGCTTTGTCAAGCAGCTGACCCTGTGCCTTGCCCAGGCAAATGACACTGGTGTCCTGCACAGGGATATCTCAGCAGGGAATGTGTGCATCAAAAACGACAAGGTGTATGTCATTGACTGGGGCTGTGCCAAGGTCATTGGCTGGGGGACTACTAAGGATGCTGCCAGGGATGCTCCTAGGGATGCTGCTGAGGACACTGATGAGGACACTGATGCGGAGACTGATGCGGAGACTGATGAGGATGCCGCTGAGGATGCTGTTGAGGATCCCACTGAGGACACTGGCCCAACCCAACTTAAACATATTGAGGTTGCCGAACAGTGGGGATTCAATGCAACAACAGTGGGACAGGTGGAGGTGGCCAAGGACCCATTTACAGGGACGCCGCTTTTCATGGGTATTCCCATGCTCAGCAGCAGCCCCATCCGGGGAATCCTTGACGACATGGAGAGTGTTCTCTATGTCGTTATGGACGCAGTGCGTCCAGCTGGTACTAATAGGGATGACGTTCAGGGCTTCAAATTCCTGGACTCTCCATCCCTCGCCATCACAAGGTGGGGTTTGATCCAAGGTGGTGGTATCTTGCTGAAGGGCTTCAGTGTTGATGGTATTAGCCCTAGTCTCAAAAAGCTCATTCGTGCAATGCGCCGGTTCCTTTTTGAACCAGAAAATAAGGTTATGAACCACCGGCTCTGGTCAAACAAGAAATTTGTCCGGCAGGCCAACTGGGATGCTGCTCCTGAGTTTATGCATCCCAAGGCGATTGAGCTCCTCAAAGAGGATAGTGGCCAGCTTAAGCGACCAGCTGAGGACGAGATCAATGCTGGGTCATTCAAGAAGCTAGCACTTTAGGTTTTTTTTGTTTTTAATAAATCTTTTTACGACCCAAAAAATCAACTGCAAAAGATAAAATATTTACATTTTATTCATTTTTTCTTCACGTTTAATAGAGATTAAAACTCTTGTCTGTCCCTCTTTTATTTACAGATTCACCAACCCACCGATCACCTTTCGCCGATCACTTTAACTGTAAACAACATACTTTTAAACTCGCACATTGGCCAATTTTACTTGAACATGGTTGATTTCATCCATAATTTTCGATTTTTGCTATTTTGCCAAATGATTTCAATTTAACGTTATTCTTTCTTTATTTTTCCTTTCCTTTCCTTTCCTTTCCAATTCACATTTCGTAATTAACAAATTACTGTTCTTTTTTACACCCTTTCAATATTCTTTTGCTAGCATAGACGATAGCTGGTACCACCTTGCAATTGGCGTCGGAGCAGCACTCGGCACATACCGGGTACTTTCGCATCTTTTAGACCAATCACAGTATGAGTTAGATTTCTGCTGCACACAGCCAAAGACAGCAACAGCGACACGCCTGATATTCCAGGACCAATAATCCCAAAAGGGAGTGCGGACAATGAGGCAGAATTGGACATTCAGATGCCCGAAATGGTTAATTCCTTGGGATAATTGGCGCTGAATTCAGAAAACTTTAAGCTGCTGGATACTGTGTCTGAGCTGCTGCTCGATACGGCTATGCGGTGAGAGGTGCTGCAGCTGATAGTTGTGCAGGATCAGGGCAATTCAGCAGCAGAGGGGGGACTGGTTGAGGACAGTTGTGTTGCTGCATGTGCTGCTAATGACACTGCAGTGGGATGGCAAGGTAGTTTGGGCTGACGGCACATGCAGCAGGAAGCTGACGGCAGGCTGCTTGAGGTGCTCAGCGAAACACTTATGCAGTCAGCCAACAGCTCGGCTTGAGGCAGCAGCAAGCAGAGGCAGCAGTCAGACTCTGTGATTGTGTTGGTATGTGCAGCCATGGTAAAGCAGTTTGCGCTGCGTACCGAGTACCACCGGCGGATGATCGACCTGGTATTTCTGTCTGCATTGCTCAGTGTCGCACGCCAGTCAGTGCCTGAGCTTGAGATTTTGCGCATGCCGGTGGAGAGTCTCGTGTGGCTGTGTACTTTTCTCACAGCATATCGGCTGGCAGCAGCAGAAGAAAATGCAATGGAGATGGCAAATCCACAGATGGTGCAGCTGCTGGAGCTGGGCACTGTTGATGTCATCCCCGCGTGTGTCTGCAAGGATGACCAGGTTCAAATGGGTGTTACAGTTCAGGAGCTATTGGGGCAACCATTTTAATAAGCATTCGCATAATTTGTGCATTACACACTCTCGGCTCTTGTTAGAAAAATAGTTTTATGACACTCACATCTACATCCTCCTCTTGGCTTAGAATGAATGGATATATTTACAGCCATACCATTTATTTATTTCTAATATGTATTCTTTACTTAATTGGGTTTATTTATTCTATTCTATTTTGTTCTGTCAAACTTGGCTTTTATTGAAACAACCTTTTTAGCCTTTACATACAATGTTGCACAGCCAAATAATATGGATGTGAATGTTGAGATTGAGATTCAAGTGACTGTTTTTCTTTTGCATGCCGACTGATAGAAGGCAAAGAAGATTATAGAGTATTAGACCAGGAATTCAATAATATTATCCAAATATGATTGCCTTTTTATAACATGCACGCATACACAAAGATTGCAACACCAAAACACTCAATATTTGAGCTGCTTGCAGAAAATTCAGTACTCGGCATTAGTGATTATAACGGCTAGTGTGTAAGACAGGGCAGGGTCGAGGATGGCACACACACACATATATGCGTGTGCCAAACTCGACCTTAATTATACTTTTGATTTCTTTTGTAATAATGCTATGTAAGAGGGGGTGTAAAAAGCACTAGTTGTCTAGTGTTATAAAAGTAGGGGTAATTTTATAGAGTTTTATTACTAACTTTTATAAAATGTTGCTAACGCCCGCCTTGTCCTATATATGTGTCTTGTCGCCTTTGTTGTGCACATTGCCAATTGTGCACTCCATTGGCAAAAACTAATTCTTCTGCAAGAAGACCGGTATTTTGGCAAGTCAGTGTTGTGGTTTTCGTGTGTGTGCACTCACGCGTGTGCATTGCAAAATGGGGAGCATGTCTAGACATCATCATTATGCCTCCCTAATTTACGCCTGCATAATCCAATTAGTACCCTATCAACTGGCATGCAGATGGAACCTTGTTTCACGATCCTCAACCTCGACATCTACTTCCATATCTTCAGGCTGCGCAGCATTACATTAACGTTGCTATTTTTGAGCTGCACTAGATGTGGTTTTGCAGAACAGGCTGTATAAATGGGGCCATAGATTATCTAAGTGAATATGCCCATCTCGATCCTAACGAATAACTCCTAATTGAATGTATCATTAGTTGTACACTCTCCAATATCTCCTGTTTTTTCTTAACAAAAAGCTGAAGCATTTTTTTGCTGCGATAGCTTTTTGCTGCAATGGTCTCCAATACCAATCGCAATCCCAAGCAAATGTCAATACAGCCACATTGTTTGTATGCTTGCTGTCATCACTTATTTTATATTTATTTTTACCAACGCTCTCTTATCAACTAAACAGCAAACTAAGCACAACGCAGATTAACATGGACAAGTGCCCAATAGTTGTACATGTATTCGTGTTTGATGGCTGTTGCACATGATCAACTAAAACACAGACTAAATCAGCGGCTGCAAAAGTGCATGCAAACTAAAATTATGCAATTTATTATTCTAATATTCTAATATTATCTGATTTTTTCGAGCGATATTTACAAAATTCATTCTCTTGGCTTTTTCAGTCTAATTTTTGTAATTGTACTTTTCAATGGAAATTTTGGGTGTGGTATGTACAGTGGTTTTATTTTCTGCCATGATGAGCGGCAAAGACAAAAATTAGCAGTTAAAAGTAAAGTGCCATTTAAAAATCATCACCACACAAATGATAGCTGTTTGAAGCTCATAAAGCTTCGAGTGCAAAATGTCGTTGGACGCTCGGAGATATTTGCAACTGGTTGTCATGTCTTTGGGCTTGGTACATGCGCTACTCTTTCTAGCCATGCCCATGTTGTGATTTTGTGAGGAGCCCATCCAGACGCTGGCAATCTGGAGAAGGTATATGGGTAAACCCTGCCCTTCTCCTATTCCGCTGCCTCTGATTTCAGGTCTTAGGCGTGTCGCCAGCCGGATTCATATTGAACAAATGTTCTGTGGGCCCCCGTATATACCACAGTTACGGGTCTTATGGAATGGAACCGGCCCGATTTTTATTAAAAACCATGGGTCTATTTTATCTCCAGGTTTTTGTTAAGTGTTTTTTTGACACACATATATACCCCCAGACATGACATTGATGAGACCAGTTGCAGATATCTTACCAAGTGTTTACTAGACACACATTATTTTTTGTGATGTGCGAATGAGCGTGGCTGTGGTAGACGGCGGATATAATATATGGGCTGGTGTAGTGAAATGGATGACGCTGCGCAAAAACTGTTGTATGTGTCTGATCCCCTCCCACAAAAGTTGTGTATTGTGAACCGATAATCCATGTTGAAGTCAAAGTTGATGCTGCTGCATGTGTGCGCGTGTACTGTAGTCGTGATGCCCTAATGTTAGATAAATATGTGTGTATTAGAAAAAAGGTAGTAGTATTTTAGAGGAAGTGGTGGTTGTTGGGAGGGAGATAGGGAACAAAAAAAATATTTTGGAAAGTGAACGTCTTTTTTATATAAAATGAGACATACAAATAGATGGAAAAGGGCAGCAAAAAAGTCCTGCCAGTTGAAAAAAATGGAAAAATGAAAACGCAGTATGTTTTTTTGTGTTCTGCCAGCCTGAAATATTTTTGCACTCTTTTTGTGCACCAAGAGAGTTGTTTTAGGTAATGACACACTCCAAACCTGTCAAAAAATGGCATCTGCATAAGCGTCAGCGCGCACAACAGCAGTGGCAGCAACAGCAACCGGGGCAAGAGTGGTGAATGAAAAGAGCTGCATGTTGAAAATGATGGTTGCTGGTAAATAAAGTAATGTTTGTGGTTGTGAGTAAAAAAGAAACAAGAGTACCTAAAGAACTACCAACTGAATATTCGAAAAACCATGTCTTATTTATACATGGGAATTTAGCAATAATGGAAGCAGCATCCTGTACATGTCATTGCTGGGAATGATTCATCATTTTGTAAACATGCTTTTAAAGCACTGACATCCAATGCTATACAAATCAGTTTGTGAATTGACTCCAATGATATGCCACAGTTAAGGCACATGGGTTTGCATGTTGCCTTACTGAGATTAATTGATTACTCATGTGGCAATCAGAGCAATGATGATACGTTTTGTTATAGTTTATTTACATGCCAGGGAGAGCATATAAGAAATGGCTATTAGGCAGCCAAGAATTGATCTTGGAAGAAATAAATATAATCTTTTGATTAATATCATTGGTTGATGGCAACCAACTGATTAATCAGTCTTGGCTGTTTAGCCACACAAACAATAAGTCACACAGTGACCAAAGCAATATGCTCTCTTTTCTTTACCTTTACACAGTGCATAGCGCTTATTTACTAAATATACATGTAAATTTTTGGAACAAAATCTACCCCCCCTCAGAAAAAAAGATATCATTGTTTGGCTTGCAAAAATGGCCAAATGCATGTTTGCACATTTGCAAATATCAAAATCATTTTCACTTAACATTTTTTCAAGCACATGGAGATATATCTTGCTGCTATTTTTGGCAGTTTGGGCTTATTATATCGCCCAAATACAGGTCTCTTGGTGCAAAAACGTGAGAAAATTATTTTAGGCTGGCACAAAACAAAGAACTCGCTGTATTTTTTATTTTCCATCCATTTTCCAAATAATAGCTTTGTTTTAGCTGCCTTTCTCACCCGTCCATTTGAATGCCAGATTTCATATAAATAGAGTGCCCACTTCCCAAGACATTTATTTGGTTTCTCATCCCAACCACAATTTGTTATAATACTGCTTACCAATTACACTTTATGCACCATGTTCATATATGGAATATACCACCAGCGGCCGCGGATACCACTTACCTCCTCTTGACTTTTCAACAACCAACCCTTTGCTCGCAAAATCTACAGTCCACATTTTCACTTTCAAAACACAACTTATGCCAGAGGATGTTTGAACACACACTCATTGGCTTTCCACGTCAAATTATCTTTTGTCATACAACCAGCCCTCATCTTCATATTTTGTATTCTCATTACCCACTCCTCCCTTTGCTGCTGACCATCCTCCTTGCTAATTTATTGCCTAAACATAAAAAAGAACAAAAAACAAATACGTATAAAACAAATACAAAAAAAATGATGAGTGTCCATGGACCTTGAAACATTCTAAAATTTCCTTAGGGTTTTGTTAAATTTATTATCTACATGGTGGCATAGCAATTGTTACAAGTCTGATCAGCTTGTAATGTTGTGGATGCATGTTACCAAAGTATAATTAAAAAAGAATATTTAGTTTTTTATTATAGTTTATTTATTTCAAGACAAACAATTCCTGACTGCCTGATAGCCGTTTCTTATATGCTTTCATATGCTCTCATATGTTCTCAGCACATAAATAAACTAATAAAAACTAAATATCCTTTTTTAATTATACCTTTGTAACAATTTTCCTCCTATTTTATTTTTTTAAATATAATAAAAAACATTATTTCTTGATTACCATGCACATAATCAATTAATCTCAGCAAGCCAACATCCAAAGCCATGTGTCTAAACTGTGTGGTGCCCAACATACATTTTAAGCCACTATCTTCCCTTTTCAAGAATCAAGATCGCCATCATGGCCACTATACACATTTCTGTTATTGCTGGCTGACACCAAGAAAACCATGATGTTTACAGCGCTGCCCACACAGTGCTGCCCCCTTTTTCAGTTAAGTAAGTAATTTTTAAGACTTGAATATATCGATTTAGACCCACATTTTTATAGAGCACAACATATTTTTTTTTGTGAGGTGTAAAAAACCAATTTTATTTTATTTTATTTCAAAACTTGCAAGTTTATATTTCGGCAGATGTGCCACTCATCATCTATAAAGAAAACAACAACAGAAACTATGGCACTTAGACGCCGCTCTCCAGGACTCCCCTACAACCTGGGTCTGGAAGACAACTTTACTGCATTTACCATCTTTGAGGATCCGATACTTCAAGGAAATTATGATGCATACAACGACGAAGATATTTACCGTGTAATGGACAACTTCCTTCAGGTATGGTGGAGACGTGTTCAGTGAACCAGGCTGGTCGAGAGCCTGATGCAAACCAACCCAGATGAGATTGCAGACCTAATGGACTGTTTTATGACGACGATTAGGTTGTGCAAGAAGATTGAGGAGCAAGTGAAAATTTACCTTAACTACAAGAAAGTACACCCATTGTTCCTCCCTAGTGAACCAAGCCATAGCAGCCCCCCCCCTACTGAGTCAGCACTCCCTCAAAGCCAACCTAAGATTGTGTTCCCCACATTTGGTGTGAATGACAAGTCGATGATGGAGCTTGCCGATTTCCTTATGCATTTCGAAAATGCACTCAATGCCATTAAGATGGGCCCTGGGGAATGGGGTGGGCACTTTATGGTTAATGTCGGCAGTGAACTGCTTGAATTCTTTACCGATCACTGTAGCAAGATTGATGACTGGGACATAGCCCATGGTAAGATAGAAGCACACTACCTGGGTATTCAGTATCATACCAGGCAGGCATGCCAGCTCAGCGAACTGACGATTGATGAGGGTGAAATGCCCCTCCAGTGCATGAAGCACCAGCTGGTACTACACTGCCACTTTATGGCAAAGGGTTCCAAGGTTGAATTTATGTTTTGGACGATGCTGGGGAAACTGCCCGCTGAGGTTCAGGACTATGTTGAACTTCACCTGCCAGAGGTGGAGTACACACCAAGAAACCTTCTGTCTTTCCTTGAGTCTGCACAAGTGGCACACATGCCCTACACCAAGACTGCTAACTGAGGTAGTGGTGCAGTAGGCCAGGCCATTAATGGCAATAATGCCAGCAAGAGCAAGGAGGCAACCAACAAATGGTGTGAATTCCATCATGCACATACACACAATTCCACTGATTGCAATGCTCAGAAGCAGCAAGTAGCAACAGTGTCGACAACCAAGCCCACAATGGGTGGAGCCATGACTAACGGCTCAACAAGTGTGACCTGCTTCAAGTGTCACCAGGTCGGACATTTTGCATCCAGATACCCGACAAAAGTGCAGTCAGCCAATGTCAGGTTGATGCATGTAACCAGGGCTAATCAGCCACCAGTGGACGCTGATCCACCTCTAGCACCATTGTACATTGATGGGCAGGTTGCAATGGCATTGATTGACAGTGGGGCTGACACAGTGCTCCTCTGCCAAGAGTTTGTAGCACACCATGGAATTGCAACTGTAATAAAACTTATTCGTACTAACTAATTTTATTAAAATCCACTATAAGGGAGCTTAAAGAGCTCCACTTATATATTTGAAACTATCGTCTGTGAAAATAGAAATTGCAATCATAAACAATCACAATTTCAAACAATCGCAAATTCCCAATTGCAATTGTCACGTGACATTGCAATAATTGATGTCACAACAAGGGTAGTTGAATGACTGGGTGACTAGGGGGGAATTTGACACTAGGAAAGAACTTTGGGGTTTTGGGGTTTTGGGGTTTTGGGGTTGGGGGTTTTGGGGTTGGGGTTTTGGGGTTTTGGGGTTTTGGGGTTTGGGGTTTTGGGGTTTGGGGTTTTGGGGTTTTGGGGTTTTGGGGTTTTGGGGTTTTGGGGTTTTGGGGGTTTTGGGTTTGGGGTTTTGGGGGTTTTGGGGTTTTGGGTTTGGGGTTTTGGGGTTTTGGGGTTTTTGGGGTTTTGGGGTTTTGGGGTTTGGGGTTTTGGGGTTTGGGGTTTTGGGGTTTTGGGTTTTGGGTTTTGGGTTTTGGGGTTTTGGGGTTTGGGTTTTGGGGTTTGGGGTTTTGGGGTTTTGGGGTTTTGGGGTTTTGGGGTTTTGGGGTTTTGGGGTTTGGGGTTTGGGGTTTTGGGGTTTGGGGTTTGGGGTTTTGGGGTTTTGGGGTTTTTGGGTTTGGGTTTTGGGGTTTTGGGGTTTGGGGTTTGGGGTTTTGGGGTTTGGGGTTTTGGGGTTTTGGGGTTTTGGGGTTTTGGGGTTTGGGGTTTTGGGGTTTTGGGGTTTGGGGTTTTGGGGTTTTGGGGTTTTGGGGTTTTGGGGTTTGGGGTTTTGGGGTTTTGGGGTTTTGGGGTTTTTGGGTTTTGGGGTTTGGGGTTTTGGGGTTTGGGGTTTTTGGGTTTGGGGTTTTGGGTTTTGGGGTTTGGGGTTTTGGGGTTTGGGGTTTTGGGGTTTTGGGGTTTTGGGGGTTTGGGGTTTT